>NC_133369.1:13019089-13139870 GCF_049309525.1 Garra rufa | reverse complement strand
TTCCTCATTGTCCTCAAGTCACTTTGGATAAAAGTGTCTGCTAAATTACATGTAAACGTAAGATCCAATAAAATAAAAAAATAGATAAAATATTAGATAAAAAAACTTTAAAAAATTCAAAAGGTTGAACTCAAAGAAAAGCTAAAGTTTTAAATTTAATAATTGAAACACTTGTAATAACAAGATACAAATAAGAACTAATTCAAAATATGAATATATACATTAACAGTAATTTGTGACTTGTGGCATTTGGAATGTAGCCAATCATCTGTGATGTGGCAGTTGTTTATAATCACATAATAAAAGAGCAACTCTTCAAAAGTTCAGCTCAAAGTGCAAGAACATTACAAAGACAAAGTCACAAAAGCCTTGGAGTCTTTTTACACACATTAAGAGTGAGGGACCCTTCTGCCAGCTGTGGTTCAGTGCATCTGTGTGTGTGTGAGGAGCAATATGCTCCCCTCCGTTCCTCCTTCAGGACAATAGCAAGACAAGAGCTCATTTTAACCGCTGTCCCCTTGAGCATGTCGTTATTTGGGAGCGGAGGAAGAGGAGGTGGATGAAGAACACAGCTGCTGAGGCGGAGCAGATCTCCCAGCTGCACCCGCTCCGCCTCGCCCTTTCTGCAGCTGGTTCTGATCCAGAATCATGCTTGATTCTGTCCTTACAAGCTCTCCTCACATAATTAAAAAGTGTGAAATGAATGATCTAGTAATTCATTCTGCAACTGCACATCTAGTCTAACTGACAATGAATGACATTCAACTAAAAGACACATCAAAAACTTGGAGGAAGAACGCTGTAGGCAACGGCACCGAAAGACAGAGTTTATAAACATCTGAGTGTAATATCACCAGAGACAGAATATTTATAGCAGAGTCTAAATCCTTATGGACCAGAGAAGTAATTTTGTAATGTCACAACATATCAGATGATGAATGACTAGCCATTATGAGAGGTTATGATGTTTCTGAAGATGTCCTGGAGGTACAATAAAAGCAGTACGGCACACCTATCCCAACGCACACATATAGAGTTATATGTTTAAATCACATTTAGTCTGTTTGCTTCTGACTAATTAGACTGAATTCCACAGTGTGTGAAGCATGCCTCAGATTCATTTAACCTTTGTTGGTCGCTGTGCACTAAATGAAATCACTTCAGCACGAGTGAATAGCTATGGAAACGGCATGGATAACATTAGTGGCTTAGTGCTTTATGCTATTTCCATTACAGTGTTAACCAATGAAAAAGGCACGTCATTGCCATTGATTCCAAATAAAAGCATGTTTCATGGCAAACTTTGAAGAAAACTTAACAAAACTCTCTCTAAGTCTTTGAATTTCTCTCATACCTGAGTTGAATGCGTGTCAGCTAAACCATTTCAGTTTTAAGAGGTTAAAATGATTGATCATGTGTCGATGTCTACACGTGAGACATCAGTCTAATTCTTTTTTCATCTAAAGTGGGCCAGTGTTTTAACTGGCAGGATGTTGTATTGACAGTTTTCCAATGGTCGAAGAGTCCGCTCATCAAACTCACCATCAACTAAAAGGAAGTGAGCTGTTCCCATTGAGCCGTCACCACTTCGAGCCACGAGCTTGTAGACCACAGAGCCAGCACCGGTGTCAGGGCCCACAGCTGCCAGGTAAGGGTAGGGGAACATGGCCCACTGCAGATCGGACAGGTTGGGGAGAGTCAGAGTCAGCCGGCACAGGTACCATTCATCACCTACAGAGAAAGAAAAACACACAAATATGTTTTGAGTTCATAAAGAGATGCATCACAAAGCAAAAGCACTTCTTCACTTATTTAGTCTGGATTTCTTTATTTGCATTTTATGCATTACAACATCTAAAATAACAATGCAAGTCTACTTACAAAAAGTTCATTTTTTTGTTATGCATTTTATACATTATAATACAGAAAATAACAATGTAAGTCTATCTACAAAAAGTATGGAAGCCCATTTCTGCCAATATAAAAAAAAAAATTGTGACTTTATATTTTTTTCTTGAAATTCATGTTTTCTTTTAAACTATCGCGAGTTATTAAGCCAGAATTTGAAATTATAAACTTGCAATAAAAAAAAAAATATTATCACTTATTTTTCCACTCAGAATTAGACTTTATTACTCACAATTCTGAGAAAAAAAATGAGTTTTATGTCCCACAATTTATAGAAAATAATATGATACATACAAACTTGCATTTCTGAGAAAAAAGTATTTTATATCTTCCAATTCTGAATTTATAACTTGCAATTGCAAGTGTATATCTCACAATTCCAAGAAAAAAGTCAGTTTATATATATTATATGCACGTTTATATCAATTCTGACTTTATATCTTGCAATTCTGACTTTATATCTTGCAATTCTGACAATTCTGACTTTATATCTTACAAGTCTGAAAAAAAGTCAGAATTATGTTTAAATCTTGCGATTCTGACTTTATAACTCGCAATTGCAAGTTTATAGTCACAATTCTGACATTACAACTAGCAAATTTGAGTTTATATCTCGCAGTTCTGACTTTATATCTTGCAATTCTGAGAATAAATTCATATAAACTTACAATAGCGAGGCATAAAGTCAGAATTGCAAGCTTATATGTTGCAATTCTGACTTTATATCTTGCAATTTTGACAATTCTGACTTTATATCTTGCAATTCTGACTTTATATCTTACAAGTCTGAAAATAAAGTCAGAATTAAGTTTAAATCTTGCAATTCTGACTTTATGCCTCGCAATTGCAAGTTTATAGTCACAATTCTGAGAAAAAAAGTCACAATTTTGACTTTATAACTAGCAAATTTGAGTTTATATTTTGCAGTTCTGACTTCATATTGTCACGACCACACACAAAGGGAGAAGGTGAGTATCTTTCAAGGTATTTATTAACAAACGTGCACAGTACCACACACGTGCAATCGGGTGAAATAAGGTCTCTGTGGTCAAATCTTCAAACAAACACAACAGGTGAGTTCAAGTTCATAAGGATCATAGCGTTAGCAATAGTCACTTCCCTTTAACACGATTAACGTGTATCACAGGAGAACATCAGAGCAATCCACGAGGAGCACAGGAGAACATCGGAAGAATCCACGAGGAGCACAGGAGAGACAACAGGAGGGGGAGAAGATCCACAGAGAAACATCCATGCAACTTTGATACCAGCCGATGAGTGAGTGGCAGAGGTAGGTATATAAAGGGTGTGGTGATTGCCGGTGCAGGTGACGGTGATTAGTATTCTGGTGATGGTTCACGGGTGTGCTGTGGTGGTGATTGGCTGGTTGGTGGAGGATCGTGGTGATTGGGGCTGAGGGAACGTGCAGAGGGTGTGACATCACCCCCTCCTCCACGGGTGACTCCTGGCACCCAAGAACGGCGACGGGGACGACCACGACCTCTGGGAGCTGGGCGTTCGGGATGTTGGCGGTGGAATTCCTCGAGGAGAGTCGGGTCCAGGATGTCGTCACGGGGTATCCACGATCTCTCCTCGGGTCCGAACCCCTCCCAGTCCACTAGGTACTGGAGCTGGCCGTTCCGCCGCCGGGAGTCTAGGATTTCTTGGACTTGGTAGATGTTATCTCCAAGGATCTCTGGCGGGTCGGGAGGAGGAGGTGACTCCGACTCTGTGGAGGAAGGGAACAGGGGTTCAGTGTGGCGCTTGAGTAGGGAAACGTGAAACGAGGGGGCGATTCTGTAATGTGGAGGTAGGTTTAGACGGTAGGTGACAGGGTTGATCTGTGAGTGCACGGTGAAGGGCCCTATGTAGCGGGGACTCAGCTTCCTACTGGGCAGCCGGAGGCGTATGTCTCGAGTGGACAACCATACCTGGTCCCCGGGGAGGTAAACTGGGTTGGGTAACCTACGGCGGTTGGCATGTTCCGTATGCCTCCGTACTGCCCGCTGGAGATGGACGTGCGCTGAGTCCCACACCCTCTCGCTCTCTCGGAACCAGTGATCTACCGCGGGCACCTCGGAGGACTCTCCAGTCCATGGAAACAGAGCTGGTTGATAACCTAGAATGCATTGGAATGGGGTTAGACCAGTAGAGGTTTGACGGAGGGAATTTTGCGCATACTCAGCCCACGGTAGATACTGGCTCCAGGTGTTTTGATGTTGGGAACAGTACGTCCGAAGGTAGCGGGAGATTTCCTGTATTTTCCGTTCGGTCTGCCCGTTCGTTTGAGGGTGATATCCGGATGACAGGCTGACTGTGGTACCCAGAAGTTGGAAGAAGGCCCGCCAGACCCTGGAAATGAATTGGGGTCCCCGATCGGACACGATGTCTTCTGGGAGTCCGAAGTTCCGGAATACATTGTGGAATAGTGCCTCTGCGGTTTCTAGTGCTGTGGGGAGACCTTTGAGAGGTATTAATTTGCAAGCTTTCGAGAATCGATCGACTACCACTAAAATTGTGGTGTAACCCTGAGAGGGGGGCAGGTCTGTGGCGAAGTCAATGCCCAAGTGTGTCCAGGGTCGGCGGGGAATAGGTAACGGTTGTAATTTACCTTCGGGTAAGCGGCGTGGGGTTGTGTTGACGGCGCAGACCGAACATCCTTGGACGTACCGTTCCACTTCCCTGCTCATGTTGGGCCACCAATATTTCTGCTGGAGGAGCGAGAGGGTTCGCCTGCTGCCAGGATGTCCTGAGCCGGGGGACGTGTGCGTACTATCCAGCAGAAGGGGTCTGAGACGGCTTGGGACATAGACACGACCCGGGGGAAGCTCCGGTGGTGCAGGTTCCTCGAAGGTGGCGGCCCGTATATCTTCATCCAGCTGCCATAGTATGGGTGCGATAAAGACAGATGGGGGTAGAATTGGATCAGGATCGTCAGAGGTAGGTTCAGGTGAGTGCATACGTGATAGGGCGTCTGCTTTGGTGTTTTTGTGGCCGGGTTGGTAAGTAATGTGGAAATTGAATCGGGCAAAGAATAATGACCAGCGAGCTTGGCGGGCATTTAGTCTCTTGGCGTTCTGAATGTACTGGAGGTTCTTGTGGTCGGTTATTACGGTGAAGGGGAACTGGGCTCCTTCCAACCAGTGCCGCCACTCTTCGAGGGCGAGCTTTATGGCCAGCAGTTCGCGGTCTCCAATTCCATAATTCTGCTCAGCTGGGGTAAGTTTTTTGGAATAGTACGCACACGGGTGGAGGGATCGGGGTTCATCAGACCACTGGGACAGCACGGCTCCTACGCCCACGTCCGCCGCATCTACCTCCACCACGAAGGGCCTTGAAGGGTCGGGGTGCTTGAGGATGGGAGCGGTGGTGAACATTAGTTTTAGACGGTCGAAGGCTTGCTGAGCCTCTGGAGTCCACTGTAGTACCCGGCGACCTCCCTTTAAGAGGGAAGTGAGTGGAGCCGATAGGAGGCTATAGTTCTTTATAAAGCGTCGGTAGAAGTTAGCGAAGCCTAAGAAACGCTGAAGCTCCTTCACCGTCCTGGGCTCCGCCCACTTGGCCACTGCGTCCACCTTGCCGGCTTCCATGTGAACTCCCTCCGCAGTGATCACGTATCCGAGAAAGGAGATGGTGGGCTGATGGAATTCACATTTTTCTAATTTTAGATAGAGTTGGTACTCACGGAGGCGTTGGAGAACCTGACGGACGTGGTCTTGATGTTCCTTTAGGTTACGTGAGTAAATGAGGATATCGTCAATGTAGATGATTACGAATCGATGGAGGTAGTCGCGGAAGATTTCGTTCATGAAATTCTGAAATACGGAAGGACTGTTAGCCAGGCCATAGGGCATCACCTGATATTCATAGTGACCGGTGGGGGTGATGAAGGCGGTCTTCCACTCATCTCCTTCTCGGATACGGATCAGGTTGTATGCACTGCGGAGGTCGAGTTTGGTGAAGACGCGGGCTTCCCGTAGTTCCTCCAAGGCAGCTGGCACTAGAGGAAGTGGATAGGCGAATTTCACCGTGGCGTCGTTGAGCACCCGGTAGTCAATGCAAGGTCTGAGCCCACCATCCTTCTTGGGGACGAAGAAGAAACTGGATGCTGCTGGGGACGTGGAAGGTCTGATGAACCCCTGTTGGAGAGCCTCCTGGATGTAATTCTCCATGGCTTCCTGCTCAGGACGTGAGAGGGGGTAGATCTTCCCGTGGGGTAGTTTGGCGCCTGGCAGCAGGTCGATACTACAGTCCCAGGGCCGGTGCGGTGGTAGTTGTGTGGCCCGTTCCTTGCTGAAGACATCGGTGAAAGACTGATAGACGGGGGGAATGGTGGTGGCGGATTGAGTGGCAGGGCTCTCTATGGTGGTGACGTGCAGAGGGATAGGACGGTATGGAGACTTTGCATCTGACGAGGAAGGATGGTAGCCGTGGTCCTCACACGTTGCGCCCCACTCCAGGACCTCTCCTGTGCTCCAATCTATGCGGGGTTGGTGCTTAATGAGCCATGGTCTGCCCAGGATGACATCTACGTTGGCTCGCGGGAGTACTAGGAGGGTCAGATGTTCCCGGTGGTTGTGTTGGGAGACGAGGGTCACTTTTCTGGTCCGGCGAGATATCTTACCATCGCCCAATGGTGAGTTTTGGATTGTGGTTATGTGGTATGTGACCTCATTTTGAACGGTGGGAATTCGATGTTTAGCAATGAAGTGTGATGAAACAAAATTGCCAGCCGCTCCGGAATCCACGAGCACATAGATGGGGAGAGTACGAGAGTTTACTATTAGTTTAGCGGTAATATGGGGTAAGAGAGACATGGCCGGAGTAATAGATACGGTACTCACCATTGGACGAGGCGGGCGGACTGGACAGGCACTGATGAAGTGAGAGGCTTCTCCACAATATAGGCACAGATGATTATTAATTCGTCGTTTCCTCTCCGCAGGATCCAGGCGATAGGAGTCAGTAATCATAGGCTCCTCCGCGTCTCGTTGGGGTGACGGTGTTCGGAGTGGAGGGAAGCTGGGTACAGACTTTGTAGAAGGACACGCTGAGAGATGTTGAGAAATGCCTACTGCCTTCTTAATAAAGGTTTCCAGCGGTACGTTGTCATCGTAAATAACCATATGCTTGCGGATCTGGGGTTTAAGCCCCTTACGGTAGGCTGCTAGGAGAGCTACTTGGTTCCAACCACTGGTGGCCGCTAGGGAGCGGAAGCGCAGGGTGTATTCATGGATATTGGACGCACCTTGATTCAGAGTGATCAGCTCGTCGTGCACCGAAAGGGGAGTGAGCGCAGCTCCAAACACGTCCTTGAAGTGGGCAACGAAAGCATTATAGGAGATTAAAGCGTCGCTCCGTGAATTCCAGAGTGCGTCTGCCCATTGGAGTGCCTGTCCAGTGAGGAGGGAAATCATAAAAGATATTTTAGAAATTTCGTTAGGAAACTGGTGTGCGTTGGCTTCAATATAGAGGGAACTTTGCAGGAGGAAACCATTGCAACCACCCGGGTCTCCGGAATAACTCATGGGGCGAGAGAGGGGCGTGTTGGAAATCGTCGTTGGAGCAGCAGGTAGAGATTGACGAAGGACGTTTACCATATCCGCAAATGGATCGGGGGTGTCTTCGGTGATAGCGGCACTCGCCTCCATGAGTGAAGCGGTGAGTTAATATTTTATGGGCTGGTATCCTGTCACGACCACACACAAAGGGAGAAGGTGAGTATCTTTCAAGGTATTTATTAACAAACGTGCACAGTACCACACACGTGCAATCGGGTGAAATAAGGTCTCTGTGGTCAAATCTTCAAACAAACACAACAGGTGAGTTCAAGTTCATAAGGATCATAGCGTTAGCAATAGTCACTTCCCTTTAACACGATTAACGTGTATCACAGGAGAACATCAGAGCAATCCACGAGGAGCACAGGAGAACATCGGAAGAATCCACGAGGAGCACAGGAGAGACAACAGGAGGGGGAGAAGATCCACAGAGAAACATCCATGCAACTTTGATACCAGCCGATGAGTGAGTGGCAGAGGTAGGTATATAAAGGGTGTGGTGATTGCCGGTGCAGGTGACGGTGATTAGTATTCTGGTGATGGTTCACGGGTGTGCTGTGGTGGTGATTGGCTGGTTGGTGGAGGATCGTGGTGATTGGGGCTGAGGGAACGTGCAGAGGGTGTGACACATATCTTGATATCTTTGCAATTCTGAGAATAAAAAGTCAGAATTGCGAGCTTATATGTTGCAATTCTGACTTTATATCTTGCAATTTTGACTTTATTACTCACAATTGCGTTTATATCGCACAACTCTAAGAAAAAAATTCATAATTGCGTTTATAATTTATAATTCTGACTTTACAACTCGCATTTGTAAGTTTATATCTTACAATTCTAAGAAAAAAAAGTCAGAATTACGAGTTTATATCTTGCAATTCTGACTTTATATCTTGCAATTATGAGTTTATATCTCACAACTCCAAGAAAAAAAATTCAGGATTGAGTTTATATCTCACAATTGTAAGTTTATATCTTACAATTCTGAGAAAAAAAGTCAGAATGGTTACTTTATATTGCAATTCTGACCTTATATCTTGCAATTCTGTCCATTCTGACTTTTTATCTTCCAATTTTGACAATTCTGACTTTATATCTTGCAATTCTGACTTTATATCTTACAAGTCTGAAAATAAAGTCAGAATTAAGTTTAAATCTTGCAATTCTGACTTTATGCCTCGCAATTGCAAGTTTATAGTCACAATTCTGAGAAAAAAAGTCACAATTTTGACTTTATAACTAGCAAATTTGAGTTTATATTTTGCAGTTCTGACTTCATATCTTGATATCTTTGCAATTCTGAGAATAAAAAGTCAGAATTGCGAGCTTATATGTTGCAATTCTGACTTTATATCTTGCAATTTTGACTTTATTACTCACAATTGCGTTTATATCGCACAACTCTAAGAAAAAAATTCATAATTGCGTTTATAATTTATAATTCTGACTTTACAACTCGCATTTGTAAGTTTATATCTTACAATTCTAAGAAAAAAAAGTCAGAATTACGAGTTTATATCTTGCAATTCTGACTTTATATCTTGCAATTATGAGTTTATATCTCACAACTCCAAGAAAAAAAATTCAGGATTGAGTTTATATCTCACAATTGTAAGTTTATATCTTACAATTCTGAGAAAAAAAGTCAGAATGGTTACTTTATATTGCAATTCTGACCTTATATCTTGCAATTCTGTCCATTCTGACTTTTTATCTTCCAATTTTGACAATTCTGACTTTATATCTTGCAATTCTGACTTTATATCTTACAAGTCTGAAAATAAAGTCAGAATTAAGTTTAAATCTTGCAATTCTGACTTTATGCCTCGCAATTGCAAGTTTATAGTCACAATTCTGAGAAAAAAAGTCACAATTTTGACTTTATAACTAGCAAATTTGAGTTTATATTTTGCAGTTCTGACTTCATATCTTGATATCTTTGCAATTCTGAGAATAAAAAGTCAGAATTGCGAGCTTATATGTTGCAATTCTGACTTTATATCTTGCAATTTTGACTTTATTACTCACAATTGCGTTTATATCGCACAACTCTAAGAAAAAAATTCATAATTGCGTTTATAATTTATAATTCTGACTTTACAACTCGCATTTGTAAGTTTATATCTTACAATTCTAAGAAAAAAAAGTCAGAATTACGAGTTTATATCTTGCAATTCTGACTTTATATCTTGCAATTATGAGTTTATATCTCACAATTGCGCGTTTATATCGCACAACTCCAAGAAAAAAAATTCAGGATTGAGTTTATATCTCACAATTGTAAGTTTATATCTTACAATTCTGAGAAAAAAAGTCAGAATGGTGACTTTATATTGCAATTCTGACCTTATATCTTGCAATTCTGTCCATTCTGACTTTTTATCTTCCAATTCTGACTTTACACCTCAATTGCAAGTTTATATAACAATTCTGATTTTATATCTTGCATTTCAATTGTGAGTTTATATCTCACATCTCTGAGAAAAAAAGCCAGAACTGAGTTTATATCTCACAATTCTGACTTTAACTCGCAATTACGAGTTTATATCTCATAGTTCTGAGACGAAAATTACACTTGCAAGAAGAAAAGTCAGAATTGTGAGATAAAAAGTCACAATTACCTTTTTTATTTTTCATTCGGTGGCTGAAACGGGCTTCCATTAAAAAGTACATTCAGGTATTTATCAGGAAAAAATACACAATTCAAAAAAGATGCTGATTTTTTGAAAATGCATTGTATGAATTAGAATACATGAAATGTAAAAGAAAAATATAAGTCTAATTAATGTTTTTTTCAAAAAAACTTTTTTCCTTCTGTTTAATTAATTTAAATTAATGATTGTAATTAAGACAAAATCTTAAATTAGAAATCACTTAAATATGGGAGGAAGCAGAAATTAATGTGGTTTCAAAGGGAACTGAGACTAATTAAGAACTCGGGCTGGAAATTAACAGCAACAAACTTAAAGCCCCTCAGAACACCTTAGCAACAAATAGCATTAATAAATAACACAAGTAAACTAATCCATCCAACAGTATGCATAATGAGAGAAATTCAAAGCCTGTCATCTTCCTCTCATGATACTCTTTTATTGTCTTCTCAGCAAAGAGTCCCAAACACGTCTACCAAGCCGCAGTGTTGCATGTATAGCCTCTGAAAGCATGTCTTCTAATCTCCATACCAGCCAAAAGAGCAGGAGGGATAAAGAAAGCCTTCAGCCACCCTGAGTTCAGTGACGCCTCTCGGCTTCAGACTGTCACTCAGCCCGAGGACGCTCGGCTACAAGAGAGAAATGACATTTCTGTAGAACACGTCATCTCTGACTTCCCCTGTAGGTCCTGAGGAAGTTTGCTGTCAGAGACACGATCCGCTCCCTCAGACGGCCTCGGAAGATCAGACGGAGAAAGAAAGGACTTAACAGAACAGAAATAGCTTTTTTGGGGTGTTTTTGTGTTCTCTTTTCTCTGTTGTTTGTCTGTTTGTTTGTTTCCAGACTTGCATGGTGTTGTTTTTGACATTTCACGCAAAAGCGAGACAAGAGTGAGAATAAGAAGAAACTTCACTTCTAAGCGCATCGTCAAGAGGGAACATACTAGCGTTACCCTCACTTCCTGTGTTTCATAGCCATGCTTTGGAGTATGTCAAGAGAGACTGATCGAGGGAGATGCAAGGAAAAGACGAAAGACACAACAAGAGCAAAAGAGATACAAGGGTCGGGGGTTTGGGTGTCTAGCTTTTGTGTTTCCACATTTCTGTGTTGTGATCGTCTACGGAGTCAGAATGTGTCGTGCGAACGGATGGACTGGAGCTCACGTTGAGCAGACAGTCAAATAGATAAAGCCACATCAATACAAGCAGAGCAAAAACACAAACCAACAAACCCCCACAGATCACTGCACATGTTAAAGTCAACAAAAAATGACATTCTCTATGCAAATACATGTAAATCCTGTCAAAGTTGCTGCTGGTGTAATCAAATTCTGTGGCTGTCCACTTGCCGCTGTGATTCACTGACGTTTGATGATAACACAGATAAATTATCAGTGGTCTACATGACTGAATCTAGCAAGATGTATGCTAAATACATGCATAAATGTATCCAAATGAAGGGACATCGGTAAGAAACAGAATAGTAATGCCTTTCTGAATAACATTTTATTATAGGATTTCAATATACAGTTCCTGAAGGATAATACTTAATGAATTTGCGATATGAAATGATATTCAGTGCTAAACTTATTTTAAATTCATGACAAAAGACTAAAAATATATTGCTGATGAAAATATAAGAATAAATAATGCTGATCATGTATTAGCAATGTTCAAACAAAGATAACATTTCTGCAAATAATATATCCATAGTTGTAACAACACACTAAAATAAAATATAAAAAACAAGTCTATAAAATATGATATACTGAAGTGTACAGTGTAATAAATAAAATAAATAAACAATTTAAATAAATAAATAGCCTATATATATATAAACAGTTAAAAAAACATTTTGTATTTATTAGATATTAATTAAATATGATTACTGAATTTTGTATGCAATGTAATATGTAAAATTTATATGTAATTTAATAATAATGTAAATTTAATTTAATGTAAAAGAAAAAATGTAACATGTAACAGAAAAATGTAACGGAAAAAATCTGTAATATTGTAAAATATTTTTGCAATTTAAAAAGGTGGTGTACTTTAAAATAGAATTTATTCCTGAATTTTCAGTTTTTAATGGTACCTGATCCTTCACAAATCATTCTAACATGCTGATTTATAATCAATGTTGGAAACAGTTGTGCTGCTTAATATTTGTTTGCAACCTGTGTTACTTTTTTCAGGATATTTTGTTGAATAAAACATTAAAAAGAACGGCATTCATTTATAATAGAAATCTTTTGTAACAATATACATTACTGTTTAAATTTTGGAGTCAGTACATTTTTTCTTTCTTGTTTTCTTTGAAAGAAATAAATACTTTTATTCAGCAAGGATGTGTCAAATTGATCAAAAGTAATAGTAAAGACTTACATTGTTAGATAATACGCTGTTCTTTTCAACTTTTTATTTATTAAAGAATCCTGAAAAAGGTATCACAGGTTCCAAAAATTATTAAGCAGCACAACTGTTTCCAACATTGATAATAAGTATATTAGAATGATTTCTGAAGGATCATGTGACACTAAAGACTGGAGTAATGGCTGATGAAAATTCAGCTTTGCATCACAAAATTAAACTATATTTTAAAGTATATTAAAATAGAAAACTGTTATTTTAAATTGCAATAATATTTCACAATATTAGCTTTTTTACTGTATTTTTGATAAACTCCATGGAACTTTAAATGGAGACTTTAAAAACATTAAAACTCTTACTAATCTCAAACTTTTAAAAAACATTTTTTGTGTGTAAAATAAATGTTTACAATTTACAATTTTTACACTAGTCAGTACTGAATCATGTCTATGGACTTTTGCCTCAAAATAGGAGATGGTATTAAGGGTTTTCTGCCAAATTATGGTTGGCAGATGAGGCAAAGGAAGGTGACTTCCTGTGGCGTGAGAGGGCTGATAGACACTTTGACTTTATCCAGTACCAGTTGTGTATAGGCTCCACATCTTTATTTATCTCCAAAGATCTGCATTCTCCACATGGACACACAGACCTTGTAAGTGACCCTTCCTACCTCACACAGAGCTCTGTGTGCAGCCCACCACTGGAGTGGCCTAAAGACCCAACAGATGTGGAAAAAAGCCCAACATCCAACACCCACACCTGAGAGGCTAATGGGCCACAGGCTTGGTCAACAAACCTCCAGCAGGGAGAGGGCAGTTCAAGGGACACCCGAGGAACCCTGGCGAGGCTTCCAACTAAGGGATCTCTACCCAACTCTTCCAAAACAGCTGTTGCAGTATCACCACATATTGAAGATAGATAAACACCCCTTTAGATAGGGAGAATGAGGGAGGAAGGAAAGTGAAGCTTTATAGCTTTTAGCTATTATAGAAATAACAAGGCCGTCTGGTAATTACAGAGTGAGATTTTGCTATCCGTTTCATGACTGAGCATCATGCTTTTTGTTTCAGAAGAACAATATGGAATCCCAAGTGGGATCTCTTTCTCACCCTATGCATAAAACACAATGAAACAACTGCTTGATCTTTTCGGCATCGCAGTTTGCTAGCTCAGATAACGTGAGAAAAAAATCTGAGGAGAAAGCGCAAAGGCCTTAGTGCGTTTGTTTACGCCTCGCTAATCCAAGCTAAGCCCGGATGGTGGTGAAGCAAAGCGTTGGATATAATATGCTCCGTGTATAAATAGCTGGTGAATTTCATCTAAGTCCACCCAAAGCTCTGTACTAATTTGAATATCAATACAGAAGATGTCACGGATTGTTACATTTAAAAAAAAACAAGACGAAGAGCGAATAAAAAAAGAGAGACGGAAACGGTGCGTGCTGTGTTTGTGTTGTGTTTTCGGCCTAATTTGGTATACGGTAATTTGGCGAGAGGATGTAACAGAAGCCAATGCCGACTGAGGAAAATTAGATTCCATTCAAAGAGACTTAAATGGTCGTCAGCCGCATCGAACATGTGCGGCTTTTCTTTTGTTACCATGTTTGTCTGCATCTAAAAGAGCAAGTCAAAGGCACTGGAGGATGGGAAGAATACGATGCACTGCCTTTGAGCGGATATGAAGCCATGAATCAATGCTGATTCACCATAAGCGCAAGCTACAAACGGCAGAGGGAAAATTGCACTGCTTAGAGTTTGCTTTTTCATAATTTAACAGATTAAAGTTATGTTTCACTTAGATATGGTTTTAGTCTCACATCTTTGGACAATAAAGCGCAGATAATTTGGTTTGGAAGAATTTGGAAGAAGCAAGAGCAAAAAGCTTCATTTGCTCTCAAATGAAAGGAACAGTTCACCCATTGTTTAGTCACTCTCATGACGTTCTAACCCATTATGACTTTCATCATCAGAACAATATGAATAAAATCGTTAATAATTTGAAAATCAATGAAGTCTATGGGTGTCAAGCTAAAGAAAATATTAAAAAAAACATAAAATTCATGTAATTTGTTAACATTTAATGTATTAACTAACATGAGCGAACAATGAACAATACATTTATTATATGTAATAATCTTTGTTAATAATAGCTAATAAAAATACAGTTGTGCATAGTTTGCATATGAAACACCGGCTATATATATTTAAAATCTTTAACCCACGGGAGAAAATCAACCACCGCAAGAGTTTAAAATCATCCCAATTCCATGAAAAAATGAGGATTTGGCAACCCTACATCCAACACGAGCTGCATCCAAAGCAATTTAGTCATTCCGCATATTGATAGTGTCGAAATCCCTGATGAAAAAACTTATATTCAATATTAGAATGTTTGCAGGGTTAAGAAAACAGTACTGTGCAAGGCTTTAATACAAAAATGCACACAATGAACAGTGACTGAAAAAAGACGAATCCCAGACATTTGGGGTGATTCAGAAATCCTGGTCAGACTAATTTTTTTAGGTCCAAAAAGAGGACATGTCCGGGAGGAAATGATGTATGGTCACCCTAGTACTACAGGAAGTACCAATGACGTAAATGTACACTGATTGGCCAAACGCATACGAAACACTGGCTACTGACAGATTAACAAAAATCCAGAAAAACACATTTTAAAAAAGTTATAAATTGATTTGCATTTTAATGAGTGAAATAAGTATTTGACCCCTTCGCAATTTTAGCAAAAGACTTGTTGGCAATCACGGAGGTCAGATATTTCTTGTAGTTGGCCACCAGGTTTGCACACATCTCAGGAGGGATTTTGTCCCACTACTCTTTGCAGATCCTCTCCAAGTCATTAAGGTTTTGAGGCTGACGTTTGGCAACTTGAACCTTCAGCTCCGTCCACAGATTTTCTATGGGATTAAGGTCTGGAGACTGGCTGGGCCACTCCAGGACCTTAATGTGCTTCTTCTTGAGCCACTCCTTTGTTGCCTGGGCTGTGTGTTTTGGGCCATACCCATCCACGACCCATTTTCAATACCCTTGTTGGCTTCAATGCCCTGGCCCTGACGGTACATGGCCCTGTCCATCGTCCCTTTGATGCGGTATAGTTGTCCTGTCCCCTTAACAGAAAAACACCCCCAAAGCATAGTTTCCACCTCCATGTATGATGGTGGGGATGGTCTTCTTGGGGTCATAGGCAGCATTCCTCCTCCTCCAAACACAGCGAGTTGAGTTGATGCCAAAGAGCTCGATTTTGGTCTCATCTGACCACAACACTTTCACCCAGTTCTCCTCTAAATCATTCAGATGTTCATTGCCAAACTTCAGATGAGCCCCAGACCAAGGGAGATTGACAGTTATTTTGTGTATCTTCCATTTGCGAATAATCACACCAACTGTTGTCAACTTCTCACCAAGCTGCTTGGCGATGGTCTTGTAGCATATTCCAGCCTTGTGTAGGTCAACAATCTTGTCCCTGACATCCTTGGACAGCTCTTTGGTCTTGGCCATGGTGAAGAGTTCAGAATCTAAATGATTGATTCTGTGGACAGGTGTGTGTTTATACTATTATGAGATTAGGAGCACTCCCTTTAAGAGGGTGCTCCTAATCTTAGCTCGTTACTTGTTTTGAAGACACCTGGGAGCCAGAAATCTTGCTGATTGACAGGAGATCAAATAATTGTTCTTACTTATTAAAATGCAAATTGATTTATATCTTTTTTTAAAAGGTGTTTTTCTGGATTATTTTTTTTTTTTTGTTATTCTGTCTCCCACTGTTCATATAACCCTACTATTTAAATTAGACTGATCATTTCTTTGTCAGTGGGCAAACGTACAAAATCAGCAGGGGATTAAATAATTTTTTCCCTCTCTGTAGTCAGATTTTCGTGCTCTTTTAATCGTGTAAATTGTGCGTTTACATTCCATCTCTGTAATTACCAATCACTGCGTTCTCCATTCACTGGTGGTTGGCGTTTGTAAACGCCGCGAATAAAGACGGTGCTGGCAGCTGCTTCAGAGTTCCCGCCACTGGTGGGGGGTATGGGGGATTGGTTCTCTAGGAACCATCATGCTGGCTAGTTCCTAGAACTGAGTTTTTAGAACTACGCTGTGCGAAAGCCTATTAATTAAAAATACTCTATCATTTTGAAATTTGTGCTATTGTTGTTCTTTTTGAGTAACATCAACACCAAACCAAAGACTCTGAGAAGCCAGAAACCATGTGTCTCTCTCCATTCTGAGCCCTTCCTGATACCGTGTCCCTGAAGTGCCTCTTTCAGCCTGATACCTCCCTACAGGACCACCTGAACAGATGATCTGGAATTACACACACACACACAGCATAGGGAAAGACTTGCAGGTGTCTTGGTGAATGACAGTGTAGGCCAAGTTGTCATAGTGACTGGGACGGTGCAGGTGTCCCCCTGAGTCAAGTCCCCGCTTTGCAGGGTTAAGTCTTTGTGACATGCAAACAGCATGCCGGTGAGCTCACGTAATTGCCTTGTCCTTGCTGGGCTGGCAGAAGCAGTTTTTGCGTTGCGGTCTAAAAAAGAGAGCTCTTTTCATGCTCAATTAAACTCTCAACGATGTATATCTCATTGTTGTTCTGATGACATGCTTTTCAAGGGATGTAATTAAGTTTTCAAATCAGGGCCTTTGTCTTTCTTTTTCCTTTTTCTCTCTCTCTCTGTCACCCTCACTCATGAACTGCACATTGAAATTCCTCCGGGTGAGATGTCTCAAAGAGTGAGAGATATGCAAAAAGATCAGCAGACACACAATAACCCCACTCAGCTGCTCCAGAGTTTGTTTTCAATCAAGCAACAACCACCTTGAACCGATCAGGTGATATCACACCGATTGTTTCGGTGCAGTTCCATGCACGATCGCCATCTTCATATATGCATAAATGAACTGAATGATGGAGAAAAGTACATCAGGTTCTGGAACAAATGTTCCAAACGAGCCAAAAGTGAAAACGACGTCTCACACTGAGCAGGGTGAAAGGACTCCAGCTTGATGAACCAAACACCCAAACACACACACAAAGGGAGAGAGAGCATGGCCGTTAGTGTAGGTGTGTAAGTGTGCATACTAATCTGTAGGCAGTGACAGAGGGCAGTGTGTGACACAGACAGGGCCTCATTATTGAAGTACTGTGTGTGTGTGTTTGTAGACTGTGGAGGCTGTTCTGACCCAGCCAGAGCACGAAAGCACAGTGCATCCTAATTAATGATCTCGCATTGTGGCCCACTTATAGTCAAACCATATTACGCACACACACAGTAAAACAATTTCATCCTGACACTATTCTTAAATCAATGTTTACTTCATTAAAATATACATGATGCAATTGTTTTAATAAATTATTGTTGGTTTATAATAACCTTTCACTGACAGCAAACCATAAACGTGACCCTGGACCATGAAACCAGTCGTAAGTAGCACGGGCATATTTGTAGCAATAGCCAAAAATACATTGTATGGGTCAAAATGATAGATTTTTCTTTTATGCTAAAAATCATTAGGATATTAAGTAAAGACCATGTTCTCTGAAGATATTTTGTAAATTTCCTACCATAAAGATGTCAAAACTTAATTCTTTGATTAGTAATATGCATTGCTAAGAACTTCATTTGGACAACTTTAAAGGCGATTTTCTCAATATTTAGATTTTTTGCACCCTCAGATTCCAAGATTTTCAAATAGTTGTATCTGGCCAAACAACAAACAACAGCCTATGCTAACAAACATCAATAGGAAGCTTATTTATTCAGCTTTTAGATGATGTATAAATGTCAATTTCGAAAAATTGACCCTTATGACTCGTTTTGTGGTCCGGGGTCAAAAATGTTTTCATTTAAACTACTGTTTAACGTTTTTGAGGGTGTTTTTTTACATTTTTGAAATCTGTTTTGTCCACCAAGTCTGCATTTATTTAATCAAAAATACAGTGAAACATTATTACAGTGCTAAATAACCCTTTTTATTTAAATATATTTTAAAATTTATTTATTCCTGTGATGGCAAAACTAAATTTTCAGCTGTAACTTTTCTAGTTCCAGTCCTCAGTGTCACATGATTTTTTTAAGATTCCTTGGTGAATAGAAATTTCTAAATAAATAGCATTTAATAAAAGCATTTACAATAATACTGTTAAAGTAACAAAAAAAAAACACAATACTATATATATCTACATATCTATATCTATTTATATATACAGTTGAGGTCAGAAGTTTACATACACCTTGCAGAATCTGCAAAATGTTAATTATTTTACCAAAATAAAAGCGATCATACAAAATGCATGTTATTTTTTATTTAGTACTGACCTGAATAGAATATTTTACATAAAAGACATGTAAATAGTCCACAAAAGAAAATAATAGTTGAATTTATAAAAATGACTCTGTTCAAAAGTTTACATACACTTGATTCTTAATACTCTGTTGTTACCTGAATGATCCACAGCATTTTTTGTTTTTTGTTTAGTGATAGTTGTTCATGAGTCCCTTGTTTGTCCTGAACAGTTAAACTGTCTGCTGTTTTTCAGAAAAATCCTTCAGGTCCCACAAATTCTTTGGTTTTTCAGCATTTTTGTGTATTTGAACCCTTTCCAACAATGACTGCATGACTTTGAGATGCATCTTTTCACACTGAGGGCAACTGAGGGACTATTACAAGAAGGATCAAATGCTCACTGATGCTTCAGAAGAAAACACAGTGCATTAAGAGCTGGGGGGTGAAAACTTTTGAATTTGAAGATAGGGTGAAGAACAGCTTCAAGACAGTTTAACTGTTCAAGACAAACAAGGGACTCATGAACAACTATCACTAAACAGAAAAAACAGCTGTGGATCATTCAGGTAACACAGTATTAAGAATCAAGTGTATGTAAACTTTTGAACAGGGAAGGGTTTTTATAACTTCTACTATTATTTTCTTTTCTGGACTATATGTAAACATCTTTTATGTGAAATATCTTATTCAGGTCAGTACTAAATAAAAAATGGACATGTATCTGGTTGGTTATATCAGGCAATCTGATTTATAATGTCAAAGGCATCTGGTAATACTAGTAATAATAAAGCCACATCTCTGAAACATGCTGTACAGAGAAAATTTCACCACAAAGCCAGTTTTAACGTGCTGCTTCTCTCCTCCGCTCTCATTTAGACACAGTTGTTGAAAAAGAAACACAATTCACACACACGCTTCCACGCATCATACACATTCACAAAGTTTCCTGCAGGTTAATTAAGCCCATTTTTCACCGCTGATGAGAGCACGCAGAGAGAGAGATGAGGGGAGGAACTAAACACATATAATTATGTTTCCTCTGTTCTGTTGATTTCAAACCGACATCTGTGTGGGATGTTCGTACACACACACACACACACACACACACACACACACACACACGCACACACACACTCATACACACTGTCCTTGTCTCTCACTGACAAATGCAACTGCTCTATTCTCTTCTATGTTATATCAAAGCTCGGGCATGTTGTATATTTCATACACTGTCATCTAAAATACAAGCAATACTGCACCAGGGGGAAAAAGGAAAACAGACTTTCAAAAAAAGGAGAGAGAGCAGTGGAACCGTTACACAGAGGAGAGAAACCACTCAGATAAATGCAACAACACGACTAAGAGATAGATCCTCCATCTTAGTGATGTGTTTTCTCTCTCACTCTCGCTCCCCTTTTTTCCTCTTGCTGTTTATTTCCTTTTCATTTCAGCGGCTGAGATCTGATTGAAAGCCTCGAGGCTGTTTGTGGACACACGTCCTCACTCCACAGTGAAATACAGCGGGAGCCGCCGCACAGGACAACACAGCACTGACCTAAACCACAAAAACATTCACAAACACACATGCAGCACTCTAAACCAGTCGCCAACTGTTCCTGTTTTCTGTGGAAACTGGGCTGAAATCAGACCCATAGTCTTAAAAATAAAGAAATAGTTCGGCAAACAACAATCTTGAATTTTTCTTCTTGAAAAGGTCCTCCATTGAACTAATTTTTAAGTGCCGTTTTAGATAATCCAGCTAAAACCATCTTAGAGTTAACATGAAATCTACAAAAAGTTGACAAAATGTACCTTCTTTTTTAAATCAAGTCTATATTTTTCACTTACAGTTGAGGTCAAAAGTATACACCTTGCAGAATCTGCAAAATGTTAATTATTTTACCAAACTAAGGAGGATCATACAAAATGCATGTTATTTTTTATTTAGTACTGACCTGAATAAGATATTTCACACAAAGACGTTTATATTCCATAAAAGAATATATTAAGTGAATTTATAAAAATGACACCGTTCAAAAGTTTTTTTGTGATAGTTGTTAACGAGTCCCTTGTTTGTCCTGAACAGTTAAACTGCAAGCTGTTCTTCAGACAAATCCTTCGGGTCCCACAAATTCTTTATTTTTTCAGTGGTTTTGGTTTTCTTGCTCTTAATGCATTGTCTTTTCTTCTGAAGCATTAGTGAGCATTTGAACCTTCTGTAATAGTTGCATATGAGTCCCTCAGTTGTCCTCAGTGTGAAAACATGGATTTCAAAAACATACAGTCATTGTTGGAAAGGGTTCAAATACACAAAAATGCAAAAAAAGAGTTTTTTTTTTTTTTTAAGAAGCAGGCAGTTTACCTGTTCAGGTCAACTATCACTCATGAACAACTATCACTAAACAAAAAAACACTGTTGCCATGGGCTGTTTTTCATGTCCGCTGGTGGAAGCTACCCCAATAATGTGATATTTTGACCCTGTAATAAAAATTTTACCTGGGGAACCGTACCAAAAAACGTGTATTTTACCATCCGGAATGTGATTTCTACCGGGGGACCCCCTCCGAAACGTGATTGGGTTAGTTTTGGGCTAGTTTTGAGTACCAATTGGGCAGGTTTTGTTGTGAAAACCTGGCAAGCCTGCTGACTGGAAAAACTAGAACATACTATTTTTACTGTAGTTAACATAGGTTTTAAAATATGTTAAAGGGGTCATCGGACGCAAAACTCACTTTTACATGTTGTTTGAACATTAATGTGTGTTGCCAATTTGTGTACACAACCACCCTAAAAAGATAAAAATCCACCCAGTGGTATTTTTTTAATCTTTAAAAGAAATATCCCCTTTTTAAAATTCTCATTCTCAGCTTCTTGTCAGTGTGACGGCACACCAACAAGAGCTTAGACCTTAGACCTGCCCTCACCAAGCTGAAACAGTCCGACTCCGAACGCCATTGTGTCGACTCAGGTGCAGGGGAAGACAAGAATGTCTCTGATTGAGCGATTGAGGTGTTCTGTTGTTGGATGTAATAATGAACAATGCAGTCGTCATTTACTCCCGAAATCTGAGCCGCTGAAGATGCAGAGGATTAACGCTACTTTCGTTTTTGAAAGGAAAGCGCCAAACCCAATCTACATATGCATCTATGTTTGTGCGAATCATTCGTGATGCAGAAGTGAGTATTAGGGTTTTTTATGCATCTTTGCAAATGGCCTTTCTTAATAATGTGCTTGTTATCAAGTTTCGCCGCCAAACAAAGCTAAAGTAAACATTACGACTCATCATCCCACGGCAGAGAGGAGAGGGGCGGGGCGAGCAGAGCTCATTTGCATTTAAAGGAACATGCAACAGAATAGCTTGCTCTAAA
Source organism: Garra rufa (assembly GCF_049309525.1). Classification (NCBI taxonomy): domain Eukaryota; kingdom Metazoa; phylum Chordata; class Actinopteri; order Cypriniformes; family Cyprinidae; genus Garra; species Garra rufa. Next base: position 13,117,707 of record NC_133369.1, on the reverse strand, counting down.
AAGGGCTGATTTCGACAAGGTAAAAAGAGTGTTTTTTACACTACCATTGAGAAATTTTAACCAAAGTATGTTATAGACTTCTCATTAAGACCCTAAGAATCATATCAACTTGTGGAAAATGGGCATCTGATGACCCCTTTAACAGGTTTGTTGCTAGTGTTCAGCCCTTTTGAGCCAGTTAAACCATGTCAGACCAGCTTGGAGCATTTACCACACAGGTCAAAGTGATGTCTAATTTCATAATCTTGTTCTGCAGATGATTAGAGTGTTTCAGTAAGTCATCCGGGATGCTGGGATTAAGATGCTGTCTGACCACAGAGATAGTAAAAGGCTTAGAAACACGGAAGGCAAGCACCTCTATCTGACCACTCGTGGGCGAATCAAAGCCCAGTCAGCACAACACAGAAACTCAATTAGAGGCTCTGCATGTGTGTGCAAGGGTTACGGCTGCTGAGTCCTGAGGTGAGATAATGACCGCGATCAGCACCAGCACACACCTCTCAAAGGAAACTTGCCAGTGCGGCACACATGCTCTCTCTCTCTCTCTCTCTCTCTCTCTCTCTCTCTCTCTCTCTCTCTCTCTCTCTCACTCTTCTGGATGGAGTGGAGCCGTTATATCAAAGGATGTCTCATTACCTCTGATCTGCTCCAACTCAGACCCAGAGTCATTAAAGGGCAAGAGAACTCCTCTATGTCCCCTCACACATGCTCCATGGCACGTCTGGGCAGTGTGAAACCAAAAAGAGTAGAGGGCGAAGAGGCCCTGAGAGGAGGTGGAGAATCAAGTTAACTTTGTATTTGTTGCGTTAACTGATCAGCTCAGTCAAGTCTGCACCGTCGCATCATGTGGACTATTTTAACGACGTCCTTACTACCTTTCTGGGCCTTGAATGTGTTATGTTGTCTATGCAGGGTCAGAAAGCTCTCGGATTTCATCAAAAATATCTTAATTTGTGTTCTGAAGACAATCGAAGGTCTTACGACATAAGGGTGAGTAATTAAAGACAGAATTTTCACTTTTGGGTGAACTATGCCGTTAATTATATAAAAAAAAAACTGGTATGCCTGGTATGACAACATATTAATATAAATAAAAGAACACTGGTCACTGCTTTAGGGGGTGCACCCCACACTTTGAAGACCACTGGGTTAAAGAGATACAGCAAGAACATCTGTTTACCACAACACACCATCAATATGTGATCAAAGGCTTGTGCCTCCAACGAGAGGTACTTTTAGTTTCAGGTTGCTCACATACATCATCTTGCACATCAAGGTATTTTTTCCCACATGGCATAGAGGTGCTCAGCAGAACTCTGTCGGATCTATGAGATACCTGATCCTGGATCCATCTTTCCACTCTCCCCTTTACTACAAGGAATTAAATCGATCGCTGAGCTGTGAGGAGTAGACAAACCACAAGCAGCGCCTTTCCCTTTGATGCTGCTGCTGAAACTTCAGTTTCATTTCGCCTCTGCAGAAACTCAATTACCTCGGTGGAGTCTGACAGGCTTTACTGGAGAGGGGACCATGGGAAACATTTTCAAATTGATGTTAGGAGAACTGCAGGCACCCTTCCACCATTGAGATCTGCTCTGTCTCTCCCTCTCAGTACATCTACAAGTGACTTTACAAACTATGACCTGCAAGTCTTCTGCTCCATTTGCTGTTTCTGCTCCTTCATTAGAATAGACCACACTGTGTTCAATGGTGACCATGTGGGAAAAGTCATATTAAATGAGTCAATCTGTTCAGTACAAAGGCAGACTCTGCCCTGTCACTGCTGGGGTTTCGCAAGACACATCTCTTTCCATATGTTGTCAAAGCAAGTGAGATTCTCTCTATATGCTTCCTCAGACAAAAATATCCATAGAAAAGAAAACTCACCAATAAAATCTTGTTAACATCTGAATTGCTTCTCCTAGACAGTGATGAAATTAAATAGAGACTTCTGATATTTTCTGATTTTTCTAAAAAAATAAAATAAAAAAAGACTTAAGCAATCTCACGTTTCTCATATAGAGTTTCAAAAGAGATCAATAATGTCTCAAACTGTGCTTAAAGTCTGCAATCGTAAGTCTTTGATCTCAAAATATTTCTCATTAAATTCTGCCCGGCCCAAATGATCCATATTAATCCATATTATATAAAACTACTTATATAGCTGTAGAATTGTACTGTATGAAAAAATATACACATCTTCATTCTGTTCAAAGCTCTTAATGCATTGCTTCTGGAGCATGAGTGAGCGTTTGAACCTTCTGTAATAGTTGCGTTTGAGTCTCTCAGTTGTCCTCAGTGTAAAAATCATAGTCAATGTTGGGTTCAAATATACAAAATTTCTGAAAAACCAAAGAATTTGTGGAACCTGAAGGATTTTTCTGAAGAACAGTGGGCATTTTAACTGTTCAGGACAAACAAGGGACTCATGAACAACTATCACTAAACAAAAAAACAAAAAACACAGCTGTGTTTGCCAGGTAAAAACACAGTATTAAGAATCAAGCGTATGTAAACTTTTGAACAGAGTCATTTTTAAAAATTCAACTATTATTTTCCCTTGTGGACTATATGTAAATATCTTTTATGTGAAATATCTTATTCAAGTTAATACTAAATAAATAATATCATGCATTTTGTATGATCCCTCTTATTTTGGCAAAATTATTAACATTTAATAGAATCTGCAAGGTGTATGTAAACTTTTGACTTCAACTGTAAGTATTCAAGTGTAAGTGTGATTGATTGAATCATTGCAAAACTTTATCAGCCAACTCTAATCTGCTAAATGCTACTGTAAGGCATGAAAATATTAAGAAATTATCAACACTAACATCATGATTTTCTGTAAAGCTGCTCTGAAACTGCATATTGTGAAAAGTACTACATAAGTAAATTTGCCTACACTAATTTGATGAAACACAGAACAAAACATAACTGAATCTCTCTGATCTCCTGAGCTCTGAAAGAGCAACATCTGATCAATAAACAGTTCCTCTGGGATATATATTTACAGCGTATCTCATCAAAAAACCTCCACACTAGCAATAAGAATTGTCACGCGGTAAGCTCTGCGTGCTTGTGAAATAGCCTCATCGGATGCTTTTAAACACTCCTGTGGGTATGGCAGACAGTACCTGCAGCTTATTCAGACAAATAAATCAATCTGTTCTTCAGGGAGCTTCATTTCTTTTGTAATGTAAGACAGGTGTGATGGAAGGAAAGACTCAGTCCATGTGGAGCACTTAAACAATGAATGGCAAAGATAAAGCGAGCGGAGGAACAGTTAAAAGAAAAAACAGATACATTCTTGTTGAGCTTAATATTCCAAACCGCATGTAATAATACAGCTGTTTTTTTCGAGCTCTATAAACCACCACAAAGAAAGACATATGAGAAATAGAGACAAGAAGTTAGTGTATAGCACTTCTCATTTTTTGCTTTGCACCCTCAGGACACACTCTCAATAATTTACCAGTCCTCACATTTACAATAACGGGTCCCTGAATAAAGACTATTTTCAATGTGGTTTTCATCATCAAGCAAACGTCTCGGATCCACATTTCATAAGCTCTGTGGAAATAGACCAATCTAAAACATGGAAACTGTCACTTAAATTATGAATATCTGAGAACTTTTGTTCAGCATTAAAAAATAAAGCCCTGAAAAATTGATGCGAGGGCTCATATCATATTTATGATTTATGCCAGGAAATTTCTTTAAAAAAGCTACAATCAGAGATTCTGTGCAATGTGTGTGTGTGTGTGTGTGTGTGTGTGTGTGTACCTGGTATTCATCACGTTGTGGGGACCAAATGTCCCCACAAGGATAGGAATACCAGTAGATTTTGACCTTGTGGGGACATTTCTCAGGTCCCCATGAGGAAACAGGCTTATAAATCATACACAATGAGTTTTTTTGATGAAGTAAAAGTGTGCACAATCTCCTGTGAGGGCTAGGTTTAGGTGTAGGGTAGGTGTAGAGCGATAGAAAGTACGGTTTGTACAGTATAAAAACCATTACGCCTATGGAATGTCCCCATAAAACATGTAAACCCAACGTGTGTGTGTGTGTGTGTGTGTGTGTGTGTGTGTGTGTGTGTGTGTGTGTGTGTTTGTGTGTGTGTGTGGTTTCATCATGTCGATATCATGAAGCCTGAAGAAGAAAGGGGAGATTTGAAACAGAATGGATACTGGATCTTCTCAGGTTTGGACTAAATGGACAATGAAGACTTCCTGAACATCCCATGAATTATGTAAGACATTATTGCTTGGCTACTGACACATGAGGATGCACCAGTATTAAAATTCTGGATAATTTAATTTTCATGGCCAATAGCTGATAAATGGCAGACAATATAAGCACATGTAAACTGAAGCTTCTGTAGTTAGAAACTGTTGCATTTACATTACTTCTGTAGAGTAAGCAAGTCCTTAAGCTAATTTCTCTGTCACTCCATCTGTCTGTCCAATCTTCTCTACGTTTGTAAGCAAAGATTCATTAAACTTCCAGCAGGGCTGTCGTCCATTAGGCTCGGTCTCAGGATAAAGCTTGTTAACGGCTCCACGTTCTGCCGTGTTAAACACAGGCCGTACACAAAGCGTTCTGCGCAAGCACATGCAAATGCATGTTAAGTCATGCAAATGAGGAGCATATTTGCTATTCTTTGTTGAAATGTGCATTTCAGGCCTCGGCGTCTCCATAGACAACAACAGAAGAGAGAGAGAGTGAGAAAGAGATTTGCTCTTCATTATTCATTAGCGTATCATATGTCTGGCTAGATTTATGATGCTCCAACGGGATCAGAACAAACAAAGTGGATCCTTCCGTCACTCATGCATGGCGCACTACAAGAATAAAAATGATAGAAAACATGTAAAGTGCAGGATTTGTGCCAATACATCATTCCATTTGAACAAAAGCAATTATAGACACAGATAATGACCTAAAGCCCTCAGCAACTAAAGGAGGGCTTGTGTGCTCTTAAGAAAGCTCATTTCCTCAAGGCTGAATGTGCTTGTATTTGTCGTTAACCCCTGTTGAGGCTACACTCTTTACCCTGAATGGAGAAGTGCCACGCTGGAACGAGTCAACGTATGCTGGTCTGCTCGAGCTTAGTGGCAAATCCTGAAAAACTTCCAGCCATTCATCCGGCCCCCGGAATCCCCGCAGGGAGATCGCAGAGCTCCACCGCCAACATTCCCATGTCCCATTCAGGTGAAATGCTCCCCTCTACGTCTAGATTTTCCACTCAAGTGATTCTGTGAAGAAGTGGCACACAGAGCTGGATGGGACCCTGGCAGACCCGCTGGGCTAGTCTACAAAAAGCAGACGCACACATGGGCACATGAATGCCAATGTTTTCAAACACTGAAAGATGAAGAGAAAACAGAACCGCCCGCGTTTGGAAGAGATGAAAGGTACCTACAGCTGCGCCGCAAATTAGGTTCGGGGTTGCCCCGTCTGACCGTCTGATAGGGGGGTTTGCCCATGTACCCGAACAAACACATGCACCCAACCATTGTCGTCATTGTTAACTAAAACTATTAAAATAAATAAATAAATAGTTGAAATATAAATATAACTTTGAAAATTTTAACTTCAGCAAAAACTAGAAAAGTTTAGGTAGAACTTTTGATTGAAATAAAACTACAAATGTTGCCTAAACTAACTGAAATGGATACGTTTAAGCTAAAGCACTAAAATAAAAATGAATTATATATGAAAATATAATAAATATACGGTGCCTTGTAAAAGTATTCACACCCCTTAATTTTTTTTCACGTTTTATGCTGCAGCCTTATGTTAAACTGCTTTAAATGACTTTTTTTCCACATCAATCTACACTACATACACCATAATGACAAAGCAAAAAAAAACAAAAAAAAAAAACAGATCTGTGACAACTTTGCAAATGTATTAAAAATAAAACACTGAAATAAGTACATTGCATAAGTAAGTATTCATACCCTTAACTCAGTACTTAGTTGAAGCACCTTTACAGCGTCAAGTCTTTTTGGGTATGATGCGACAAGCTTTTCACATCTTCTTGATCACCAGTATAACCGAGTCCATTCTCCATCAATTGTTCAGTTTGGCCAGGATTTCAGCTCTAGGAGGAGTCCTAGCTGTTCCAAGCATCTTCCATTACGGATAATGTAGGCTACATGCTTCTGTGAACCTTCAATGAAGCAGAATTTTTTTCTGTACTCTTCCCCAGATCTGTGCCTTGATGTAAGCCTGTTTCTGAGCTCTACAGGAAGTTATTTTGACCTCAGGACTTGGTTTTTGCTCTGATATGCATTTTCAGCTGTTAGACCTTTTCTGAGAAGTGTGTGCCTTTCCAAATCATACTCATTTAAACGAATTTGCCACAGTTTAACTCCACTCAAAGTGTAGTAACATCTACAAGCCATTTGAGTGCTCCTAGCCTAAATTTTAAGTGTCCCAGAATGTATGAATACTTATGCATTGGAATCATTTTAGTTTTTTATTTCTAATCAATTTGCAAAGTTGTTTCAAACCTGTTTTGTGCTTTGTCATTATGGTGTATGGAGTGTAGATTGATGTGGAAAAAAGCAATTTAAAGCAGTTTAGCATAAGGCTGCAACATAAACCGTGAAAAAAGAAGGGGTATGAATACTTTCGCAAGGCACTGTACAAATATTAAAATATATAGAAATATAATTCAAATAATAAAAATACAAAATATTAACAAATGTTATAACAGAATATAAATAATACTAAAACAAGACTGAACCCAACCCCCTTCACTAAACACGCACACAACGCGGCTCAATCTGCATCCCTGAAGAGCAAAGACATGGCTCGGCGATCAAAGCAGAAGATTTGTCTTTTTGTTTGCATAAACGTCTACCAAAATCGGCTAAATAAAGAACGCTAAGCCGCCCGTGTGTTTAGGGAGGGGTGGCGATTTCAAAAAGCGAACAACTTGCGAAGAGACGCCGAACAATGACTGTGAGAATCTGTAAATCTGGCCTAATCTCACTGAGCAGCCACAATGGCTTGCTTTCTTGCAGGAGAACAGAATCATGGGAAACCAGAAGTCGTCAAAGTCTACCTCAGATTTCTGCATTGGTTTCATTCTCTCCCTTGTTTCGCTCTCTTATAAGCACATGAAGTGTGACTTCAAGACTTCAGGGGCCTGCGGAGACAGAGGATTAGATGCTAGTGTTGAGTTCTCACTCTGGGATCTGAAGTATGATTAAGGAAGCCTCCATCTCTGCCCCCGTCACCTCTTCTCTGCTCCCTATGCGTCCGTTTCTTCCCTCACCCCACTCTGTTCTTCTTTACATTCCTCTCACTTTGGCTCCGAGATATCTGACAAAAACTGCAGAGCTTTATGAAATTCAAGTCCTGGTGAGGCTCTAATCGAAAGCGCGGGTCTCCCTTCGCTTGTTTAAAAGATCTCACTGCTGGGAGGCAGCTAGATAAGAAGCAACCACTCACACCAGCTCTCCAATCGGATTTCCAGTGATAAAGTTGTTTACCTCACTCCTCTGCTCTTTTCTCCTCTCACGCTCTGACTGAAGCTGTCTAGCTACTGAGATGCTACGGGGAAACAGCAGCAGACGAAGTTTCTCTTAAAACAAAGACTTCAGAAAGTTGTCCACAGGCTACACGTTTGTCTGAAATGATAGATGGTGCGGAAAAGCGTCTCTGGAGAGGATGGTTGGGTAATGGAGGTCTTGGTGTGGACGTAGAGTAGGGGAGGAAAAGAAGATGCAGCAGCATTGGATGTCTTCTTAAATCTACACGTCTTCCACTTGTTGCTTTGCCTTTTTGTCAGTTTTTGCTCATTTTCAAACATCTCAGTTTCTTGGAACCTTAAGTTTCTTCACACTAAGAAAAAAAAATAGTTCTTCTAAGAACTGTTCCCTGAAAGGTTCTTTGAGGAACCCAAATGTTTCATACAGCAACTCTCTGAAAACCCTCTTTTGGAACTTTTTTTAAAGTGTAATATACTCTGTTCAACAGGAATTATGAAACAAAAACAGTTTTTGATCAGGAAAATGATTTTTCACATTCGACTGTTTATTTTTAAGCATAAAACTGCATAAAATATGCCAATACACACTCTAACTAATGTCAGTTGTAAATAAACCTTTGAATTCTATGCAATGTTCCAACACCTAGAGTCATTTGCAGTGTGCTGGTTACATAAACGTGGGTGATGAGCCAATTACAGTGTGTAATCTAACTAGGACCTGCTGCCGTGTCGTGAGGTCTGTCTCATCCAGCTCATACGCACATGTTTGTGACTCAGCATGCACACACACGAAATAACAACAAATACAATACAGTATGGATGTCACGTGTTGAAATGACACAAGACCATCTGAATTTCAAATTCTACAATTTATCAATAATTCCTACCATGTGAGCTGTTTTTCTGATAATCAGAACTTGACAAACCTCAGGTGACTGATACACATACACTACCAGTCAAAAGGTTTTGAACAGTAAGATTTTAAATGTTTTTACAGAAGTCTTTTCTGCTCATCAAGCATGCATTTATTTGCTCTAAAGTACAGTAAAAACTGCAATTATAATTTTACTATTTAAAATACAAATTTTTTAAAATACATTTTAAAATGTAATTTACTCCTGTGATTTCAAAGCTGAATTTTTTGCATCATTCCTCTAGTGACACGATCCTTCAGAAATGATTCTAATATTCTGATTTGCTGCTCAGAAAACATTATTATTATGTTGAAAACAACAGTAGATTTTTTTCAGGTTTTTTGATGAATATAAAGTTCAGAAAAACAACATTTTGAGTTGAGTAAGAAATTACTTAACTGTTTTAAATATTGATAATGATGATAATAATAAAAAAATGTTTCTTGAGAAGCAAATCAGCATATTAGAATGATTTCTGAAGGATCATGTGACACTAATGACTGGAGTAATGATGCTGAAAATGTAGCTTTGATTACAGAAATAAAATACATTTTTAAATATATTAAAATAATATTACTGCTTTTGCTGTAGTTTGGATCAAATAAATGCAGGCTTGGTGAGCAGAAAAGACTTCTTTAAAAATCTTACTGTTCAAAAAATTTGACTGGTAGTGTATTGGGTGTTTCTTAAACTGTGGGCACTTTTGGTTATGTGGACTTAAGGATTTCCATTTTATCTCAAAATATGTACTGTGTTTGATTGCATTGTGTTGTGGATTTTTTTATTAAACCCAAATGGCTGACTTCATTCTAACATTTTATGCATTCCTAAATACACACATTTTTGCATGTTTTAACAAAATCACAGCTGGGACTGAAAATTACACAAAAAAATAATCTGCATACACTTGATATTTGCCTTGATCTCTCTTTGAAAGTTGGCCAATTTATTTCAAAATGCTTAAAATTTGGAACTAAAAAGTAGATGCCATGGTAAAACCTTTCCCAGACAGATGCAATGTGACCTTCATATAAATAAGAGGGTAAAAAGCATTCTACTGCTTTAAATAAAAGTCAACCCCTGGGACATAAAAGTTGAAGAAACACCCATTTAAAAAATATTTATGAATCCTTCCAGAAGCAAGGTTAGAACGTTTAGTTATGCACTATTTGAGCAGGACATCAATGGGAGGAAGTGGATGAAGAAAGAGAGGAAGAGACAGAGGAAGTGTGTTTGTGTCAATAATGAGAAGCAGAGAGACAGCAATTATGCTAATGAAGCTTCCTCCTGGAACTGGCCACTTGCCGCATTAACGACAACCTTACTAATGGCCGGCATTAATAAGATGCTATCCTACTGGCTACCCAGGGTAAATATCTCAATCTCTGTGTGAATGGACATTAGAGGGGACAATGAAGTCACACATTCGTGTGGAGCTCAATGAATCATGCAGAGGAGTGCTATCTCTCCACAGCATCTTTATTTTGAAACGCCTGTATGCTTGAGGGAGAGTCGGCATGAATAATGTTTCTACCTAAGTATTCAAACTCACACCTATTTGTCAATATCCAAATCTCATTTTCTTTTCTCATTTCTTCAAAGCAGACTAGTGTACAGTCCATTTAAAAAAATTAAATTTACGAAACTCACGTTTTGTCTTGATTTGTAAAAAGACATCATTTCGATCTTTCACCACCCTAATGATCTTCATTCATGTATACAATAATACCAAATACCGAGTGTACAGAAATGTCTCACGGCCTTGTCTTCATTTACGTCAAATCAAATATGCTGTCTACTCTGACAAAGGTCTATTATGGGTCTATTATCTCAAATATTGATGTCTAAATGTACTTGATTGTATTATTTCCAGTGTGTGCCAAGCTAATGTATTCAACAAAAGCTAACTGCTTTCAGAAACAGTCTACTGACAATGAGGAAATAAAGAAAAGGATGAGGGAGAAAGTGGGAGTGGGAGAGAGAAACAGAGACTAATGCTGTAGAAAAGGTCTCCAGGTCCCTGCAATGAGACCATTAAAAGCTCTCCTAAGTTTTATAATTTGTCCTATTAATATTGAACACCTCCATCAAGGACATTCGAGCTCTAACAAAAAGCGACGTGATGATTAAAATGAACCTCCACTCGTTTACGACCTCTAAATTATCCCTGCAAAACTTTACTAGAGAAAATCTGTTCAAATTAGGCTTGCCAATCGATTAAAAATAAAAATCAATGATGTTACTAATCAAATTTATCACAATTCATCTCCAAAGCTCTCTAAAAAGGATAACAGACAATTAAAAATGTGACCCTGGACCATAAAAACCAGTCTTAAGTAGCACGGGTATATTTGTAGCAATAGCCAACAATATATTGCATGGGTCAAAATGATCGATTTTTCTTTTATGCCAAAAATCATTAAGGTATTAAAGAAACATCATGTTCCATGAAGATATTTTGTATATTTCCTACCATAAATATATCAAAACTTAATTTCTAATTAGTAATATGCATTGCTAAGAACTTTATTTGGACAACTTTAAAGCCGATTTTTTTTTTCAATATTTCGTTTTTTCCACCCTCAGATTGCAGATATTCAAATAGTTGAATCTCGACCAAATATTGTCCAATCCTAACAAACCATACTTCAATGGAAAGCTTATTTATTCAACTTTCAGAAAATATATAATTCTCAATTTCCAAAAATTGACCCTTATGACTGGTTGTGGTCCAAGTCACAAATAAGGAGAAATTAACCAATCAATGAAACACTGAAATATATGTGGATAAATAAATAAAAATAGAATATATGTGACCGCAAAACCAGTCTTAAGTAGCACGGGTATATTTGTAGCAATAGCCAATAATACACTGTATGGGTCAAAATGATAAATTTTTCTTTTATGCCAAAAATCATTAGGATATTAAGTAAAGATTATGTTCAATGAAGATATTTTGTAAATTTCCTACCATAAATATATAAAAAATTAATTTTTGATTAGTAATATGCATTGCTAAGAACTAAATTTGGACAAGTTGAAAGGTGATTTTCTCAAAATTTTCATTTTTTTACACCCTCAGATTCCAGATTTTCAAATAGTTGTATCTCGGCCAAATACTGTCCTATCCTAACAAACCATACGTCAACGTTTATTTATTCAGATTTAAGATTAAGATTAAAAATTGACCCTTTTGAATGGTTTTGTGGTCGAGGGTCATATATTTGAATAAATAAATACATAAATAAATATCTAGCCCTGCAAATTCCTCATTAAAAGGAGGATTTAGCAAACGCCTGGTTCTCCTTCATGGCTAAATTGTTTGTTCACACAATTTTTCCAAAGCTAATAGCAAATTGAACTGTTCAGTATTACACACCTGCTCTACATATTCCTCCAGCAAGGGGAATATATTTGTCTATCGTTTTAAGAATAAATGTATTAGGCCTTTAACTTTTGCCAGAAAAAACTCGTAGATGGCACACTTCATTTAACATGTATTAAAGGGGGGAGAGAGAGCAGCGTGTTATTTATCTTCATTCTACAGAGAGCGGGATTAGTCAGGATTGATGTGCGTTTGCCTTCGGGAGCACTGGCAGCACAACAAGCTTTGAATAATAGCAAAAACCAGCAGGAAGAGCGAGTGATTCACCAGCGAGTGGAGACCATGTGCTGGGGAGGGAGGGAATAAGGGGAGGTGGGATGCTTCTTTACGGAGCGGGATGCATCAAACTAAGGGGGAAGCTTTCACTTCAGCCCAGGGTCTGGGTCTGGGCCTGAGGAGGATTTCAGAAGGAGCCAGTGGACTTGCATCAGCCACTTCGCCCCACGGACCAACTCTGAAGAGCTAATTCTCCTCAACTCTGTCTATTCCTTTCTCTGCTTATTCATCACACAGTATGGTGATTGGCAAGTGTGCTCTGCACCCCTCTGCCTTTGTTTCCTTTCATTAAACACACTCATCCTGCTTTTGCAGAGGCTGGTGGATTCAATAATGAATACGCCAAGTGTTTCTCTAGCATGATTGCAGGAGGGGATCAATAGCGCTTCAGACATATAAAGTGGAGAGAGATTACAACCATCCTTCCAGTCGCAGGTAACATCACCAATCAAGCTCCACGACACTCACCGTTTCCATCAAGGACATTTACTTGATTATGCCATCATCGAACTTTGAATGTGCCACTGTCAGACTAGTGCTAGTTTCTCCAAAACTTTGCATACGTAATCACTAAAATGTGTTTCTTTATCACGTAGCTGGCTGACCACAATTGTGCTAGCCCTCTCTGATCACTACAATTGCTTTTGTTTCCTCTAATGCAGCTATCTGTCTCATTCTCTGTTCTACCAATTAAGGCGGAGGCGCCTTTGATCCGGCCATTACCGTGTGAAACAATTAGTCAGCACCCAGAAACAATTCAGGTGAGAATTGATCTGCCAGACACAGCTACAAAGTAGAAACAAGGTCTTTAATTCTTTTAATTAAACCGAGGGCAAAACCTTTTTTGTGTTCTCGTTATCGATATTGCGGAGCGCGGCGGTACTGGAGCAAGGCTAAGTGGGGTTGACTCTAAACACCATCAGCATATTCCCTCACTGACATTGAGGTTACGTACAGGTAATGACCCTGGAGGAGACAGGAGAAATTAACCAAGGAGTGAGAGAGGGAGGAGGGAGGCGATAGAGCTGGAGAGAGGATACAGCTTACTACTCAAGCAGCACGCTTTGCTACCCTACATAAGTGCCTCCTGAAAAAAGAACAAGCTTTGCTAGTTTAGCTAGTAACCAGCTCAAGTAACCTTTTTAAGTGTATCATGAACGTTTTGGACACTTTCATGCTACTTTTAGCTGGTTACTTCAAAGCTGATCTGCAACAATAACCAGATTGAGCAGCTTGCACCAGTAAGACAGGGGCAGCCGTGGCCTAATGGTTAGAGAGTCTGACTTGTAACCCAAAGGTTGCAGGTTCGAGTCTCAGGTCCGGCAGGGATTGTAGGTGGGGGGAGTGAATTACCAGCGCTCTCTCCACCCTCAATACCACGACTGAGGTGAGTCCCTTGAGCAAGGCACCGATCCCCCAACTGCTCCCCGGGTGTGTGTTCACGGTGTGTGTGTGTGTGTTCACTACTGTGTGTGGCACTTGGATGGGTTAAATGCAGAGCACAAATTCCTAGTATGGGTCACCATACTTGGCCTCACTTCACCTCCTTTCCTTTCCTTCCTTTCCTAAGACGAAGGGTTTAAGATGGTCCCAACTGCTCTAAGCATTATTTTTCAGCGTGACAACCAAGGTTAAAAATGGGGTACTGTCAATAGGCGTTTACAATAAGCAATTTGCAACCACAAAGCATCTGAATGAGTTGGAATTTGAATTGAATTTTGAATTTAAACAGTAAACAGGATGCTAAATTGCAATTTAAATTTGAATATAAGGACATTTAAAATGGATACATAGATGTTAGATGGATCGACTGATGAAAAGACAGAGACAAACGGATGGACGGATGGATGGATGATGAAAAGAGAGAGACAGACAGAGAGAAAGAAAGACGGATGGATGGATGGATGAAAAGACAAACAGAGACAGACGGATGGATGGATGATGGATGGAAGGATGAAAAGACAAACAGAGACAGACGGATGGATGGATGATGATGGAAGGATGAAAAGACAAACAGAGACAGACGGATGGATGGATGATGGATGGAAGGATGAAAAGACAGACAGATGATAGATGGATGAAAAGACGGATGGATGGATAAATGACAAGAGACAGGATGGATGGATGAAAATACAGATAAAGACAGATGGATGAATAATAAATGGATGAATGGAATGATGGATGAAAAGACAGACAGTAACAGATAGATGGATGGATGGATGGAAAGTCAGACAGAGACATGGATGGATTGATGAAAAGACAGACAGATGGATAGATGGATGGATGGATGGATGAACGAATGAAAAGACAGAGACAGACAGATGAATAAAATTACAGATAAAGACAGATGGATGAATAATAAATGGATGGATGGAATGATGAATGAAAAGACAGAGACAGACAGATGGATGGATGAAAATACAGATAAAGACAGATGGATGAATAATAAATGGATGAATGGAATGATGGATGAAAAGACAGACAGTAACAGATAGATGGATGGATAGATGGAAAGTCAGACAGAGACATGGATGGATTTATGAAAAGACAGACAGATGGATAGATGGATGGATGGATGGATGGATGGATGAATGAATGAAAAGACAGAGACAGACAGATGGATGGATGAAAATACAGATAAAGACAGATGGATGAATAATAAATGGATGGATAGAATGATGGATGAAAAGACAGACAGTAACAGACAGATGGATGGATGGATAGATGGAAAGTCAGACAGAGACAGACGGATGAATGGATGGGTGAAAAGAGAGACAGATGGATGGATGGATGGATGGAGTGATGAAAAGACAGAGACAGACAGATGGATGGATGGATGAATGAAAAGACAGAGACAGACAGATGGATGAAAATACAGATAAAGACAGATGGATGAATAATAAATGGATGGATGGAATGATGAATGAAAAGACAGAGACAGACAGATGGATGGATGAAAATACAGATAAAGACAGATGGATGAATAATAAATGGATGAATGGAATGATGGATGAAAAGACAGACAGTAACAGATAGATGGATGGATAGATGGAAAGTCAGACAGAGACATGGATGGATTTATGAAAAGACAGACAGATGGATAGATGGATGGATGGATGGATGGATGGATGGATGGATGAATGAATGAAAAGACAGAGACAGACAGATGGATGGATGAAAATACAGATAAAGACAGATGGATGAATAATAAATGGATGGATGGAATGATGGATGAAAAGACAGACAGTAACAGACAGATGGATGGATGGATAGATGGAAAGTCAGACAGAGACAGACGGATGAATGGATGGATGAAAAGAGAGACAGATGGATGGATGGATGGATGGATGGAGTGATGAAAAGACAGAGACAGACAGATGGATGGATGGATGAATGAATGAAAAGACAGAGACAAACAGATGGATGGATGAAAAGACAGACAGAGACAGATGGATGGATGGATAAAAATAGAGAAGGATGAATGGATGAATGAAAACACAAACAGAGACAGGATGCATGGATGGATGATGAAAAGACAGACAGAGACAGATGGATGGATGAATGGATGGATGGATGGATGAAAAAAGAAGGATGGATGTAAAGACAGACAGCAACACATGGATGGATGGATGGATGGATGGATGGATGGATGAATAGACAGTGATAGACAGACAGATGGGTAGATGGATAAAAGACAGATGGATGGATGGATGAAAAGACAGATGGATGGATGGATGAAAAGACAGATGGATGGATCAATGGATGAAAAGATGGACAGAGACAGACAGAGGGATGGATGGATGGATGGATGAAAATACAGATAGAGACAGACAGATGGATAGACAGATGGATAGACAGATGGATAGATAGATAGATAGATAGATAGATAGATAGATAGATAGATAGATAGATAGATAGATAGATAGATAGATAGATAGATAGATAGATAGATAGATAGATAGATAGATAGATAGATAGATAGATAGATAGATGATATTGGCTCATTCTATAAACCGACTTTGGGATTCCCATGGTCTCTTCGAATGGGGTTTGACACAATCATCCCCTCATCTTGTCTTCAGCCTCACAGGCCGTCATGGGGCAGCATTGGACACAGAAGACTGTCACGGTGCATTAGCATTCGTCTACTGCCCTCCTGGCCTGGATTTGCCCCTCCGCAGGAAGGTGAGGAGCTTTTATGCTGCTCCTGTCAGTCTGTGGAGCCTCTCTGTCCTGTTCAGCCACAGCGGACCTCTCATCTCCCAGTCATGGATATTAACCTCCAGCTTCACGCCTGTTTCTCACCCTAAAGAGTGAGTGACGTCCTGGGGCCAGAGGCTTTCAGTGCCCAGGATTTAGACAGTCAGAACAATGATGATGAAGTGCAGAAAGGAGGGAAAAAAGGAAGGATAATAGAATGCTGGACAGAAAGAGGTGGATGGAAAACGCTTGAGCCTGTTGCATCTGAAAATAAACATAATCTGCTTTTTTTTTATTATTGCAGGTTTTGACATGTGTTTTCAAACATCCATACAAGCTGTACATATTTAACAAGACAGATAAACAAATGGTATGGACGTCATAAATTATTACATAAGTTATTAAAGAAATAAATAAATAAATAATAATAATGAAATAAAAAAGAGAAATAAAAAAGAAATTACATAAATAAAACTAGGAACGGAAAAAAAAACTAACAGTACAGTTATTGCAATACAGTACAATAGGGAAGTCTTTCAACCTTTCCATGCTACATTCTGGATTCCCAAAGTTAATAATCGTGTTTCTTTCACCCCAAGATAAATAAGAAAAGGGTCCCATATCTTATAGAAATTGAATGGTTTATCCTTTAATGCTGTAGAAAAGGCTTCATAGGGAATAAGAGCTTTAGCTGTGTTTATCCACTGAGTAAATGAGTCTGATCTGTTATCCAACATACAAGTATGCATTTGAGGACACAGTATAACAGAATTTGGAGAAGGTGAACCCCTTGAAATTTGAAGGGAAATTCCTGACTTATACCTAGAAGGCATGCTTTTGGTCCGAGTTGTAAAGGACAGTGGAATATATTCTCAAGTTCCTTCAGGACGCCCTTCCAGAATTGTTGGATCTTAATACAACTCCAGAAACAATGAATTAGGGTTCCCTCAACTCCTTTGCATTTATTACAGAGATTAGATAATTTAGGGTTAATCTTATGCCTTCGGGCTGGAGTCACGTGTAACCGGTGGACAATTTTAAACTGCATTTCCCAGGCAGAGTTGTTGGCAAGATAAGAGGGCATCTCACATACAGCTTTCCAATCAGCTATCTGAATTTCCTCCCCAAAATCCTTCTCCCATAACTCCCTGTTTTTATCTGAGCTGTCTGTATTTGCATTTATCAATATTCCGTAAAACTGTTTAGACACTGACCGAGATGAAGTAAGTTTATTTATGCGCTCTTCCAGTGGGGATACACCAAAGCCAGTCAAGTGCATTTTAAGACCTTTAGTTACAAAGCTGCGTATCTGATAGTATGTGAAGATATCTTTTTTATTTAGGTTGTATTTTACAACGATTTGCTCAAAGGTCATTAGCTGTTTGTTTTCCACTACATCTCCAATGACACAAATCCCCTTTTCCTTCCAATGTATTAGTCCATCATTCATCCCTGGGGGAAAATCTGGATTATTATGCAGTGGTGTTAGCAAAGAAAGATGGGAGTGATAACCTTCTGTTTTACGAGCAAGCCTCCATATTTTTATCATATTGCTAAGGATTAAGTTACCTTTAATTAAGGCTGGCAATTTTTTTGATGAAACATACAGCAAGTTACGTAGGGGAACAGACCCAAGTCTCGCAGCTTCAGCACAGATCCAAGTTGAGTTTGGGTCATTTATATGCCATTCCAATATAAAGCGCAGACAGTTGGTATAACTTGAAGGAGGGAGCAGCTACTCCGCCTAATCTGTTAGGTAATGACAGGAAGCTATATCTTAATCTGGGCCTTTTTTCCCTCCAAATAAAATAAATAATAAAACCATGAAGCTGTTTAAGGGCTCTATTAGGAATGAGAACAGGTAACATTTGAAGCGGGTATAAAAGACGAGGTAATATATTCATCTTAACAAGATGAATTCGACCTAGTAAAGACAAAGGTAGGTTACACCATCTATCTAAATCTGTTTTAATTGTCTTAATAATTGGAGCAAAGTTGTTTTGATACAAGTTACCTAATTTTGGTGAAGCCAACAGGAGACCATTTAAATGGGTGAGAAATTGTAGAGTCATTTGAGTGCAAATTGTTTAGAGGCATTGCTTCTGATTTTGTAAAATTTATTTTATACCCAGAGAAGGCACCAAAACTGGATATCAGGTCAATTAAGTGTGGAATAGATTGTTGTGGAGAATCAAGGAAAATTAAGATATCATTCGCGTAGAGGGAAATCTTGTGGGTTTTCTTTCCTAGACAAAGTCCCTCAATAGAGGGGTCGTCTCTAATGGCCACAGCTAGTGGCTCGATAACCAGAGCAAACAGAAGCGGTGACATAGGGCATCCCTGTCTGGTGCCACGTGATAGAGAAAATTTTGGGGATTTGAGACCATTAGTAATGACATTTGCTGTGGGGAAAGAATATAAAATTTTAACCCATTTAATAAATGTGTCTCCTAAATTAAATTTGGAGAGTACAGAAAATAAATATGGCCATTCGACCCTGTCGAAGGCTTTCTCCACATCTAATGAAATAACTAAACCTCTTTTTGTACACTGATTTGAATGTTGAATTATGTTGAGTAATGTTGAACATTATGAGCTGATAACCTGCCTTTTACAAAGCCTGTCTGGTCAATATTAATTATTGTAGGAAGCATTGATTCTAGTCGGATGGCTAATATTTTAGCTAAGATTTTGGTATCCATATTAAGTAAGGAAACAGGGCGGTAGGACCCACATTCCTCAGGGCATTTGCCCTTTTTAAAAAAAACACAGATATTGGCCTCCAACATAGAACTAGGGAGTTTACCGGAATTATATGAGTGTTGTATCATCTCATACATTAAATTTGCAAGCAACTCTTTGGTTTTTTGAAAGAATTCCACTGTAAACCCATCAGGTCCTGGTGCTTTTCCTTTAGGGAGTTGGTTGATACAATTTAACATTTCACTAAGTTCAATTGATTTATTTAGCATCTGCCTTTGCTCTTCAGCTAATTGTGGAATATTTAGTTTTGTGAGGAATTTATTCATTTTGTCAACTGAAGTGAGGTCTGACTGAGAAGAGTAAAGCCTCTTGTAAGTCTTATTAATTATTTTATTATCATGATGACAGGTGCCTTCTTTATCCCTAATGCCAGAGATTACTTGAGCACGGGATCGACAACGTAATAAATTGGCCAAGTATTTATTTGGTTTATTGGCAAATTCTATATTATTGGCATATTTTATTTGGAGATCATGAAGAATTATTTCAAGCCTTCTCTGGTCTGCCAGATGCTTCTTTTTCTGATTTGAAACATAAGAGATGATTAGTCCCCTAATGTATGCTTTAGTAGTATCCCAAAGCAAATTGGGAGAAACATCTGGGGTTTTATTGTTAAAAAGAAATAGCTCAGTTTGCTCCTTAAGATAAGATTCAAAATTTGGATCATGTACAAGCCAAGAGTTGAATTTCCAGGACGCTGGATAGTAAATTTGATTAGAAAAGCCTAGTTCAAGAAAAACAGCAGACCCAGCTCTTCACAAGTTTCATTTAGGGCTCGTGCCCTGCTAGAAGGTTTATCACTAGATGAAAAGGATTTATCTAATTTAGGAATCAAAGTACAATTAAAGTCCCCAGCAATCACACTATGTTCACATTGCCATTCTGCAAATTTTGAAAGGACTTGTGTAATTAGCTCATTCGACTGAATCGGGGGAATATAAATGTTCATTAGAGTAATAGGTTGTCCAGCTAATATAGCCCTGAGTAAGATAAAGCGACCTGACTTGTCATAATATGTATTTACATTTGATAGTGGTATACATTTATTTACAAGAATAGCGACTCCCCTGCTCTTGCTAGTGAATGACGAACCATACACTTGTCCCACCCAGTCACGCTTCAATTTAGCATGCTCACTATCTGTTAAATGTGTCTCTTGCAAAAATGCAATGTGGACCTGTTCCTTTTTTAAGAAATTTAAAATCTTTTTCCTTTTCACCGGATTTTGAACGCCCTTCACATTCCAGCTGCATAATTTTAATAATGATCTACTTGTTGCCATAAACATAGGATGCTTTATTATGCAGACTGCCCTAGTGTATGCGAGATGCCCCTACATAATTCAGTAAATATCTTATTAATTTACCAATTTTGATTCCCGTAAAGAATGTTCCAAGAAACAAGAAAATTGGTAGATTTAAAGCAATACAATATACTGTATTGGGATTAAAGAAAATAAAAGAATAAAAAAACAAAATGGTCTTACCCTGCATAACGAACACAAGCCCAGAACTATTTACATTTAACACCTTACAAGCATTTTTATGTGTGTAAAACGGGAGTCTGACGCAGGTCAGTTTCACATTTGAGATCAATAGTGAAAGCCACTCTGTCTCGTTGGAAACATACATGACCGGAACTTGGTTAGAACAAGCAAAAGTTGTGCAGTTATTAAAAAGGAAACCGCAAAATCAGAGAGTTTTGGTACGATTCTCGATAGTCTGCTGCGGCAGCAGCCTTCACCTATAAACTTATACTAATTACCATAATAAGCAATATCACAGTTACATTTTTTCCCCTCTTTCTATTCATCAACTCAATAAGGCTATAAACGAAAAATTGCCACAAATGAAATAATTGTCCCATATGTAAAGTCTAGATTAACTCTTTTATATGTCAAAACAATTATAGATATGTCCTTACAGACAACTTAGCCACCTGTCATTCAGTCTCCCTGGGTTGATTTGGACCGGACGAGGTGGTAGGAGCTGATTTAGACAAGCTGTCCAGGAAAGTCTCTACCTCTTCAGGTTGTTTGAAGAGTTTCACACCGTCGTGTTGTACTCGGAGAACCGCCGGGTAGGTCATTGCGAAGCTAATTCCTCGTTCGCGAAGTCGTTTCTTGACGTTTCACCTCCTCAATGTGTGCTACAGCTGCGGACAATTTCTCCAGGACCGGTTAAATTTTATTCTCAAGAGCTTTGCCGACTCAGCTTTGCCAAAACTTCTGTTGTAATTCTTTTTACAAGCGTGTCGATATCGCTCGGAGCCATTTGTGCATCCGCCATTTTTGGACGCAAACTCGTGTTTAACTTTGAAGATTCTCTGCGTCGGAGTTGGTAACTTAGGTCAGGTTGTTTCTGTGACATACCTTATTCCATTTACATTCATTTTTAGCACTGTAGGGAACAATATTGAGTCTGATGAGGGAAAAGTTTAAAGGCTCTGCCGGAGCTCACCAGCAACACAGCTACTCCATCATTTGCGTCACGTGACTCCATAATCTGCTTTTTTAAATTAATTTATTGAAAGCAGAACAGGAAAGCATGTTTTCAAATGACCCTACATGTTGTAGGCCTATGTGTAATCCTGCAAGAAAAACACTTTCGGTCCATCTGCTGTGATTCCAGACCAGCTGTGTGGCACATTGATGGGCAAGAGATTTTAAAGCAAATCCCAGAGGTGCCAGCCTCACCCTGGCAAACCGGATTACAGAGATTTGATTGGATTTGCCCTCATCCTGTTGAAACACTATTAATGCAACTCCAGATTTAATTCACCCCCTCTCAAATTAGACAAGGTTTTCATCTAAAGCCTTCCTGCTTACTAAAAAGCCAAAACGGGATATCCACAACAGCAATCTGTAGCTTTCTTTTGCGAGAATATATTAAAATGATTATCTCACTACGTGCCTTTCTCCTGCTTTGACAGTTTGTTTACAGATATTCCACTGCTCGATATTATTCGGTTCCACACACATCAATGTCTGAAGCAGACAAGAATAGATTGGAATCGTCTGTCCCGAATACATTTCGCTGCCTATTTCAATAACAGCTCTCGCTGACGGCTTTTTTTTCCCTCTCTGGGCAGAGTGTTTGCTAAAAAGATCAATTTAACAGTCACTTGAAAGAATATTTTATCTAATTTAAAGCAGATTGCAGGCCCATGCTTGTCTGTGCTTATTGATCTGAGGAAAAAGAAAGCGGCAAGGTGGAAAGGGCAACTAAGATGCTCAGCTACACAGAACGTGACGTTACGCTAATATATTCACACAGCTTTCCTTTTAAGTATACTTCACAAATGAAAAGGTTCTTTTATAGACTAAAAAAATTAATATTAATATAAATGCTTCAAACATTGTAAATGCATTGATTGAATCGGAATCTGCAAAATGTCAATAATTTTACCAAAATAAGAGGGTTCATACAAAATGCATGTTGTTTTTTATTTAATACTGACCTGATATAAGATATTTCACATAAAAGACATTTACATATAGTCCACAAGAGAAAATAGTAGTTAAATTGATAAAAATTACCCTGTTCAAAAGTTTACATACACTTGATTCTTAATACTATATTGTTACCTGAATGATCCACAGCTGTTTTTTTTTTAGTGATAGTTGTTTATGAGTCCCTTGTTTGCCCTGAACAGTTAAACTGCCCACTGTCCTTCAGAAAAATCCTTTAGGTCCCACAAATTCTTTGGTTTTTGAGCATTTTTTGTGTACTTGAATTCTTTCCAACAATGACTATGATTTTGAGATCCATCACACTTTCACACTGAGGACAACTGAGGGACTCAATTGCAACTATTACAGAAGTTTCAAACGCTCACTGATGCTCCAGAACGAAAAACGATGCATTAAGAGCCAGGGGTGTAAACTTTTGAACAGAATGAAGATGTGTAGATTTTTCTTATTTTGCCCAAATATATTCTACTTAAGAATCAAGTGTATGTAAACTTTTGAACGAGGTCACTATTATAAATTCAGTTATAACATTTAACATTTTTCATTTGCAGATTCTGCAAGGTGTATGTAAACTTTTGATCTCAACTGTATATAATTTAATTATTATTTGTGATATATGTTTTATGTATCATATTTGATAACCAGACTTTTACAAAAAAAAAAGTCACTATTATAAACGAACCAAAAGCAGCAAACTTCCAACACTGCTACTATGAATGATTGGATTTTCTACGGAAGTTAAAGCAGAATGGCATCCCTACAGAAAATGGTCATCAGCATGTTCTGGATTCACACACACAAGTGTTTAAGGAGAGAGAAGGATAGAAGTAAAGAAGGACAATAGTAGAGCGAATACCAGGACCAGAGCCCATAATGAGACATGGCGGTTAACCTGATTACTGTTATCAGCAATAAGACTAATTATTTCCTCTACCTCTTAAACATACAGAGTTAATCCTGTTACAAGGCCTGGTATTTTGGGTCTCTGCTTAATTGTCACTGGAAGGGGGTTGAAGGGGGGAGTGTTACCAAACAGCAGCTGTAATTATTTGGGACAGTATTTATTTATTTATTTTCCCCCTGGAGCAGATAGCGGAAGAGCATAAGCAGCTTTCCTCCCTAATTTTCTGTATTAAATCAATTAAACATGCAATCATAAATCCTTGTGTTTCAATGACACATGCTGCTGTGGATAACAGGGGGTGCTGACTCGTGCTAGACGTGTTTTTAGAGGAGAGAGACTAGTTTTTGTTTGTTTGGGATTTTTTGGTAATTTTTTGGCAGTATGATTGAATTCAAGCTTAGGGATGGTTTACCAAATAGACTAACTGTCTCTCTCTCTCTCTCTTTATGGCAAGGTCTGCCAAAAATATGATGTGAAGGGGCGAATAAAAGAAGTAAAGAAGCTCTACACAGGCAACATCTTAAATTAAACAGAACCTCAAATGAATTTGAAATTCAATTTCATCAGCAACCTCACAGGCGACACAAATAGCAATACTTGACTCAAGTTTTTTTCTTGAAACCTTCTTCTTATAAATTAAGGATGCAGAGCAGATGACATCAAATACTTAGAACAACT
This sequence comes from Garra rufa, assembly GCF_049309525.1. NCBI lineage: Eukaryota > Metazoa > Chordata > Actinopteri > Cypriniformes > Cyprinidae > Garra > Garra rufa. The sequence goes on along the minus strand of NC_133369.1, from coordinate 13,093,605 downwards.
TACCCTTCGCAGGGAGTTTGATTGACAGGCAATTTGACCAATCATAATGCTGAATCTGCCATTTTGTCTGACAAATAAACCAGAGAGGAGAGTAGATAAACGCTGGTAGACTTAAACTTGAAAAATGGTATAAATTGATGTCTTTCTGCGGTTGAAACTAGATACCTTCTGATGTCAATTTATGTTTATTTTGTGCTATAATAATTAGTAAAGAAGAAAAGACGGTTCATTTACGTCCTGTTTGGCCCTACACCAATCTGTCACGACATATTAAAGCTACAAAATTGTATTTATTGTTTGAAGTTCTTACAAAAATGACCAAATTTGAAGGCTGAGACTCTGTTTCATAGCTAAGGGTGTGTTCACACTTGTAGTTTGGTTTGATTGGTTCATTTAGTCCGGACCAAAAAGGAAAAAAGATACATTTGGTCCTGGTCCGCTTAGCGTTCACACTGGCATTTTTAACAGTGAACCTAAAGATACTGAACCTAAAGGCATAGAGATATGTTCACAACCTGATTGGTCGGATTGAATGACGTATATTTCGTGACGGAACTCACCGAACACTCCAAACAAAAGGAAAATGTGCATTTGGCGCTGCGGGTGTATGACATCTAAGTCGAATCATTCTGCTGGACTAAGCGCTCTGGACTAAGCGTGCACATGTTAATGTTGATTTTATTTTCACCAACTGCAAACTCACAAAGAGCTCATAAAAAGACACTTTAAAAGGCTTGTTGGCAAGTTTCGCTGCTAAACGCGGCTAAAGCAAACATTACGGCTCATCATTCCACTACAGAGAGGGGCAGGGCGAGCAGAGCTCATTAGCATTTAAAGGAACATGCAACAGAATAGCTCGCTCTAAAAGGGCTGATTTTGGTAAGGTAAGAAGAGTGTTTTTTACACTACCATTGAAAAATTTTAACCAAAGTATGTTATAGACTTCTTATTAATACCCTAAAGAATCATATCAACTTGTGGAAAATGGGCATCCGATGACCCCTTTAAAATGCTGCCCAGGTATGCAGCTTTTCAAATTTTGGAACAAACCCAGAAAGAGAGTGATTCGGAAGGTTTGTTTGTTTTCCCAACTCCCTCTGGTGACAGCAGCGGTAGTCGCATCTCATTTTAATGAACCCTCTGTTCTCCTCATGAGGTCAGTCCGGAGAGCACACTTACAATACTGTGTCTCACACTACAGCACACCTGGCTTTAACTTTCGGACACACACACATATTTCATCCCGAATGACTGCCCTTTACCCTAAGGGCCTGACCAAAGTCCTGATCTCATACCCTTTCTTCTCTTACTGGGCTCAAATAACAAACACTGCTTTGAGTGGCTTTTGATAATTAAAGCAGGACTCTTTAATAAAGTTCACATGGCAGTTAATGTGCCCTCAGCGGGATGCAGGCGGCGACTGTCTGCCCGGTCTACTGATGTGCGCACGTGTGTATATGTAAGAGGATTGGATCAGACACTCACTGGCCTTTGTTCATGTTAGTTTGACTCTGTGATGTTAAAACAGAAGCCCAGCTGCAAATCAGTAGATTTGAGCTAAAGAGGAAGGTCAGCGAGACGGGTCAGAGCTGTGATGTCCAACTGTGCAACTTCAGATGGATCACTTTCGGGTTTTATTTCAGCTTTCACTGTGCTTCTGTTGGATGTTTTGGGGATTTCTGATTGACTAGTGTCCTAAATCTGTCTGCTGAAGATGGCTGATCCTCGTGTAGATCTGGAATCTAAACACATGTATTGTCTTTCTCTCCTTCTGTCTTCTTCTCTTCTCCACGCTCTGGTTTAGGCAGAATGCTGCAGGGTTTTGTGTGTGTTCTGTGTTCAAACTGAGGTTTCAGCTTAAGTAAACCTCTCTAACAGACCAGATCGTTCTGAGGGAACTGGGTTGAAAGCTGTGTAATCTTTTTGAACTTAAAATACTTTCTTCTATCTTAGATTAATATGCAAAGACAGCTATAAAGTAAGTCTTCTGTAGGCGTACAATGTGGCTCTGTAGCAAAAAAGATTTGAGAGCGACCCAACTAGCCTGACATAGCAACACTGGCATGAGACTGTTTGCCTGGCCAATAGCAGGTCAGAATGCATGTTTGGGAAATCTGTATGAAAACAGTCATTATTTTCCTCTGAAGACAACTTATAATGTTAGCCACGGTTTTTCACTTAAAATACACTACCAGTCAAAAGTTTTTGAACAGTAAGATTTTTAATGTTTTTGAAGAAGTCTCTTCTGCTCACCAAGCCTGCATTTATTTGATCCAAAGTACAGCAAAAACAGTAAAAATTTTACTATTTAAAATAACTGTTTTCTACTTGAATATATTCTAAAATGTAATTTATTCCTGTGATCAAGGCTAAAATTTCAGCATCATTACTCCAGTCTTCAGTGTCAAATCATAATAATATGCAGATTTTCTATTCAAGAAACATTTTTATTATTTTGGCTTGGAGAGCCAACATACTGTTATGCTATTATAATTCAATTTATAATTCAAATAAATGCTGTTTTTCAAACTTTCTGTTCTTCAAAGAATCCTGAAAAAAGTATCATGGTTTCCACAAAAATATTATTCAGTGCAACTGCTTTTTAACATTGAAAATACATTTCTTGAGCACCAAATGAGCATACTAGATTTATTTAGTAATTATTTACATTTAAAAAATACTGCATATTATGATAGAAAACGGTTATAACAGTTAAATTTTAATAATATTTCACAATATTACAGTTTTTGCTGTATTTTTGAAATAAATCCAGTCTTGAGGCTTTTTTCAGTAAATAAAAAGTCTTTCCATCATATAAAAACAAAGATGTGTGGACCTGTATGTATGTGTATAGTGCTTGTGGTAATGCTCTCGTGTTTGCCTTGTCACAACAGCACAAATTTTCGATTCTGAGAATCTGATTGGGTGAGACAGGAGCCACATCATAGCCTGAGGACATTTGACCTCTAACCCTCTATGTCTCTTCCTTTCTTTTTCTCTCTACACTCTAGGATGTGTCCAGGCCCTGCAGTGCATCATGGGAAGTGGCAGAAACAGCACAGAATCTGAAAGAGCCTGTTAGGCCACAACATGTGTGTGTGTGTGTGTGTGTGTGTGTGTGTGTGTGTGTGTGTGTGTGTGTGTAAAAATGAGAGCAGAAAGCGTGTTTCTTCAAGGTCTCCACCAATGTGTGCAAGTCTCTCTGGGCGGCACGACGGCCACGCCAGCTGGCCTCAAGTTCAGAGCGTCTGGAACACTCTAGACGCCTCTACACTGAGAGATAAGCCACAGCTCCAAGGAAGGAGAGAACGGGACCTCCATCATCCCCTAAAACCACACACACCAACACACACATCAAACATGCATTGTGCTTTCCTGCCTTCAGACATTAACCTAACATATACACATGCAAAAAACACTGAGTTATGAAGGGGAGCCAATAGACTTCAAATATCCTCACAGAGACGGTCTGCAACACTCTTTCCGCAACGTGTTTATGTCATGCATGTTTTCTTTAGTCAAGCCAAGTCAGAACGTCTACAGTGCAAAACTTCAGTGGAAAATGTTCCCACCACTGTGAATTGAGGTTTAACCTCACATGCTCAGAACATGATGCAGACTTTGATCTTTCAGCATCCTGTCATGTGTCCCACTTCACACAATTTCGACACTGACAAACACAATGCTGTGCTAAAAACCCCCTCACCTGGATGCTGAGAGATGCAAAGTAGACTTACACACCTGTGAAACACAGCTGTCTTTAATATTTAAAAGAATCTGGACTGCTAAGTCATGGACTGACCTTCATTGATTCATTAAAGTGTGCCATTGAACAGAACAGAAATTCAGATTTTCTAAAAGTAACAGTATTTCCTTTCGCAACCTGCCACATGATTTCAGGTGTACTGAATTGTAATACTTAGGGGTTAGAGGTTTGCTAGGGACTATTCACATTCACTTCAAATTAAAATCTAGTCGCATTCACATACAAACGCGGAGCAGGATTTAGATCTCTATTCACAAACTGAAATGCATTTTAACTCCCTGCTGGAACTGTTTCATACCAGAGATGAGACACATCACGGTTTTATTTCTCCAGAAAAGGCGGCTTTGATTTTTCCACACTTCTGATGACAGCTCCAATCTCTGTTTGTTTAGCTCTTTGAACAAAGCCTGAGTGTCCTTCATCCTGGCTGCCAGCACCTGCGGTTTCTATGCCGCCTCTGTTTACTTAGCCTGGGAAATGGACTTCTCTGAATACAGCACACAAATTCCTATGATGCATGTTCCTGATGACTGGCTTTCCGTAGAAGATTGCCAAGGCTCGTTGGTTTGGTGCAATATTCGGTTGAAAAGTTTGAGGTGAAATGAAGATATCAGTCATACAAAATATCAAAAGAAACTGTGAAAGAAATGCATTTTATGGTATTCACAATAGAAGCCAATTTGTTTTTGTTTCAAATCTTATAAAAGGTACACATTTAAAACTTAGTTCACTTCCAGAATAAAATTTTCCTGATAATTTACTCACCCCCATGTCGTCCAAGATGTTCATGTCTTTCTTTCTTCAGTTAAAATGATATTATGGTTTTTGAGGAAAACAATCCAGGTTTTTTCTCTATATAGTGGACTTCAATGGTGGCCAACCTGTTGAAGGTTAAAACTGTAGTTTCAATGCAGCTGTAAAGGGCTCTACACGATCCCAGCAAAAAAAGGTTGTATCTAGCAAAACAATCAGTCATTTTCTAAAAAAAAATGATATCCTTTTTAACCACTGACTGATGGTGGACCCCAACGTTGGACAGACGTTGCATTTTGGTTCAAAATGAAAATCGGGTTGACGTCAGAACCCAACAACAAATTGATGTCCACCTCCGACGCTGAACAGATGTTGCATTTTGGTTGATAATAAAAATCAGTATGACATCAGAACTTGACGTCAGATTAAAGACAACCTTCAACGTCAGATAGACGTTGCATTTTGGTTGAAAATGAAAATCGTGTTGACGTCAGAATCCAACGTCAGATTGACATCAATCTGAGACATCAGACAGACGTATTTAGGTTGAAAATAAAAAATCGGGTTGATGACAACACTCAACGTCAGATTGACGTCAACCTCCGACGTTGGATAGACGTTGCATTTTGGTTGAAAATGAAAATTGGGTTCATGTCAGATTCCCACGTCAAATTGACGTCAACCTCCGACGTTGGACAGGCATTGCATTTTGGTCGAAAATGAAAATTAGTTGACATCAGATCCCAATGTCAGATTGACGTCAATCTGAGACGTCTGAGAGACAATGCATTTTGGTTGAAAATAAAAATCAGGATGATGTCAAAACTCAATGTCAGATTAATGGCAACCTCCGACGTCGGACAGACTTTGCATTTTGGTTGAAAAATTTAAATCGGGCTCACGTCAAATCCCAACGTCAAATTGATGTCAACCTCCGACATTGGGCAGATGTTGCATTTCGGTTAAAAGTGTCCAACTGATGTTTATATTTGTATTTTTTTTTTTTTTTTTTTTTAAGAAACTGCGTTGAAACAGCAATTTGGACCTTCACCCCATTGATCCTCATTGAAGTCCACTATATGGTGAAAAGTCCTTAATTTTTTTTTGAATAAAGAAAGAAAAATGTAAAGATCTTGGATGACTAGATTATCAGGAAACTGAGTAAATTATCAGGGAATTTTTATAACTCAATGAGTGTCAATGAAAACAATGAAAACAAGTCTTCATATCTTATTAATATTAAAATTAATAATCTCTATAATTTTTCGATAAAAATCTTTTTAAATCAAAAGTACTGATTAAGAAAATATTTTTGTCATGTAGGCAATACTCATTACAGTGCTTATGTACTATAATAAGAGACAGAATAAAACAATAGTCTCATACATATAAGTTTCATGTCTAGCTGAATTTGAAGGGCTGTGCAAATGTAGACTGAGAAAAAGCTATTACTATCAACCACTGGCAAGGACAGAACAGGCTGTCTTTTGTCCTTTGTTCGCCCTCTTTGTTCTCCTCGTTTTAACAATGCATCCATATTTTAAGAGACAAGGTATGCAATGACATTAATAAATAAGTAGCTTGCCACTTCTGATGCCTGTTCACAGCCAACGATTCTGTGTCCTTGCACCCTTGGAACAAATACCCACTTGTTCATATCTTCTTTCCATCTCTGATTCGATCTTGTCCCTGCTTCTCTTTACATTTTTTATTTTTTTTTTTACAAAAAAGCTGACATGCTCGGTTGTTACATCCAGGCTGGCGCAGCTGTCGCACCACCTCAGTTCAACCCAGGTTATAACGCTACCGCCAATGGAGTCGGCTAGGCTAAAACGAGTTAGCTCCAACGATAGGTCACTAACGTAAAGGGATGCCCCCCTGAGGGGTGGCAGGTCAGGTGGAAGGAGGGCGATACTGGTTACCGATCACCTGACAGTAGGAGCACAACGCACCTTGCCCTGTCTCACCCCTCGGGGGTTTTCTTGTCTACCTGTCAGCGAAGATTTGGGCCTGTCGCCTGCCATCTCACACCCACTTTCATACTCCACCACTGTTGCCCCCCAGGGGGACATCAGCGCTTGTCGGTGTACCACGTAGTACCAAAGTCCAAAACTTAACTAGAATGGGCAGTGGCTTTCAGACGTTAACGGGAAGCCCCTAAATTGCCTAGATCTACATTACGGTGGAAAAAACAGGAGGTGAATTTGCTTGTGAAGCACAGACCTGCAGGAAATAGCTGACAGAGGGGAAAATACACAATTTAAATCTTTGAGAGAAAAGGAACGGATAGGACGAAAGGATGCAACCGAATGTCAGAGTGAAATATGACATCAATTAGCACAGCGTGGCGCATAATAGGAGTCGAAATGGCGAACTCTGAGAACAAGAGCGGCTTCGAAGAAGGACGATTATGATAAATGCTGTGGTCTTTAAAGTGCTGACGACATCAACGGTCAAGACGAGAGGCTTGGGGAAGCTTGGTCCAGACACCACGGCTGCGTCCGAAATCACATACTCTTTGAATAGGTACTGCTTTTGACTAAGTAATTACTTTGCGACTATTAAAAAAGAATGTTCTATATAGTCTGAATGCATGTAGTATGAATGTAATTCGAATTTACTACATTTATCATGCTGTCATTTTCATGTAAGCTACTAGTGTCAGTTGCTTCGCTTCACTGCCATTCAAAACTACTCTCCCGTGGCCTCATGGGATAGTAAATTGTCTACCCTTCTAGGTAGGAAGAGTACTTGATGCTGGCCTCGGATTCAAGTCTAGAATTGGGTCCAATCATGAATGCACTCGTACTTGTCACATGCTTGGTTAAATTGTACTCAAATTTGACATGGACTCAGACATTTTGGGCTCTGGGGAAATTTTTCCTCAGTGTGCAGTCCAGTTCACAAAATGTATAACATTAAAGATAAAAAAATAAATAATAAAATGAAGATAACAAGAAACGAAAGACTCCGTTCACAACCAAAATATTTTTTTCTAATAATTTACTCCACAACTACATCCAACATCTTCATGCCTTTCTTTCTTCAGTCAAAAAGAAATGTTTTTGAGCAAAACATTCCAAGATTTTTCTCCGTATAGTGGACTTCAATGGTGGCCAACAGGGTTGAAGGTCCAAACTGCAGTTTCAATGCAGCTTCAAATGGCTCAACACAATCCCAGCCGAGGAATAAGGGTCTTATCAAGCTAAACGATTGGTCATTTTCTAAAAAAAATAACAATTTATATACATTTTAACAACAAATGCTCATCTTGTACTAACTCGACTTCATACATTGCATAGGTAAGGTCACCGTTGATGATGGCAGACCCAGTGTTTACAAAGCGAACGTGCAAAGAAAGCCAAACGCCCTTTACAAATAAAGGTAAAAAGATGTCGGCGATTTTGAGGTTGGAGGAGAAAATTAGATTTTTTTTCCCTTACCTTTCTGAACCGGAGAACACAGTCCAAGAACTAACCATGAGTGACCATTCCAACATGATTATGCAAAATACATAAATTTTCTTTTTTTTTTTTTTTTTTTTTAGAAAATGACCAATCGTTTTGCTAGATAAGACCCTTATTTCTCGGCTAGGATCACGTAGAGCCGTTGGTTCCCATTGAAGTCCACTATATGAAGTCCACTCAAAAACCTTAATTTCTTTTCGGCTGAAGAAAGACTTGATCTTGGATGACATGAGGGTGAGTAAATTATCAGGAATTTTTTTATTCTGGAAGTGAACTAATCCTTTAATAAACATCTCCTATTCAAACTCGATTGGTTAAGGACTTGAAATCAACTCAGACTCGACAAGTGGATGTGGACCCAACACTACATAGTAAGGAAGTATGCGATTTTGAATGTAGCCCAGGCCTTTAAAACAACTTGTTTGGGATGAGATGTGCTGAAAGCGGATTCGTATCACTCAGCGCCACAGAGAATAGAGCTCATTCACACATACTCAGACTGCCTCTAAAGTGCTTTGCTTTACAAGCAGACGGGTGACCCTGTTGACCCTTGGCTCGGGTGCTGATATGGGGCCCACTTTGAAGAACAAGCGCACATCCCATCCCTCCTTTTTTCATTATCCTCCTAGTTTCAGCTCAGTCAAGTGCGGTACAGCATGTAAAAACAAAAAAAACAAAAAAAAAAAAACAAGAGCAGGACGGAATGAGAGCGGCTGGCAACTCGGTGTAATTTAATGAATCCGACAGAGAATGTTTACTCTGCTCACTCGGAATGTCCTTTCACCGCTCTTTATAATTACAGATGAAATAAGCTGCCTCAAATAAGGAATTTCTTTTACTTCAGGGTTATTTTGCTATGCATTAAAAAAGGCGTTCCGCTGCATTATCTTGTGGAACGAAGAATGCAGAGAGAAAGATAATTGAGGGGCTCAAGGTTAGGGTGACAAGAGGCGAAAGCAAATGAAAAATAGTGATTGAATGAGGAAGTAAATGAATGAGATGCTACTTTATGCCAATACATGCAAGTGCTTTTGTTTGCATGAAGAGTGTGCACACATTAGTGTGTATATTTGTGACACTGTGGGCACATGAAGTCGCTGTAATGCGATCAGTGTATCCAGCAGTGAGAGAGGCTCTGTATTTGGTCAGAGCGGATACTTTTTCATCAAGGGAGCGTACATGCTTAGGCAAGGCACCGTGACCAAAGCTTCCTTAGCTTCTTTAGGACAAGGCTATACCTTACACTAATGCAACCCTACCAAATTCCCAAAACTTAAGACGTACACACACAATCAACAATCCCTCTTAGTATGCTCCTCATGTTTTTCAACAGAAATAAATCCATCTGGCTGAAAAGATCAACATGATTACGCTCACGTCCATCAGAAGTGTCTACAAAAGTAGCCATTCTATGTTCACTAATCGTAGTTTTTATTACTGTCTAGATGTTTATCCCATGTAAATTCACTGCACTGTGTTACATACTGTAGAAACAACTAACATTTTAAGACAAAAAACAAACAAAAAAATTAACAGCATAATGCACTTATTTCTATAATTTCACTTATATGTCTAAAATTATTTATTTTAGTTTTTAGTGTTTTATTTTATATTTATTTACACAAAATAGTATAGAATTTTAAAAGTTGCCATTTATCAGTTATTGGTCATTACTGAAATATTATTTTGACTTATTGGCATCAGCCATAATTTTAATATTGGCGCATTCTAGTGCCTAAATTTAAAATGATGAATTTGTTTTAATATTTATTTTATTAGGCAAAATAAAACTGAATTTAAATATATTTACCTTGGTTCAAGCGCTTTCAGGCATTTAAGCACATATGAAAAAAGACATTTTGTAGCAAGCCTGTAACCATCTAAATCAATTGTTTTAATTTAAAAACATTTTTGGCAAATCCAGGTAATTTACCATTGGTCCGATCTCCTTAAAACTTTGCATGTTTGTTTAGAATCACCTGTCACATGTGCTCAGCAGGTTTCACAAAGTTTTAAGCTTTTCCTTTAGGCTTTATGGGATTTGGGGTAAATTTGATTTTGTTTTTTGATAATTCTTAACCTAGAGAGTCTAGAGAATTGCACTGCAGTGTTTTTTTTTCCTGCAAAAGTCGTTTTTTTTTTTACATCTTCTCAATCATTTAACAAATGATTTGATTGACAGCACAGTTGTCTGGAATTATGAGTTCTGTCATATGATGCGAATATCGCATATATGTGTGAAAAAACATGCAATGTACAGTCCTTTACACCCTTGAAATCAGCCCAGAAGCAGATTTCTTTCACATTTCCCACAGACCTTTGGGGCCATGAGTCAAACTTTGAATCAGAGTCATTGGTCAATGGCGGCCATGTTAAGTGACTTATGTCACTTTGGACCAAGATCGTGTTTAGCGATTTTCATGTTGATAAAACGTAGATATAGTTGCGTAGATATAACCATTTGTATGTTTTTTCCCCACTTATAGCACCACCAAGTGACCAAGTTTTGTGATTGACCTCTTAGTTTGGTAAAGACATCTCATTCCATTCAGGAGTTATAGGCATTTTCCTAAATGCGTCCCTGCCTCTTTCAAACGTTTTGGCATCCTTTTGCGACAGTGAGTTCAATTTTTTTTTTTTTTTGATAATTATTGATATTCACTCTCCAGAGAATCTTTCTGCACTGGTTTGGTTCCGATTGGGTGAAAAACCTAGGACATGTTCGCAAAAGTAGATTTTTCAAAAAAAACAAAATACACGAAAATTTCATCAGGCTCAAGATCAAATCTGATTCCAACTACATAAGAAGAGCTTACGACTGGCGGATTAGGAGTTATGAGCGATTTCATACTTTTCATTGCTGTAGCGCCCCTGACAGGCCGATTGGGGTGAGCCTTGGTGACATTGTCGGCAGTGTGAGTGCTACCATCCCTCCAAGTTTCAAGTCTCTACGACTTGCGGTTTGGTCTGCACAATCAGTATTACGTGGAGATTGCTGATCCTTGGCCATTCTAATAATTACAATAAGGTTTCAGTGCTACATGCTACATTGTATTTCTTTATTTAGAGGGTAAATGACAATACTAATTAATGACAAAACAATCCTGATGTGTTAGATTGTGTCGAGTGTTGTTTAATTTAATTGATTGAGTAATTGAGTTAACTGAGTTTAGAGCTGCCTGTTGGTTTACCATTTAATTATGGACACCTGAGAACACTAACAGCCAGCAAATAAAGAGTGCCAAATGGGAAGTGATGCATCCAAAACTCAACACATGCTCTCTTTCAGCAAAGCTTATTCACTCTCAAGTAAAACTTTAGAATGCAACTCTGCACTTAAGTGGAGCTGCATGGTTCAATGTTCAACACAAAACCCAAAGGAAAGGAGACAGGAAGCTGGCACGAAGTCTTCCGTGAGGCCTACACTGAATGAAGCATTAGGAGACACAGTGAGATGATGGAGCCTCCCAGGCCTGAACCTGTCTGAGTCGACTCGCTCACTGAAGAGCAGATGAGAGATGGGAGCTGTCACGGGCTGACGTGGGCAGCATGTTGTTCGGCAGGTTTTGGGGAGGGGGGCGCTCCAGGGCCTTCGCTCTCTCTGCTGTGACGGGAATTTTGGAGCGCTTTTTAGAAGTGCGGAGAAGGGGTTTGATCTGCCAGCTCTTTGGACACTACACAAGTACCGACTGACGAGTCGTCCTGTGAAATGGAGATGTGCGAGCGAGTGCCCCTTGCTATGTTGTTGGTAGGGTTTGAAAGTGTGCTCTGTCAGAACAAGAGAAAAGCAGACACAAGTCTCTATAAAAGTGGCTCCCAAACAAGTTGAAGCCTCCTCAACACAGCACATTTTGCATGTCTACTTTGTCTGATGCATTCATTTCAAGTCTTGGAGTCTCTACTAATAAGCTGATGACCTGACTCAAGTGCAAAATGGGCAGCATTGAGGGGGCACCAGGTAGTTGGAAACAGTTGGGAACACTGTTCCATAGAATGGGATATTGTGATAGTGAATAAGAGATGCACAAACCCTACTTTCTACAATATCCATAACGCAACATACATGTTGCATGGGACATTAACCCAAAGCCTGAAAACCATTTCTCACATAAGGACATGACAAATAGGTCAAGTACAATGTTTACTGAAATAACCTGCTCATAAGAGTCAGTAAGTGCTCTGACCAAATAATTCAGTGAAAGTTTCATTAGACTGATTTAAACTTGTCATTTGGAACAATTTCGCTCATGCGATCAGTAACTTCTCTGACTGATTTACTTAGTAAAGGAATTGTTATACTAATTTAATATGACTCTTCAGTTCATGAGTCTTTTGAGTCATTTGCTGAATAATTCTTATGAGTAGCTTCATTGAAATCAAAACTCAATAGTTAACTAATTGAGTCAGTCTAACAAATTCATCGCGTTCAGAATGGTTATTGAATTTGAGCAGATTCTTTTAATTAATTTTTCATGGAGACTTTTCATGGAGACTTTTCAAATTCAGGAGTTAATGAACTAATGGCTCACTAAAACAGTCCAACAAATCCATCACTGAATGAATCCATTACTGAATCAACATCTCAAATCTCAAATTGAGCTTGAAACATACAGTCCTACAATCAAATTTGGTTTCTACTCAAGCCAAACTACCAAGTGTGAAAGTGAAAACACTATACAGTAACTATGGTCATGGTTGAGTGGAAAGACAGCCGCCTGAAGGATTTAAGAAGGTGAGCACAGTGGGAGTACTGGACTCCCTGGCCTGGCAGACTCTGGACAAACTCCATATAGCCCAGATGAAGGCAGCTGGATGCCCGGGCTTAGGCCCAGGGAGAGCTCGCTCCAGCCTCATCCTCTACCCATCACAGGGCTAGAGAGTCCAGATGGACTCCGGCGAGGGAAATCAGTGCTTCATCTGCTTTGGACGCAACTAGAAAAACCTCTGTCGTAAACAGCGCCCCACGGGAAGACCGCCCAGCGCTGAATCCAACAGCCAGTCCAAACTCCACTTGCATTTCACTAGGACATTGAGGACATGCATTCTCTATAAAGTTTCATATAAAATGCTCTAAATTTATGGAAAAACCAAGGACATTTTCTCTTTTTCTATCTGTGTGGCATATTTACCAGAGTTTATGAGCCAGACAAAGTGACAAGAGTGATAACTTGAGTCGGAGCCACTCTGGAATCAGTACTGAAAAGCTGTAAAGAACAGACAGACAGCTAAAGACAAAGACAGTCAGAGCATGTAAGTGATTGCAAGGACTTCTCAATACACTTTAAAAAACAAACTTGAAGTAGCATTTCTGACGTTCCTTTATGCAGGTGGAGCATCAGAAAGAAGACAAACCACATTCTGTGCTGAGGGATCCAGGGACGTAAAGTCTTTGGGAAATAAACAAACCGAGATATATAAAACACAAGTGGAACGCAAACCACACAACGAGAACCTGCATCTCCCCTACATCCAACGATGTTGGCCCACACTCTTACACTTTCTGTTAAGCCTGCTGTGAAAGACAGCTGGTAGATGAACGTATTTAAAGAGTTAGCTCACCCAAAAATGAAAATTAGCCCATTATTTACTCACCCTCAAGCCAATCAAGGCGTATATGATGAATTTAATCAGAGTTATATTAACAAATGTCCTGGCTCTTTCAAGTTTTATCATGGCAATAGGAGGGTGTTTCTCTTCAACAGGTCAAAACTAGTCCAATAAAGTGCATCCATCCATAATAAAAAAGTGCCTCATATGGCTCCGGGGGGTGAATAAAGGCCTCCTGTAGTGAATCGATGTGTTTTTGTAAGAAAAATATCCATATTTAAAACTTAATAATCACTTTAATCAAGCTTGCTCTCACAGTTATACAAGACACAGGACGTCGGCGTTGCACATGCACCGCTCAGAAGTGACGAACACGGACGTGCAAGTGAAGAGATCAAAACAACAGTCATGAATTAGAAGTACAAAACAAGGATTTGTAAAGAAGAATGTCGAATAAATTTGATATAAGCCAAGAGGAGACTAAAGTAGGGAAACTGAATGCTCAGAATGACTTTACAGTAAGCGCAAGCTAGATTAAAGCTTAGATTACTTTTTCTCACAAAAAACGCATCGATTTGCTTCGACAAGAGGTCTTTATTCACCACCCGGAGATGTGTGAGGCACTTTTTATTATGGATGGATGCACTTTATTGGACTTGTTTTGACCTGTTGAATAGAAACACCCAACTATGCCATTCTAAAGCTTGGAAGTGCCAGGATAATTTTTAATATAACTCCCGATTAGATTCGTCTGAAAGAAGGAAGTTTTATGTGCCTTGGATGGCTTGAGGGTAAGTAAATATGGGCTAATTTTAATTTTTTGGTGAACTGACCCTTTAATCTATTATGCTATATTTAATGAGCATATAACTAATAACCTATTGTGTTCTCAGGGTCCAAAAACATATTCTGCCAAAAGTAAGTGAACTGAGAAAATTTGCCAGCCATTAATATTTCTCAACAGCCATGAAACTGCCATATTTCATTAAGGAACAGTTTGGTATCCATTATTGGACAATACACATTTAACACTGGCTGATAGAGTGCATATTTAAAAATAAAAAAATTGCAGATTTCAACCGTTCATTATGTTCAGATTCCTACTGGCCAGTATTTTTTAATTTACATGTCAAACCCCGTTTTAGTCACATTTCATGCGTTTTAAGTGTTCATTTTGGATCCTGTGTGCGCTTTCAAGTTGTTTATTCAAGCATAATGGCTGAACAAATCTCTTGCTAACCATGATACGTCCGCACCTTAGTACATCTCTCCCCTGAGGAGGTTGAGTTATTATCAAAGCAGTCTGGAAAAAAAGGCAAGGAGCATCTGAGAGGAGAATAAACAACATGACTGACTCGTGGGGTGATCTTAAGAGCTTCCGTGCCCAAGTGAAGAGTTGGACACGGTGGGCGTAGCGTTCCCCAGTTCAAGAGTTCAACTGTGTACAATTCAGTCCTGGGAACCTCCATCTCATGCTACAGTGGGCATAGTCGCAAAGTTCCCTGGCAATTTAATCCTGTCTTGCTGAACAGGAGGGTTTCGAAGATCAGCCAAGGTTGGGGGGACACGTCACACGTCATTCATCTGAAATTTATGACTAAACCGTGACATAATCACTTGGAGTCGTGGGAAAACAGAACAAAAAATGGTCTTTTGGCTGTTTCTCCCTGTCTATTTGCCACCCTGCTTGCTCATCCTGCCACCAATTTCTATAGCCCTTAACTAAATGAGGCATTTGCTAACTGTGTAAGATGACACAGTCTTTTATGTGAGCCCTTAGAGGCCAGGTAGTATCTGCGGATTCTCTCCGTCTCTCTTTCTCTTTCTGTCTTTGTCAGGACTCTCCCAGCAGAAACACACCAGGCAGAAAACATCAAAGGAGTCCCTCACACTCGCTAGGAGCACAACTTCAAAGCTTGGACTTGTTACTCACTGCAAATATGTGTGTTCAGCTAAAGCTCGCCCAAGATAACAGCCCCAAATACACTGTGGCAATTTCATACCGGATTCAGGCACCACTGCAACCTGAGAACTGACTTCTGTGGCGTAATTAAAAGCGAGCGTTTGGGACGAGGGGAGGAAATTGTTTCAAATATACAGTCTCCTTTGAGTTGCATCCTCATTGAAATGCACCTGGAGAACTTTGAGTTTCTGCTGAATACTCCTGGAGAACTTTTGATACATGCGAGTCTTGCAAAAACACCCGGTATTAACATTCAAACAGGGTGAGCTGAAGTTGACAGCTCTAAATACAGGTCTGAATGGGGATCCGGTCCCTGTCTACACCTGTATTCAGTGCAAGACCAAGTGAAACACATGCATCCAAAGCTATTTAGATTATAAAATGCTCTTCATACTAAGAAATAAACCGTTATTTTAGAAACTGTTCACTGAAAGGTTCTTCAGGGGACCCAAAATCAGGATTTGTACAGACACTGCTTAATGAAATTTCAGGACTTTCAAGAACTTTTCAAGCACTACTTTTTAACTTTTTTCCCCAAGGACTTAAATTAGAGATCTCACTTATCAAACAAGGTCTTCTCTTTCTAAATTCTAAAAAAATATAAATAATATATTTTAATATATTTAATAATAATTTCAATTTTGTAAAATACAGATAGGCCTATGATTCTTTTGATGTAATAGTTGATATTACAAATCTATACTACTTTGTTTAAAAAAATTGAAAGAAAAAAAAACATTTAAAACACTAATGAATAAAAGAAATGTTTCAGCTACATAAAGTGCAATAAATAATAAAATCCTTTCCTCATTAAGTTGTTTCTGGATTATAAAAAAAATGAAATAAAATAAGATTAATAAAAATAAAATGAAATAAATTAATACAATAAATAAATACAAATAAATAAAATAATATAAATAAATAAAATATTGCTAAAATAAAAAAATAAAATAAAATAAAATACTGCTAAAATAAAAATAATAATAAAATCAAATAATAAATTACTAAACTAAAAAATAAAAATAAACTGAAAAAAAAAAATCAAATAAATTAAAATACAGACAGGCCTATAATTCTTTTGATGTAATGGCTGATATTACAAATCTATACTACTTTGTTAAAAAAGACATTTAAAACACTAACAAATAAAAGAAATGTTTCAGCTACATAAAGTGCAAAAAATAATAAAATCGTTCCTTCGTTAAGTTGTTTCTGGATTATAAAAATAAGATGAAATAAAATGAATTAAAATAAAATGAAATAAATTAATTAAATACTAAATAATTAAAATTATATTATTAAATTAAATATTGCTAAAAAAATAAAATAAAATAAAATATTGCTAAAATAAAAAATTTAATAAAATCAAATACTAAATTACTAAACTAAAAAATAAAAATAAAATAAAAAAATAAAATAAATTAAAATACAGACAGGCCTATAATTGTTTTGATGTAATGGCTGATATTACAAATCTATACTACTTAAAAGAAAAAAGAAAAAAGACATTTCAAACACTAACGAATAAAATAAATATTTCAGCTTCATAAAGGGCAAATAAAAAATAAAATATTTCCTTCTTTAAGTTATTTAATTTACATATTATACATGTATAATAAATGAAAATAATAAAATAAAATAAATTAAAATAAAAAATGTATAAATATAATAAAACAACGAAATATAAAATTCAAGAAAATTAAATAAAATAAAACAATACAAATAAAATCAAATAAAGTGCAAATAAATAATAAATTATTTTCTTCTTTATTTCTAAATTATCTAAATCTTAAAATTTGTGTCAAAATGCATGTTAAAATCCACTTGGAAAAGCTTTCATAGCATATCTGTCAAAGTTAATCAGAACATAAAAGGAGAAAAAAATATAGGATAGATCTTGATTCTATCCATCAGGAATTAATTGGATTGTAAAAAAATACTTAAAGGAAGCTGAAAAAGTAAGGTCATACCAGCATTGCTTAGAACAACACGCACTGATAAATCATTAACAGCATGACCATGAATATGTTTCTAACTAAATACTTTAAGGTCAGTTTAATTCCGTGTTAGAAAAGGTGCAAAAACTGCCAAAAGGACACAAAGAAAGGATGTTTTAAGAAGAACTACACTGAAATCAGTGCCATTCATCAGGCCTATATACATCGACTTTTCTCTTTCTCATGTCTTGGTAACACAGCGGTGTGAAAGGTGTTTGGGGCTGAAAATAAGCATAGCAGATATTTCCGACTCCAGCACCCCAGCACCTCTTTGTTCCCTTTCCTCTCCCTGATCCCAGAAAAAAAAACAACAACACAGACGTGCGACACACAGCACAATTTACACATCCACATCAGTGCGCGCAGCAGGGGCAAACACAGGCACACTGCTTAAACAGGGCAGCGCTTTTAACCCCTCAGGGTGTGTGTGTGTGTGTGTGTGTGTGTTTTTTACGATTACACAGATGTTCATCACGTCACATGCAAACGTTACATTCATACAGAGCATGTGTGTGTGCTTAACGGAGGAAGGTTTCTTTTTTAAGTAGAGAGCTTTAACACCTTGCGATGCTGGGTTTACAGTCTACCACCTCATTACAAAAACAATCGCAGTCTCGACGCTCCACACTCCGCGCCGCAATCGACACACCGTGTGAGATTTTTAGCTCTTTCCTCACCTTCTTAAAATACTCAAAACATTTCATTTTCAAACCATCCACACCTTTTAATGGCAGCTGACGTACTTCACCCTAGGGAACAGAGGTGAGACGTCTGAAAACTCTCACATTCTCAGCTTCAGAGGATCTGTTTTTTAACTTTTTCTCTCATCACAGATAATAAATAGATGACTGGAGTCTTGCCCACTATTGCAAAAGAGAGTTCTTCTTCTAGTAGTGTGCTACTGGTGGTTGCTAGTTCAAAAATGATGAATGCAATATAACGTAGGTCGTTTTTACCATTTACTTCTAAGAATGTATATAAAAACCTTTTAATGTGAGCATGTAAAGTTGAAATCTTTCATTTTGCATAAAAAATGAAAACTTGGCTGCATTTAGTGTAATATTAAAAACGTGCATGCCTGCCTATCATGCGCTTATAAATGATATAATAGACTACAGGATTTAAACATTCATAAGGATCTTGAATAATTCATCATTGTTTATAAGAGTATATGTAAGATTATTCAGCAATGAGTGCATATGGAAAAAGTGTGAAATTAAGTTAAACAGCATCTGTGATCTCTGTTTGTCTTGGTTTGCTATGTTACATTCTTTTGGCAGTAAACTACAACTATGTCTCCTTGCGGAGTTAGTCAGTGGATGAGAGGGAAGGTATGAGATAGGGAAATAAATGAGAAAGAGAAGGATAGCTACATCTTGAAAATATGATTAATGATATGAACTAGATTCAAAGCCAATGTACAACCATAAACTATAAAATAAAATAAAATGAACTGAAATAAATAAAGAATAAAAATGAAATAAAAGTAATAAATAAAATATTAAAATAAAACAACACAATAAAATAAAAATAAAATAAAATGAAACAAAATAATAAATGAAAATGAAAATAAAACAATATAAAATATAATAAATAAAAATAATAAAATAAATAACTGACACAAAATAAATTAATAATAAAAATGAAAAAAAAAAAAAAAATAACACAATAAATAAAAAATATATAATAAATAAAAATAATGAAATAAAACACTGAAATAAAATAAATAAATGAATAATAAACAAATGAATAAAGAATAAAAATAAAATAAAATAATTAATAAATAAATGAAAAATTATAAAATGAACTAAAACAAAAATTAAGCAAACTAATCAATTAAAATAAAAAGTAATAGTAAATAAATAATAAAAATAAACAAAACAATAAATAAATAAAAATAAAATAACACAATAAATAAAAATTATAAAATAAAATACTAAAATAAAATAAATGAATAATAAACTCAAATAAAGTAAACAAATAACATAAAACAATAAAATAAAATAAAACAAAAGAATAAATAAAGAATAAAATAAAATGAATAAAAAAATCAATAAAATCAATAAAATAAAATAAATAAATGAATAAAGAATAAAATAAATAAATAAATAAATAACAAAAATTAAGCAAAGTATTAAATTAAAGTATTAAAAAAATAATAATAAATAAATAATAAAAATAAAATAGATAAAATAAAAATAGATAAAAAGATAAAATGAAATAAATACAAAAAGTAAAATAAAATAATAATATAAAAATAAAATAAATAAATAAAAAAATTAAATTAAATTAAAAATATTGGCTTGTTTGGTTATTGTTTTAATGTACAATTACTGCACCACTCCATGCCTAGAAAAAAAAATACAAAACTACTAAAAGACCTACAGATAAGAAAATGACCCCACAGCTTCTAAAGAGACATGTGTTTCAGATTTCCCTTCCAGGAAGGGTGACCCATTGCATCTCTGACACCCACAGTCCCCTTCCCCCAAGACGCTTTAAGCCAGAGGTCAGTGACAGGCGGCCTCCAAACAAGACAGTGGACATGTGGAGAACATCCAGCCAGTGTTTCCAGATCCGGCACTCTCTGCCCACCAAGGGATACAAAGACCTACTTCCATAAGTCTTGGATTCAATGCACTCTTCCAGCACAACAGATTATACAAACAGCAAAAACTAAGAGCCCCATGATGGATTGCACAAAGAAGAATCCCTGACCCCATAATAAATCTAATTTAAACACTATTATTGACAAGATGATAATGCAAACAAATACAAGGCTCAACAAAAAAGAAAGTTTTATTTTATTTTGGCCATGTGTGGCTAAGAAAGAAAAAAACCTGCTTGTCAGGACACACGTTTAGAGCACTCACAGAAGCCATGCTATATGATTTAGCCTCTAGCCTGGGCAGCACAAAAGGTAAACAGGTCACTGGGAACTCCTGTGAAGCGCAAGTGAGGACAGAACCTCTGCTGATATTCTGAGCACGGAAGAAAGACGGTTAAAACTTCACACAGTCTGCTCATTAAGGGGACCTTCTGTTTAACTGAGTTTCCTCTGCCTGTTCATAAATCAACAAACACTCCACAAGCTGCAGCTGAAGCCGTAATACCCGGTGTGGTGAACAGGCGTCTTAAATAGCCTATAAGACTCACACAAAACAGACCCCTGCAGTCACCTCCATTAATCTTTGAAATCGCATCTGCTCAGTGCAAAATATGTGCATACATGTTTCCAACGACAGGGAGTTGGTGCCCGACCTGGAACCAACTCAAGTTTTCAAAGCAACTAATCAGTCTAGCAAGACTGATGCAATTTTATATTCGCTATAACTTCTGACCGCTGCATTAAAAGCAGGTTGTGATATCATAAAGATTGTAATTAATTACTCTGGATGTTAAATATGTTTTCAGAACTTGTAGGGAGAAGAGCCATCAGATCTTCTGACATAAAGCCACTTATGCTGTTGGTCTTCATTGCTTTGTTTTAATCAGCCAGTAAGCTGGAACGTGTTGTTTAAGATCATAAATAGTACATGAGATCAAACCTTTAATAATTAATTATTTCTGCTAAGGTGCTGGACTGTAAAATGATGTAACAACAGCATCAAATAGAGAAATTAGGCAGTCAAAACTAGCAAGACGGTGTGATATAGTTAGGAACAGCCTTTGGTTACGTTTTTGTTGCGCGATATTTGCCTGTGGAGGTGGAAATGCCTTGTGGACATGTTGCCCTCGTTTCTGGAGGAGCGTTTGGTTCCTGACTGTCGTTTGGACTCGGCTTTGAATCTGACGTGGCTCAGAGCAACACAATGCAGCTTTCATGTTTCCAATCACATCCTGGTTATGCAATCTGGCTCCGCGGGACGTGCCGAGGAACGGGTGCACATAAAATGTTAGCATACTGACCATACGGGCATAATGTTCTGGTTAGGGCAGCTCTTCCTGTCTGTGCTGGGCAGATTTCATAAGCTGATGGGAGCGAGATGCTGTTGTTAGCACTCCATTATGGAGAGATGATCGGGGAAACATCTGTTTTGCGAGGGAAACAGAGAGTTCTTCCAAAGTGGCTTTAAAGTTTTAAGCTGTGTGGTTTGGTGGGAGAGCATAAATGCACACAACCCCTCTTAAGGAGTAAATTATGATGAGCCAAATCACATCAAGATCAGGCTTCATGAGCAAATGGAGAGAGAACGAAGGAACAAAGTGTCGCCAGACAGTGAAATTAACTGAAAATTTCACTAGAGAAAAAAATGTCTACAAAGTCTACAAGAATGATTATCATAAACTGTGCCTGTTAAAGCATATTAAAATTCAGTTTAAAGTAGGTACAATTTATATTACATTACAAGAAGCTCAATTATAGAAAAAGAACAGAGTATTCTCAAAAATCAAATAACTCTTGACCCATACGTGACCAGCATCTAACTACTCAACATTTGGGATCCGAATCTCTGCCCTCCATTAAGTTTTCACCTGACGGATGTCAGAGGTAAATTACCCAAACCTGTCTTCCCACACAGCGAAAATAGTTTTAGCTTCCAAAAACACTAACCTACTAGGCCTCAGAGAATGAAGTGTGGCAAAATAGAGTAAGGTAGTCTCCCAAAGCTTTATTGTGAAGATCTCCACTTATGTATTTCCTTCATGACAGGAAAACTTGACACAACGATTGATATCATTACTAGTGTCTGTTAAAGGGATAGTTTACCCAAAAATAAAAATTCTGCCATTGATGACTCCCCCTCATGTCAGTCCAAACATGTAAGACTTTTGTTCATCTTTGGAACACAAATTAAGATATTTTTGATGAAATTCAAGAGCTTTCTGACCCTGCATAGACAGCAAAGCAACTGACACGTTCAAAGCCTAAAAAGGTAGTAAGGACATTGATAAAATAGTCCATGTGCCATCAGAGGTTTAACCTTAATATTATGAAGCTATGAGAATACTTTTTTGTGAGCAAAGAGAACAAAAATAACGACTTCATACAAAAAGTATTCTTGCAGCTTCATAACATTATGGTTCAACCACTGATGGCACATGGACTATTTTATCAATGTCCTTACTACCTTTCTGGACCTTGAACGTGGTACTTGTGTTGCTGTCAGGGTCAGAAAGCTCTCGGATTTCATCAATAATATCTTAATTTGTGTTCTGAAGATGAACAAAGGTCTTACAGGTTTGGAACAACACAAGGGTGAGTAATTAATGATAGAAGCATCAATACTGCTATTGCTCACACCTAGGGTTTTGGTTATGAACAAACTCCTAACCCATAATAGTAAACTCTCAGAGTATAACTTGCCATTGTCATTTGTAACCATGGACCATGAAACCACTCATAATGGTCATTCTTTTAGATTTATACATCATCTGAAAGCTAAATATCTGAATAAATAAACTTCCCATTGATGTATGGTTTGTTAGAATAGGACAATATTTGACCGAGATATGCCTATTTGGAAATCTAGAATCTGGGGTTGCAAAAAATCTAAATATGGAGAAAACTGCCTTTAAAGTTGTGCAAACTACTTTTTTAGCAATGCATATTACTAATCAAAAATTAAGTTTTGATATATTTACAGTAGGAAAATATCTTCATGGAACATGATCTTTACTTAATATCCTAATGATTTTTGGCATAAAAGAAAAACCTATAATTTTGACCCATACTATGTATTGTTGGCTATTGCTACAAATTTACCTACAAATATACTTAAATGCTACCTACTGTTAACTGGTTTTGTGGTCCAGGGTCACATTTGTGTGTTTACGTGTGACTGGACTTACAGTTTTGAACTTGTGGACAATATAACTTGAAAATAATATTCCATTATATATATTATCACATAAAACAAAATCTAGTTTTGATTCAGTTTTCTTGCATTTTCACATGCAATAAAAAAGAAAGAAAACTGGAACATATTCATTGTTTTAATTCAATCTTGAAATAAAATGCTTTGCTTTCTAAAATCACTCATTTGGGTGTTACTTTTGATATACGTTTCCTGCTAAGATATTAAAACAGAAAAAGCATCAAACATTTCTGTTTATTTATGCTCTTCTCAATCTCACATAATGACATTTGTGCTCCAAAAACACAAACCAAACAAATCCCAGGAATACAGCTCACTGTGTGCAATCAATAGGTCGCCCCTTAAATCCTACGTGGGCATTTATTTTCCCCCACAAAGTCATTTTTTACTAAGATTCATGTAGTCAACTCAATATCCATTTCACAAACCTGTCACGTGAAATTGAATAAATGATGCCTTTTGAGAGTCACACCTCACCAAGTGAGCGATAGTTCTATAAAACTATACCCATGGGGCCGATCGTCAGCGCTGAAGGGTACTGTATGTGTTTATTTCACGAGACTAGTTTACTCGCAGATGTCTCCGGGACGGCCTCCAATTGAACGCAAAATCTCAAACTAACTGTGTTTGTTTGTTGATTTTCTGCCGTGTACAGACCTAAGAAATCTCTGCGTATTTGCTTAATTCATTTCTGCAGCTTTTAAATCTTTAAACGAGTCCCTCTTTCTGTCAGTTTATTTTCGCTCTTTGAAGTTGGCATTTCAAAAGAGGGAGCTGCAAAGCAATATGCAAATGACGTTCTAGGACTGCGCCGCGGCCCCGTATGAAATCGACAGTAACACTGGAGAGATTTTCGACTGCGTGCTTACATAATATTGATTTCTCATCACAGTTTATTGGCTTGTGAACCTTCCAACACATGTTGATTTTTTTCCTCATCAAAATTATCTGTCTCCTCTGACATCCAAAGCTGCACATTCAGCTACATGCTTCTACTAGCTTTACTCCAAGAACACTGGCCAGGAACAGCTGGTGTCGGACTCCTGGAGACTACGGGACGTGCAAGTGTGTGGCGCAGGTGTTCCTCCAGTTGTGGGCTAAAAGCCTCGCAGGCCCAGGTGTTCATTCACAACATGCTGCATATTTGGGTCACAGTACTGGGACGGGGAGAAAGAGAGGAATACAGATCAGGATAATTCTTTGCTGCCAGGTCTCAAGACCAAATGCAAGCCAAGCTTGAACATATTTAATGATCTAATTAGGTCTCCATGTATTTAAAGGGACAGCTCACCAAAAATATACATTCTGTCATCAATGTTCTCCAAACCACTTGTCCTCTGTAAGGTCATGGGTGTCATTATTTACTCATTACCTTAATCTAGTTGCAAATCTTCTTCAACAGAATACATTTTAATAGCTTAAATGAGAAAACGATGACAGAATTTACATTTTTAAGTGAACTATACCTTTAACAGTGTTTGCAATGGGTCCGTTTTCCTTGGGTTGCAGTCAGCTTGTGTTCTAGCGGTGACATCAGACAGTTGCCAAGATTCAGCAGACGCAGGCAAACCATAGAAAGAGGAGAGAGAGGGAGAGAGAGAGACAGATGCTCGCCGCAAACAGAGTTCACATAATTACTGTGTGTCAGGGCTTTGGAGAGCTCTCATTTCCACCGTACAAAGGAAGAGAATACAGGAAGAAAACATGCTGATCCCACAAACTGTATCGAAATGCTTGGCACACAAACCGGTCGGCGGATACAATTTTCATGTTAATTGCTCTAACTGTCAAATGACTTTAACAAAGTATCTGCACTCCTTTCAAATCAACTTCGTGCCATGGAATAATGAAAGATTGTTATTTCTAGACAGAAAGCACGACTCAATGAGTCACCAACATTTTTTGCAATACCCCCAATAGGTGTCACACACCTTCAAACTGTTCTTGCAAATTATTAAAGCTAATTTATATTTTTATATACGATAATACTCTATTTAAACATTTTGTTCATTTTTAATAATGTATTTTAATTGAATGCGGTTTATTTTGGAATTTTATCATAATTATTTATCTAAATCTTACAAACCACCAATGGAGAAACCCTGGTCCAAATAAAAGTGGCAAAAAACAAGCTGCGCTATTCTCAGGTGGACAATCACAGCGGCAAACATCTCACCTTATATTTCCAAGGGCTATTACACAATGATAAGCACTGTGCAATTCTTTCCAGTGGCTGCACTTTCTACACAAAAGGGAACAGTTCGTCCTCATTGATCTCTTAATGGAAGCGTGTTCAGCTAGATTGAAAGACGAATCAAAACCGCTCATTGGCAGAATGGGATTTTTTATCTCTTTGTTTTTTTTCCCCCCAGCTTACTGATATCAGTTTAATCAGCCGAAACTCTGATCGTCAACTTTGATAAATAAATTTGTGACTGAAATCCCTCAGCGGAAGGTTTAAATTGAATGCACTTCAAGAGCAATTTCTTTTGCCGTGAAAGTGAGGGATTTCCAAACGGGAGGGAGGAAAAGAGGAGTGACAGCGTTCTTCTCCAGGAATTAAAATAAATCCAAGCCAGCGTGACCAATTTCACAATTAAGATCAAAAACCCAGGCTGAAACGGGAGCCCCGTGTGGCTGAGGCTTGGTGCAGTTTACCACGGGGCGAGAGAACTGGGGTTTCGGATGACCTTGCCCTAATTCATCGTTAAAAAAACACCATGGCTCTGGGCCACTCTACATATCCTGTCAATAAACTATTATAGCACAACGGACAGGCGGCCTGCCATGCTGGCACAAAGTTCAATTAACTCTGAGGACGGGGTACGGACAGAGAGATCAAAACAGGAACAAACAACTGAGAAACAAGTACGCTAGAGAGTGACAGAAAAAGTAGTCGTTTGAAAGAATATCCATCATTTAGTTGGTTAATTTTTTTCCTGTTAGTATGATGTAAACTGACTTGTAACAAAATATTCTTCTTTCTTCCAGTAGCTGACTTGACAAAAACTGACAGCTTTTGATTTCACTACCGATCTTGCACGTCGAAAACCACATAAACATATGCATGCAATAAACAAACACACTCAAAATACACACAAATCCTGTTTTCTCACCAGCCCTGTCCGGCCCTCAGTAACACTGATTCAAACTGACCCCGACAGCTCTCCAGGGCTTCATTTACAACCAAAAAAGACCATTCTGTAAAGCTTTGGCTTCCTCACAACAGTATATCCTGCAGCGGTCTCTGAACTTCTCTGAACGCGCGCGCACACACAACAGCATGAATTTAAAGGCACAATTAAAATCACTTTGTCTCAAACAGCCGCCCATCACCCCGCGCACAACGTGTGATCTTCAGAATAACTCAGCGCAGGGTGAAATCTCCTGTGCACATTGCTATAATAGTCCTTCTCTAGAGCAGGGGATCATGGTCAGGTCCTTAGGCTAACCACAGCAGATGGGAAAAGGACTAATTGTACAAAGCAAACGAAAGGGTGAGAAACGGGTGGTCTGAGATGCCTCTGAGCGCTTGAATTCCTTCTGCTGGTTGAATGTGTCACTAAAGGGCACGGGGACAAGATTCTAGAATTATACTCTAAAGATGTATAGGGATTGCTGAAAAATTTAAAAGGTGTCTGGCAGGGGATTAGAGTAGGTTATTGTTCTCTCGTGGATTTATTGTCAGTGCATAGGTGATGAAGAGGTAATTAATGGACCACTACAGATAAACAAACCTTCTCAAACTGACAGCATGCCTAAGTGAGCATCTCTTCAGATGACTAATGAGTGACATCTCTAATCAGCTGCCCAGGGCGGCCATCACAACCGTCCGCAACATTCCCATTTCTCATTCTACAGTAAATCTCACATATAAAAACAACACTCTATCATTTATTGTTCCAATATGGTGTAATGGGCTTATTACAGGAACAATCCCCCTGGAGTAACCTGAGGTTAAATGCTTTGCAATGGTGATGGTTCATGGCTCAGTTCTTGGACCAAGATAACAACCTGCCAGTTATCAGCCCTCTCTGGTTCACACTATGATGCAAGGTTTACACTGAAGTGTATCCCAAATTCCTGCATTAAAGAAATAGTTCACCCAAAAATGAAAATTCTGTCATTATTTACTCACCCAGAAAGCTCTCGGATTTCATCAAAAATATCTCAATTTGTGTTCCGAAGATGAACATTTGGAACAACATGAGGGTGAATAATTAATGACAGAAGTTTCATTTTTGGGTGAACTATCCATTTAATACTGAATTCATATTATGTGTGGTCATGCGTTCATATATTTACTATCTTATTACATATTTTACTGCAAATTTATGTTATATATATGTTACTGTTCAAAGGTTTGGGGTCAGTAAGATTTGTTTTTTTGAACGAAATCAACACTTTTATTCAGTAAACTTACATTAAATTGATCAAAAGTAATGGAAAATATCATGGTTTCCACAAAAATATTAAGTAACACAACAGTTTCCAACATTGATAAAAACAATATGTGACCATGGACCACAAAACCAGTCATAAAGGTCAATTTATATTAATAAGCTTTCCATAGATTTTTGGTTTGTTATGATAGGGCAATATTTGGCCAAGACACAACTATTTGAAAATCTTGAATCTGAGGGTGCAAAAAAAAAAAAAAAAAAAAAAAATTAAGAAAATCTGCTTTAAAGTTGTCCAAATGAAGTTCTTAGCAATGCATATTACTATTCAAAAATTAAGTTTTGATATATTTACTTTAGGAAATTTACAAAATATCTTCATGGAACATGATCTTAATATTCAAATGATTTTTGGCATAAAAGAAAAACTGATCATTTTGACCCACACAATCAATTTTTGGCTTTCGCTACAAATATGCCCATGCTACTTAAGACTGATTTTGTGGTTCACTGTCAAATATTTCTTAAGCACCCAACCAGCAAGGATCACGTGAACTGAAGACTTGAGTAATGGTGGTGAAAATTCAACTTAGCCATCACAGGAATGAATGCATTTATTTACATTGAGTATGTATTTTTCCACCTTAGGTGTCGGGAGCTTAACAGGAGTAGACAGGCCTCTTTCTGACCTGGGTGTGCACAGAGCTTGAGCTAGGCTGGTGCGTTACAGAAGAGGCAATCCTTACAACAAATCAAGTGCATGTGGGAGACAAAAGGGCAAGCTGCCCCTAATCACAACTTAAGTACACTCAACATTTCTGAGCTCAGACGGAGAAGAAGGACGAATGGAATATAATGGGTCTTGAGCCAAAAGGAAGCCACTAAACTCTCAGAGCTGTGTATATCACAGGGAAGCACACAAGGTCACCAATCTATGCCCTTGCACTTTGCTGGCCCCTTTTTGATTCGCTTTTATTGACATGAATGAGGTGACTGAGGGTGACAATGTCCAATGGAAGCCGGATGGAAACTCCTTGGTTAATGGTTAGAGTTCATTAATAATGCACAGTCGTTAGTATCAAGTATTCACAATGACAAAGATTTTTCTGACATTTGTTGGACAGTGAACGGACATCAATCAAACTTTCAATGAGAGTTGCCGATCTGTGGCGACATTAGAGACATAATGAAGTGACTACCAATGGAAAAGCAAACAGTAACCCTACAACAAAGTGTGCTTTTCTTACACAGAAATCACAATTGTCAATATTCATTTTTTTTATGCTATAAAACTACACTTTGGAATTTTGGATACTACGGCACAATATCAGGTGGGTCAATTCATCTTAAGTGGTCCTTAAGTGGTTTCTTGAGTGTTTTCATTTTTCCAAATTTGATTTGAGTGATTAAAAAAAGAGTAAACTTGAACCCTTCCCATTCTAAACTGACCCTACAATTGGAACTTTTAGTGATCTTGTACATTCCAATCAGACCTAAGGTTTAGGTTTAAGGAACATGAATGTGCAAAATGTTCATTTATGTACCTTGAAATGTGCTCAAGGAACTAAGACCATCCTGAGATGAGATTTTTGTATACATCTACACTTTCAGTCAAAAGTTTTTGAACGGTAAGATTTTTAATGTTTTTTAAATAAGTCTTATCTGCTCACCAAATTTATTTGATCCACAATACAGCAAAAGCAGTAATATTGTGAAGTATTTTAAATTTAAAACTGTTTTCTATGTGAATATATTTTAAAATGTAATTTATTCCTGTGATCAAAGCTAAATTTTTAGTGTCACGTGATCCTTCAGAAATAATTCTTATTTTAAATTATTTGCTGTTCAAGGAATATCTGTATTATTTACTATCAATATTTAAAACAGCATACGTACATTTTTCAGGATTTTTGATGAACAGAAAGATTCAAAGATCAGCATTTATCTGAAATAAAAAAATATATTTTTATTTAGCAAGGATGCTTTAAATTGATTACAAGTGATGATAAAGATATGTATAATATTACAAAATATTGCTATTTAAGACAAATTCTCAAGTTCTACTCAGCTTTTTTCAACATAAGAATAATAATAATAATAATAATAAAAAGAAATTTGAGCAGCAAATTGGAATATTAGAATGGTTTCCGAAGGATCACATGACTGGAATAATCATGCTAAAATTCAGCTTTGAAATTAATTACATTTTAAATGTATTCAAATAGAAAACTGTTATTTTAAATAGTAAAAATATTTCGAAATTTTACTGCTTTTCCTGTACTTTGGATCAAATAAATGCAAGCTTGGTGAGCAGAAGAAAAAAACTAAAAATCTTACTGTTCAGAAACTTTTGACTGGTAGTGTATATAACCAGAATGTGTTGTGGGCCATGAGACAAAGCAACTGTGGTAAACTAAGCAAAATAAAAGTATTAGTTTTGTGATAATAGAGAATATCATTTAAAAAACAGTCAAATTAAAAATGGTCGATCACCCAAATTTTCAGTTATTAGACCAAAGAAGCTACAGCGTAAGATTGCAATAACTTACTCATTAATTGAAAAATGTTATCTAATTAAATACATGCATTTCAAAGTGTATCTACAGGGAACTGGAAGCAAACATCACTGACTTCTGACCCTCAATTGACATCTTTTTTGAACACACTGCACATCCAGTCATTCACCCTTGCTTCCTCTTTTGACTCACTAGACAAGCTCTTCAAACAGACTACACAGTGTTGAAAGACTGATAAAGTTGTTGTTCATGAGGATATTTGAAACTTTCATGGGCGTATGGATTCTTTAAGGATGGAAAAGAAGAGAATGCGTACAACACGCAAGCCATTATCAGTGTTTACCAAGCCAATGAAGGCACCACAGGGATGGTCTTTATGAGGATTAGAAAGCTGCCCCGCGGTCCCACCGACTGTGTGTGCTGCATAGTAATGCTAATGCTAATTGTGCAGGACAAACTGTTAAGCCTCTCTGCTCTATGAGTGGCTTCTTGATGAAATGGCAAGTGACATTGGGGTGAGTCAACCATACTGGTGTCTCTCATCCAGTACTGCTGTTAGACAAATGTGACAGGCCAATAATATAACAGATATGCTGAAGGCAAATGCTAGAGCATGGAGTCATAAGGTTTGATCCCCAGGAAGTTGGATAAATCAATAAGTTTGACAAATCAAAAAATATCAAAAGATGATCAGGGTAAACCGAATCACAATATACTGATAATGAGCACTGCCCTAATTTTTATGTGTGAGATGATATCTTGTTTTTGCTGACAACGATAACAAACAAACTGCTCATTCTGATTAGATCCCAATTACAACAAAAGGAAAATCTCAGATGAAAAATAAACAGATCTATATCTCTCCTACTGTGCAGTTGTTACCTGGAGAAGCAACATATCAAAGACTACAGGGACTATGAGTGAGTATGTCTTCACTCTGTTAACACAGTAGGGACTTTCTCATCCAAACTTCGCACATAAACGGGACAAAACAAACAGCGCTGCTCCAAAAGCACTCAAATGGACTGTGTTAGCATGAGGCTTCACAATGGATTCAAAAATAATTGTCTCCCAGAAGACCCTGCATTGGCTTGACTTCACCATACAAGCGTTTGGAGAGAGAAAGTCCTTCAAACTGCCTCCGAAAATGAGATACAAAGCTCTTCTGCTGCCAACAGGACTGTGTTCCCATTGTGCTGAATTCTCACAGAAGAGTGGAGAGGACACTCCACTGTGTTGTAGTGTTTTAAAAAGAGGGCTGTGTTGGAAAACGCAACGAGTTCTGGTCTTTGTAGACCAGACTAGGATAAAAAATGCATGGACTACACGGTATATGTATGGTGAAATGACAGAAATGGACGGCATGCCAAAGAAACACACAAAGTAACCTAGTATGAACTGCTTTTTAGCAAATCAAAACTAAACAAACAGTTCAAAAAGACAAGTTACCAGTTTAAATCAGCCGAAACACTGAAAAATGGGTTGTATACCTAAAATATACAAACATAATCAAAACAAATCTAATGAAGAGCTTGTGAATTGGAATAAAATCAAATCTGTAATTCACACTAGACTGCGAGACATAACAGAAAATAATCAAATGACATGAAGTATCCTTCAAGTACACTGTATTAGCGCCTTGCAATGTGTTATTTAATTTTTTTAAAGTCTTTCCAGCATAAATAACTATATCATGATGTATATGAGTAATAAAACTGTGCATATACAGTTGTTAGACATAAAGACGTTTACATATAGTAAATTAATTTATAAAAATGACCCTGTTCAAAAGTTTACATACACTTGATTCTTAATACTGTGTTGTCACCTGAATGATTTCAGTTGATAGTTGCTAAAGAGTCCCTTGTTTGTCATGAACAGTCAAATTGTCTTGTGTTTTTCAGCTTTTTTAATGCATTGTGCTTCCTTCTGAAGCATCAGTGAGTGTTTGAAGATGGATCTCAAAATCATACAGTCATTGTTGGAAAAGGTTCAAATACACAAAAATGCTGAAAAAATGCGGACAATGGCAGTTTAACTGTTCAGGACAAACAAGGGACTCATGAAAAACTACCACTAAACAAAAAAACAAACAGCTATGAATCAATTAGATAACACAGTATTAAGAATCAAGTGTATGTAAACTTTTGAACAGGGTAATTTTTATAAATTCAACTATTATTCACTCTTGTGGGCTATATGTAAACATCTTGCATGTGAAATATCTTATTCAGGTCAGTACTAAATAAAAAATAACATGCATTTTGTAAGATCCCTCTTATTTTGGTAAAATAATTAACATTTTGCTGATTCTGCAAGGTGTATGTAAACTTTTGACTTCAACTGTATATATATATCGCCCACCCAGAGTCGAGACATGTGTTCGGCAGACGCTACACAGATTCTCTGTAGGAAAAACCTCTTGTTTAATTTTAAAAAGGCCACATCTGTTCTGCTCGCTGCTGATGATAGAGCTTTCTAACAAGCTTTTATCCCAACTTAAATTATCCTGTAATTCTCCAATCAGTGGATGCAAGATCATTACAACAGACAAGACATTGCTCAAAGCATTTTCTTGGGATACTTTACAGAAATGCACATAAAAACTCTTCTTTCAAGGGAACACGTGGCGCTATTATTTCAGAGGAGCAATTTCAGTAAACATGTCTAGAGGTATATTCATCCGATCTCAAACAATCACTGAGGCGACCTCAATCAGAGTCACAAACAACCCCAATGGCGGATTCAGGTGATGGACTGGGACCTTCGCTTGCAAAAACAAACATTTGTATCCCCCAACGTCAACTACACATCCTGCCCCAGCAAAGGTATTTGAGACCACATGCGCTGTCTGGTGACTTCCAGGTGAATAAATATCACTAATTATCCCAAACAAACAGTTGAATAAAGGTTTGCTTTTAGAGCTCTGATTAGCGAAATCAGACCTGCATGACCTCAACCACTTAAGCTAAACTCACGGTCATAATTAGAAGACTTTCTCCATAACATTTATGTTCACTTGAACCCGGTTACTTGATGATACCGAGTGAGCTCATTTGAGTTTAGCCAACATGTCCTAATGTCTCTGTTTCACAATCATTTAAGCTGAGTTACCCGGCAAAGTGCATTACTGTATTACAGTGAGAGATTCAGTCACTATTCACTTTCATTGTGCGGAAAAAGATGCAATGAAAGTGAATGGGGACTGAGGCGGTTAGTCTCTAACATGTCATTCTGTGTTAAACGAGAGAGAAATTTAATACAGCTTTTGAACCACATAATGAAAGTAAACGATGGCAGAATTTGCTTTTTGGGGCGAGCTATCCCTTTAAACCACACAAATGAACGAATTTAAAAGGCTGTGAATATTAAATACCTCTCATGTTGTGGATTTTGACCATGACCTCGGCTGTTGACATCAAACGGTACGATAAGTACACGCGTCCGGAGTCTCTTTCAATCTGGACCGGTGAGTTTCCGTCCGAAATCACCTCGAACCATTTCTTCTCGAACTTCTGGTCCGGTACCGTAAAGATCAAGTCTCCGACTTTCACATCTTCAGAAACTGTAACGGTGTAGGATACTTCTTCAGAAACGGTTCTCGGCTTCCTAACTCGGCGTTCAGCATCGGTAAGAATCTCTATCCCGTCAGTTGTTATGCTAAATTGTCGCATATTGTTGTTTTTATCAAGTATCTTAATCTTAACGGTCACTTCCTCGGCAGTGCAGCGCGGCAAGCGCGCGCTCACCGTATAGCTGGATTTGGATTCCCTGTTAAAAGTTTTGGTGGTTTTTAAAACGAATCCTGCGTTGTCCAGATATTCAAGGGAAAAATCCGACGAGTCCTCCCCTGTCAAAACTGTTTTAAGTCCAGCCAAGTTTAATTCTTTGCATTTGTCTCGCAGAGGAAAAAGAAACCCAGCGACAGCAGTTCCAGGAGGTGCGCCTTCCTCAATTTGTCCATAAAAAACAGCCGAATGCACAATAGAAATGCCAAGAAAAACATTCAAAAAACATGCAATAGGAAATCTGAAAAAAGTCGGAATACGTAAATGCGCCCTCATTATTCCATCAAAATTCTGCCACTCTGTTCTTTAAATTAGACTTTTATCCTTTATGCATTAATAATATGCTACAAATGTAGCCCAAACCATCACTGAATAAGATAAATGAACTATTTGCACACTATCTGCACTTCAAGTTTTCAATACAATGTCAATGTTTTGTGTGTAGCTCAGCTCCTCGACCGGCATCATTCAACCATACTCTCACTCATTCCCGCATCCACCGATACACAGCATCTCCATGTGGTACCCGGGGCCCCGCCTTCAAAATGAGAGCCAATCAAAGTGAAGAAAGGGTTGGACTAGAGGTATAGACCCTCCTACTTAATTTAAATAAATATGCAGCTTGCACCAGTCACCAAGTGAGTAACGTTCACTGGGATGCAGTTTAAATTGTTGAAAGAGCTTTTGAATTATTCGCAGACTTTTTGCCAGGTTTTTTTGGAAGAGATTAGTACATATATTCAGCAAGGACTCGTTAA
The DNA here is from genome assembly GCF_049309525.1 of Garra rufa. Classification (NCBI taxonomy): domain Eukaryota; kingdom Metazoa; phylum Chordata; class Actinopteri; order Cypriniformes; family Cyprinidae; genus Garra; species Garra rufa. The sequence goes on along the minus strand of NC_133369.1, from coordinate 13,058,831 downwards.
ATAGCTCAACATTTGTCAATAAAAACTTTAAATTGTTACAAAAATGTCTGTTATGGATCATGTGACACTTAAGACTGGAGTATCCTGCTGAAAATGTAGCTTTGCCATCAAAGGAATAAAGTGCATTTTAAAATATATTCAAATAGAAATTAATTCAAGAGGTATATAAAATAGAATAATTCACATAATTACTCTTTACTGTATTTTCGATCAAATAAATGCAGCCTTGATGAGCATAAGACACTTCCTTTCAAAAACATTTTAAAAATCTAATATATCACACAACTGAGATCAAAAGTTTACATACACCTTGCAAAATCTGCTAAATGTTCATTATTTGACCAAAATGAGAGGGATCATAAATGCATGTTATTTTTTATTTTGTACAAGCCTGAATAAGATACTTCACATAAAATACATTTACACATAACAAGAAAACAATAGTTGAATTTATAAAAATGACCCTGTTCAAAAGTTTGCACACACTTGCACTGCCCGCTGTTCTTCAGAAAAATCCTTCAGGTCCCACAAATTCTTTGTTTTTTGTTTTTTTAGCATTTTTGTGTATTTGAACCTTTTCCAACAATGACTGTATGATTTTGAGATCCATCTTTTCACACTGAGGACAACTGAGGGACTCACATGCAACTATTACAGAAGGTTCAAATGCTCACTGATGCTCCAGAAGGAAAAAATATGCACTGAGAGTGGGGGCTGTAAACTTTTAAACAGAATGAGGATGTGTATTGCCTAAATATCATAATTTTTTCATTTAGTACTGCCCTTTAGAAACTACAGAAGATACTTGTTTTTGTTTCCCAAAAGGCAAAATAAGAATATATTAAATATTTACCCTGACCTTCAAATTCAAAAAGTTTTCAACCCCCAGATCTTAATGCATTGTTTTTCCTTCTGGAGCATCAGTGAGAAGTTGAACCTTAATAGTTGCATATGAGTTTCTCAGTTGTCCTCAGTGTAAAAATATGTATCTCAAAATCATACAGTCATTGTTGAAAAGGGTTTAAATACACAAAAATGCTGATAAACCAACAATTTTTTCTGAAGAACAGTGGGCAGTTTAACTGTTGAGGACAAACAAGGGACTCATAAACAACTATCACTAAACGAGTCTGTTTTTAAAGAGCACATTATTTTAAAATTGTGTATATCCAGTCTTTTCAGAAAAGAAATGCAATCAAATGTCTAGATTGCAACATGACATAATAATGCTTATTTCATAGAAATAAATGCTACTGATGTGTAGTACATTTTTTTTGATCTAATAACGTTTTCTAAATTCCTCCTTCACCCAAAGATTGATGTGCAAAATACTACTTTTGACAAGTGCATCACTGCCCTACAAAAGGCAAAAGATTCTAACTACACATTTTCCACACTAAATTATGATGAAATCACAGCAGTTGCACAAACACAGCTATGCTGTGTCTTAAAAAGTAGTCTGACCAAGTAGCAGTTAGGCAGGTGGTCTTATTTTTGGATTTAAATTAGGCTATATTTTATGATTTATGTTAATGATTAAAAAAAGTTATGACCAGTCTTATTAAAATTATATGACTTACTTGTAAGACTAGCCTAAGAAGTTTATGTAACTGGCCATAGCCAGTTTTGTGATAGACAGGTTTAGCTCAACTATTCTCAGATCCAAACACAATGGAGTGTGAAATTTGATATCAAATTGATCAAAATGTAATCAAAAAACTTTAAAGCCACTTTTCTCTCAGTGTTGGCACAGTTACTGCATTTTGCCTTTGTTAGGCAGCATATTGCCTCTGAAAGACAGGGGATCAAGATTTGGTTGGTTACCTTAGCAGCTCTGCTGATAGATTCCAACTACATCACTCTTCACTCAGTGTCATCTGGCTGATGGATTCTGTCTGAGACACAATGGACACACGCAGACAGGTGGTATCAAAACAAACAGCCTGTGACATCAAACATCCTAGAACCCTGCTTGAGAATATTTTATTCCGTATGTTAATAAATGGAACCGTTTTGTATTGCAAACAAAATCCTTTTTTTTTTTTTTGTTGGCATGAGATCAGTTTGCGATTGCACACTACTGATCATAATTATTTTCCTATTTAACCAGATTTCATTTTTCCCTTTCATTCCTTTTCAGTTTGATAATTAGTGCTAGTCTGTAAGTGCTGGGTATTCCGTGATGTTCCATCATAGAAATGCATAATGGGCACATACTGCGTGTATTGTCCATATTGTCAAGGTAAGGAGATTAATAGGATGGGCCCGATTCCAGTCTCTCTTTTGTTATGTAACAATGTTTTTCAAATCGAAACGCTTTTCAAATGGAAATGAAATTAACTGATATGAGTGCTATTATGGACTCTGTAGTGGGAGATTCATTACACAGTATTTTTCCCCTCAGCTCTGTGTGGATCTGCAACCGTACATTGGGCAGCTGTAAATGGGCACAAAGAAAACTGTTGTCAATTTTAGAGTTTTAAAGTCATTTTCAGTTAACAGTTGCTGCAGAAATATTGTTGAGGCTTTTCTTTATTGAAAGAACATTTACATCTTCTGTGTTGTTCCAAACTTGCATAATTTTCTTTATTCTGCTGAACAGAAAAGGAGACGTTTTGGAAAATGTTTGTGACTTATAGGTCGGATCTTTTTAGTAAATCAAGGACTGCGTCCACATTAATCCGGATACATTTGAAAACGTATTCGATTGTATGTTTTCATAGTTCACACTACAACGTGAAAACTGTGTTTTATTAAATTATATACACTGCCTTTCAAAAGTTTGGGTTTTTTATGTTTTTTAAAGAAAAAAAAACTTTTGGAAAAAATACAGAAAAAATGTAATACTGTAAAATATTATTATAATGTAAAATAACATTCTTTTTAAAAATATATTAAAATATAATTTATTCCTGTGATCAAAGCTGAATTTTCAGCATAATTTAGTGTCACATGACCCTTAAGAAATAATTCTAATATGATGATTTATTATCAGTGCTGGAAACAGTTGTGCATTTATTTAAAAGAGCAATTTTTTCCTAACATTATGCACTACTATTTAAAAATTTAAAAAGTAATTTTTTTTTTAAAGAAATTAATACTTTTATTCACCAATGATGTGTTAAATTGATAAAAAGTGAAAGAAAAGATTTATATTTTATAAAAATGTTGTTCTTTTTAACTTTTTATTCATCAAAGAATCCTGAAAAAAGTATCACAGGTTCCAAATAAATATTTGGCAACACAACTTTTGCCAAAATAGATCATTCTAATAATATATTAACATATTAAAATAATTTCTGAGCGATCATGTGACACTTAAGACTGGAGTAATGGCTGATGAAAATTAGTCTTTGCATCACAGGAATAAATTATATTTTAAAGTATAATAAAATAGAAACCATTATTTTATACTGTAACATTTCGCAGTATTAATGTTTTTTTTTTTTTTTTTTTGTATTTTTAATCAAATAAATGCAGCCTTGATGAGCATAAAAGACTTAAAAAAAAACAAAAAAACATTACAAGTCTTACTGATCCCAAACTCTAAAACGGCAATGTACATAGGATAGCAACTTCAAAAAGCTCAATTTTTGCTTGACAAAAATGCCATCTAAGTGTTGACAAAAGGTCAAAATGTAAAGAAAAAGATGCATTTTCGTTGTTTAAATAAATAAAACTAAACTGCATAGTTAGGGCCCTGTTAATTTTACCAAATCAATAACACACTCGTAAAAATAAAGACTCCTAAGAGGTGTTTTTACAGTGATGCCATAGAAGAACCATTTTTGGTTCCCCAAAGAACCTTTCAGCGAACAGTTCTTAAAAGAACCATTTTGAAGAACATTTTAAAAATCTAAAAAACTTTTTCCACTATAAAGAACCTTTTTTGCATTTGAAAGTTTCCATGGATGTTCAAGGTTCTTCATTGAACCATCAATGCCGATAAAGAACCTTTATTTTTAAGAGTGCAGTCAGCCAAATGGACAGTTAACTGAAATAATTAGATAAAATTGAATCATTATCTGAAGTGAATCAAGAAATGTGTATCGATTCCCAGCCCTACTTCTCTCTTCCCAACAGTGAAAGTGCTGTCATATGGGTTTGAAATGATATAACAAAGAGTAAACAGTCACCAAGTCCTGACTTCTGGTTCAACTATTCCTTTAATGTCTCCTGAGAGACAGTCTCGTCTGATGGTACAGTGCTGTGCACGTGTCTATATTGCGCTCAGATGTGCGCTCAACCTTTGTCAATTGTGATGAATGAGTGCAGTGCCAAAGATGAGGCAAGGTGGAAAAACAAAAGATCCACACATGGGAATATTTATCCTCATTCCCATCAGCTCAGCATATGCCTCACCTTGTCATACCTCTCCCGTAATCACTGCCACAATACAGAATACTGTATATACAAGATATGACATGACATAACCTCTCCGAAATATGTTAATACTACCTCAATTTCCCTCTTTGAAATTTCTTTTGCTTGATTTGGGGAGAAAGAGCCATCTGAATGCTGCGGTGCGCTCGGCAAGCTATAGCTGAAAGATGTGCGCACGCTTTAAATGGATTAAAGCAATCACCTGCACATTTCTCTAAAGTCAAATAGACTTGTTTAAGCATGAAAGCCCCCGCAGCAGCCCGCCTCCTCCTCACCACCTCTCTTTGAGAAGCATAACACAAATTACAGCAATTTACCCCAAGAGGCAGTGTGTGCGTGTGACAGCAGAATGGGTTTCGAGTTGACGGTGTCGAATGTCGTGTCACAGCCACTCACGCCAGTCTTTCATCATATTTTGGCATGCCTCTCTGTGGAAAAAGTGACAGGAATGGAGAGGGAAAGACGGCAATCTCGCAAACCTTGAGTTTCTCCGTCAAAGGTCACCAGAACTGACAGGAATTCTCTTTCTCGCCATCACTGGCTTGTTTCCTCCTCATTTCCATCTGTACTATCTCTCTCTTTCTCTCCTCACTTTCCATCCCTCGTGCGCTCTCTCTTTAATCTGAGAACTGACAGTCAAATGAATGCCAGGTGGATTTCTTTTTGCCTCCGCCCCTGTTGTATCACAGACAGAGAAAGAATTATTCAACAGCGAGAGTAGCCCTGCTCGTCCATCTCTTCTCTGTGTGCACAGAATCGGTCTCTGTTCTCCTGTCTGGTGTATCAGATTGCTGACTGGTTCCTCATATGCTCGCTGACAGAAAGGCAGGCGTGTGGGACGGTCCCCGGGCCCGTCCCCGCAACTCTAGTGATAACATCTTGAATCAGAGTCTGCAGAGCTGCTTCTCTCTGTCACATCGTCCTCCTACCAGCATTTCTCTGTCATTTCCAAATCCATCTCCTGCCTTCTTTTCCTTCTCGGGCTTCATCCCATCATTACTGCATCTGCATTGTACTCTCTTGTGGAAACGTGTGCTCATTACAACTTTCTACAGTTTTACCTTACAGTTGGCTCAATTTCTGAAGGGTTCTTGATCATTACGTTCAAATGACAGACAATCACAGACAAAATTCAGGTCAATAGTATAAGCTGGTGTATATGTATGTTATGGCTGACAACTAATAATAACATAAAATTTGCCAATATTAAAATATTAAAACTGATATTAAAGGATTAGTTCACTTCTAGAACAAAAATTTCCTGATAATTTACTCACCCCCATGTCATTCAAGTTCAGTCGGAAAAAAAAGTTTTTGAGGAAAACATTCCAGGATTTTTCTCCATATAGTGGACTTTGATGGGAGCCAATGGGTTGAGGGTCCAAATTGCAGTTTCAATGCAGCTTTAAAAGGCTTTACATGATCCCAGCTGAGGAATAAGGGTCTAATCTAGTGAAACAATCAGCCATTTTCTTAAAAAGTTAAATTTATATACTTTTTAACCACAAATTATCATCTTGCACTAGCTCTGCAAAGGGTATGTGCGAATTTTCCAAACATTCCCTCGTCTTCCATTGACCAGCCAAACAGGGAGTCTTGGTCCAAACTGGTACCAATTTTGGACCCAATGTTTCTGAGTTTAACTGGTTTGCATGGGCAAACCAAGTTTTGGCTGGTTTGCCCCTGCTGGTAGATGATGTAATTACACAATATGGGTCAACAAAATCTTTCTCCTTTGACAGCCATTCAAAAATCTGTGTATCCTGATATTTTTTTAATTTCTTTTCCAGGTATTATATAAACCTCTAAACCTCAATTGCTACAAAAAAGTTTTACAAAAAAAAAAAAAAAAAAAAAACATTTATAGATGGTGGACTTCGATGGGAGCCAACAGGTTAAAGGTCCAAATTTGCAGTTTCAGTGCAGCTTCAAAGGGCTCTACACGATCCCAGCTGAGGAACAAGGGTCTTATCTAGCGAAACGATTTGTCATTTTCTAAAAAAAAAAATAAAAAAGTATATACTTTTTAACCACAAATGCTCGTCTTGCACTAGCTCTGCAAAGCACACACGCATAAGGTCGCGTGTTGTTAGTTCTTCATCTGTGTACTTCAGTTCAAAAGAATAGGGTAGAGTGAAAAACTCAATGTCATTTTCATCTTTTTTTTGTAAAGGGCATTTGATTTTCTTTGCAGGTTTGCTTTGTAAACAGTGGGTTGGTACTTCTGTCTATGCCACACGTCCCTTTCCAATGCGATTACATAAGGTGTGACACTGAGCTAGTGCAAGACAAGCATTTGTGGTACTAAAAACATTTTTTTTTTTTTCAGAAAATGACAGATTGTTTTCCCAGATTGTTTCTTCAACCCACCACTAAAGTCCACTATATGGAAAAAAATCTTTGAATGTTCAATCTCTGAAATTCAATTCAATTAGTATATATATATATATATATATACACACACACATACACGTATATATTGTGCATGCCTACAAAAAAAAAGACTAAAATACCTTAATACCTTCACATACAAAAATGTGCAAAATCTTGCATCTGGTATCTTGGCAAAGCTGAGCACAGTTTGAAACACTGGGTTATGAAATTAGAAAAACATTTGGAATTGCTTATAGCACCTTTAAAACTGAAGTGTGTAATCTTTTGATATTAAAATACTGTTCTAGCTAAATATGAAGAGACAATAATAACTCTTTTCTAGGTCAGTCCCTCAAAATCTGTAAATGCTGTTTTTGTAACACGTTTTTGTAGCACTTTTAAGGTTTAGAGGTCTATAATACCTGGAAAAAATATATCAAGACACAAATTTTTGAATGGTCGTCAAAGAAGAAAGATTATGTTTACCCACATTGTGTAATTACAGCATCTACCAGCAGGGGCTAACCAGCCAAACTTAGAGAGAGAATGTTTGTGAAATACAGTGGTGGCCAAAATGATTAGAACACTAGTATTTTCACCAGATAAAATGGTTTCAAGTCAGTTATTTCTGTTTTTTGCTGTAGTGTGTCAGTAGTAAATATCAGTTTAAATTTCCAAACATTCATTTTGCCATTAATTGTAATAATCCAGTGAGATTTTTGTTTGCACTAGAGTCTGACAACAGCCAGTGCTCCACACAGAGATCTGATCTCATCATCATCCAGTCTGCCTGGAATGACATGAAGAAACAGAACAGAACTGAGACAGACTAAATCCAAAAGAACAGTGGCAACGTCTCCAAGATGCTTCAAGAAACCGATCTGCAAAGGCACTTGTGTAAAAGTGAGGATGCTGTCAAAAATAATTGGATTTTCTTTATCAGTTAACTTCTATTAACTAAATTAAAACAACATTTGATGTTACCATCCTTTGCGTTTAAATCAGCTTTTGCACTAGGTGCACTTGCGCATAGTTTTTCAGGTTGCTGAAGCATCTTGGAGACACTGTTCTTCTGGATTCTGTTTCAGTTTGTTCTGTTTCTTCATGTCATTCCAGACAGACTGGATGATGATGAGATCAGATCTCAGTTTGAACAAAAATCTCACTGGATTATTACAGTTAATGGTAAAAACATGTTCGAAAATGTAATCTGATATTTTCTACAGCAAAAGATAGAAATAACTGACGTAAAACCATTTTGTAGCTGGTGAAAATAGTGTTCTAATAATTCTGACCACCACTGTATATTTAAAAGCATTTGTTATTTTGGTATCCAGAAATTGTACAGAAGACAATTTGCTCTACATTAAACAAGTGATACTGTATATTATGGAGATCTACTGTGCCCTTTGAGGTCTAGGACTGACAGGTAGATATGTTTGTGTGAAAGATGAAGCGTAGTTGAACAGAAAGAGAAAAGCACGATAGAGAAAGAGCGACAGAAACAGAGAGAGAGAGGGAGAATGACACCGCTCTTCTCCTTTGACCTATGCAATTGCTTGAGTAGAGACAGCTCATCAATCTCCCATGGTTGAACATCACTCTCTGTCTCCATCCCCCCCCCAATGGAGGGACAGCCTGTCTTGTCCTAATGCATGTGTCCTTACCTCTCAGCTCCTCTCAACAGATTTACACTCCAGCCCTCTGCCTGTGACAGCAGCTTTCCTTTCACTCCAATCACCATCACTTTGGACCAAACATAGGGGCGTTTCTGGAATTCAATCTTAGGGGGGACAGAAACCCACATGAGCTGCCGGGGCAGAGTGGAATATTTATTGATTTCAGAGTGAGAGATTTTAATCTTATTCAACTTACATTTTTTAAAAATAAACTCTGGCGCTTGCGTCAGAAGCACCTCATGCATGCATCATGGTACTCTTGTGAACACGCAGCAAAGTCTAAAATGGAAGAGAAGAAATTGTTAAATAAAGTCATTGTTTTTGCACACAAAAAGTATTCTTGAACCACTAATGACTATTTTAACAATGTCCTTACTACCTTTCTGGGCCTTCAACAAGTCAGTTGCGTTGCTGTCTGTGCAGGGCCAGAAAGCTCTTGGATTTAATCAAAATACCTTAATTTGTGTTCTGAAGATGAACGAAGGTCTTACGGGTTTGGAACAACATGAGGGTGAGTAATTATTGACAGAATATTTATTTTTGGGTGAACTATGCCTTTCAGTTGCTGTTTTCAGCAGGGTGAGTTCCATTGATAGCCAGCAGAGGTTGCTGTGCTGAGCAACACACAGTCTAAAGTCTAAACGTGCCACCTGTGCCCAGCATGCACCTCCATCTCTCTGGCCGCCAGCCACGTAAATCACTCAATCAGGCCTCCGGCAGCTCTGCCATCAGCGCCCTGCCTCACGTCTTATGGATAATCAGTGTTGTTTTTCTCTCCGTGCCACACGCACGCTGTTCTCAGTACAGAGCCTTACCCTCCCTGAACCTCCAAACCATTTCTCCACAGTGTCTCCTCCACTTAGAGTGCCAGCAATCTCCCCCCAGTCCCTCTGATTGCAATCAATGAAAGCACCTTCTAATTCTGTCCGCTCCATTTAGAAAGCCCCCTTGAAACCAGTTAATGCTTAACCATTTGTGACAGAGTGTATCATCTGAGACAAATGATCATCTGTTGTACCTGTGGCGAATCCCAGGCAATTCCCCTCATCGGCACAGACTCTCAGCTCTGAGGCGTCTCTTAAAAAATTGAGAACTTTCGCTTTTGTTGGAAGGAATGTGATAATTAGCAGAGGTGGATAAAAATGCATTCATGCCTTTTTTCAAGATCACAGACATATTTGAATAGCATTTGCATTAATGACAATGATGTGAGAGAAATATTCCTCTCTTTGTTCTTTTTAAATGATGCTATTAGTTACCATTTCTCCTTTTTGGTGTGTTAGCATGCTATAAAATTATGCTTTTATTCAGCAGTGACAGTGACATTAAAGATATTGATAATGTTACAAAAGATTTCCATTTAAAAAAAAAATGCTGTTCTTTTGAACTTTCTATTCATAAAAGAATCTTGAAAAATGTATTACAGTTTCCATAAAATAAAAATAAAAATTAAAACAGCTATTAGGAGTTGTCATAATCAAGGCCCAGAAATGTAGGAAGGACATTGATAAAAATCGTTCATGTGACATAAGTGGTTCAACAGTAATGTTATGAAGCTACAAGAATATTTTTGTGTGCAAAGAAAACAAAAATAACAACTTTAGTTGCACTGCTGTCTATGCAGGGACAGAAGGCTCTTGGATTTTGACTTTATTCTCAAAACTTTTTGACTTTATTCTACAAATTTCTACTTTATTCTCAAAACATTTCGACTTTATTCTCAAAACATTTTGACATTACTCTACAAATTTCTACTTTATTCTTAAAACATTTCGACTTTATTCTCAAATTATTTCGGCTTTATTCTCCAAATTTCAACTTCATTCTCAAAACACTTTCACTTTATTCTCAAAACATTTCAGCATTATTCTTGTAATTTCAACTTTATTCTCAAAACATTTCGACTTTATTTCTGAAACATTTCGACTTTTTGTCTCAAAATATTCCAACTTTAATCACGTATTTTTAGATTTTTTTTATTATTATTATTATTATTTTTTTTTTACGTGGCACTAAAACACCATTGTAGAATTGCCAAAACTGAGTATTTTAGCACATTTTCTTGTCTGGAAAGTTGCTATGATGAAGTAAACTTTCCCTCAATAGGTAGGCAGTTCACTATAAAATGTATGCACAGATTAATTAACTTAACAGCAGGTTTTTATTTAAAGCTGACTTCATGATATACTGGTGGTTTTAAATTCTGAAGCAGGACTGATATTATTGTGGTCTAATGAATGACGAGGACACGCTTGCATGTAACCTAGATAACAGAATAGGGACCTTCTCCAAGCTGTGAAAGGAAAATCCACATTAGGCACTGTTTTGGTGCAAATTGGTGAATATTTGGTCCAATCCTTTTTATGTCAGTCTGAAATGCGACAACACAGAACAAACTCCTGACAAGCGCTATGACAACAGCAACCTGAAAAAAAAAAACACCTCAAAGGTCGGGGGCAAAAACAAGAACGGCTCGCTTTTTGTCTCGGAGGAACGAGCTAATTATAAAACCTCATGACTATGTGGGTTTAACAAAGCATTGCAGAGAGCCTGGAGTCGTGTACGGTTTGGTGTTCGCAGAATGTGGGTAGTCTCATTTCCCGTTCACAAACAAGCTGTCTCTGTGCATCCCTGTACGCCTGAATACACTCAGCGTGGCCGCATTGTTGCTGCGACATCCACAAACAAGCTTTTGTGTGACTCATTCGCTTCTCTCACACTTCTCAAGCAGACACGTGCTCTCTGCCCCTTTTTCAGGGCGCCATCGTCTCCTCTTTGCATCTGCAACAAAAATGGAGCACCTGACTATTTTCAAACGCCATCAAAGAGGGATTTGTATGCCCTATGGCTTTTGTACCCTGTATTTTTGTGTTGCTCGTGAGTCCACATCTTCCTTTGATTATAATATTGTTTAAAAAGATGACAAAAACAGAGTTCACAGTACAGAGATGGCAGCAGAAAACACAGCCGGCACAAATAAAGGAGGCCACTGCAATAAAAGCATATTAATGCAGGAACACCAATAACAAGGTGTAACCTTGTACAATACAAACACAAAGCAGCAAATACAAACACAGACATCCATTCTGAATTTTAATATTGCTGTGAAGCACAATTAAAGTGGTGATGCCTGTAGAGAGACAAAAACACAGTGAATGGAGCCTGATTAGAATTTAACTCATCCGACAATGAGATTTTATTAATGACCCTCAGTTAAAAGCTGCGGTTGAGGATGTGGTTTAAGTCAAAAGTTTGCATACACCTTGCAGATTCTGCAAAATGTTATTTTACCAAAATAAGAGGGATCATACAAAATGCATGTTATTTTTACCTAGTACTGACCGGAATACAATATTTTACATAAAAAATGTTTAAATACAGTTCACCAGAAAAAATAATAGTTGAATTTATAAAAATGACCCTGTTCAAAAGTTTACATACACTTGATTCTTATACTGTGTTGTTGCCTGAATGATCCACAGCTGTGTTTTTTTGTTTAGTGATAGTTGTTCATGAGTCCCTTGTTTGTCCTGAACAGAAAAGTCTTCTTTGGTTTTTCAGCATTTTTGTGTATTTGAATCCTTTCCAACAATGACTGTATGATTTTGAGATCCATCTTTTCACACTGAGGACAACTGTGTGACTCATATGCAACTATTACAGAAGGTTCAAACCCTCACTAATCCTTCAGAAGGAAAAACAATGCATTAAGAGCCAGGGGTGTAAACTTTTGAACGGAATGAGGATGTGTACATTTTTCTTATTTTGCCTAAATATAATATATACAGTACTGCCCTTCAGAAGCTATAGAAGATAATCACATGTTCCCCAGAAGACAAAATAATTTAAATTTACCCTGATCTTTAAAATCTTCATAAAACGATGCTCTTAATAAAACTTTTGCAATTTTTTTCTTATTTTGCATAAATATCATATTTTTTAAATTTAATACTGCCTTTCAGAAGCTACAGAAGATACCTCTTTGACATCACAGAAATAAATTACATTCTAAAATATTAAAAATAGAAAAACTATAATAATATTTCAGTAAAATTTTACAGTTTTTTCACAGTTTTTTTTTTTTTTTTAATAAAAAAAATCCAGTCTTGGTTTGTATAAGAGCCATCTTTTTAAAAAAAAAAAACAGTAAAATTATCTTATTACTCTTTAAAATATCAGTAAAATATCAGACTAAAAATATCTTATATTCAGTAATCAGTATGTATACATCAATAAAACTTCTGAGATATACAAACGTTATCTGGCATATGGAAAACAGCTGCATGAAGGCATGACATGAGCGTCAATAATGACAGTATTTTCACTTTTGGGTGAACTTTTCCTTCAAAAGAGAAGTGTCAGAACCCATGTCAACCACGTGTGACGTTGACCTTTTTGAAAAGAAAATAGCCAACATCTGTAAACCCATGAACCCAGGACACACAAAGAATCCTCAGAGAGAGACTCCCAGAAAGCTATCCTGAGAGCACTATATGGTACTATATTAAGCCTGAAAGGGTGAAGGAGGGGGAAAAAAGTTCAGGTTCACAAGACAACCTGGCTTAAGTAGCATTAAAGTTGACTTCTCTCCTTGTTTGTCAGTCAGAGTCCCAATGAGGGAGTCTGGGAATAATCCAAGTAAATCACCTCTAGCCTGTGGTCAGCTCACTGAATAAATCCATCCAAATGCATGCCATTGGTAAGTAAACAAACAATAACAATCCTCCCCTTTCTTTATGTCTCCCTGCACTGCAAAGCCATCTTCAACTGATTCCCGGCAACTCGCTTGACTGACATTTCTGCGCAGTTCCATTAAGGCCAATGAGATTAAATGGCCGAAGACCTGTGAGAGCGTTAGCGGAAAAACACTGTCGTGAAGGACAGAGATATTAAAGCTTCTTGCTGGCACCTCACTCATTGTGAGTAATTATTTCAAGGACTGCCATTATTTAGCCCTGAGGAAAAGAAAAACCTGGAGGAAGCAGGCTAATCAGGCAGCGTTTGTGGCTGTCAGCGTGTACCTGCAACAGGAAGACAAGCGCAGCGCTGGTGCTCAAGGAGAACATGTGGCCTTCACCGGGTCTGATTGCTCTCAGATTGCCATGTGACAGGTTGGACAGAGGGTTGAGGGGGGCTTGTGTCTCAGTGCGGCCTTAATGTGAAACATCAGCTGACACTCAGAGCCGGGCTCGACCCACACAACACACACACACACACACACACACACACACACACACACACACACGCGAATGCTGCTCGGCTTACCGCAGTTCACTTCAGGTGGGGGTGTCTGTGACAAGACTACAGCTTGTTAGTCCAAAATTGCACAGTTGCCGTGACGTGCCTGTTGGTCTACTGGCCTCCAGCGTGAGCCTCCAGCTTTCTCATTAGAGAAGAGAAGAGAAGAGAAGAGAAGAGAAGAGAAGAGAAGAGAAGAGAAGAGAAGAGAAGAGAAGAGAAGAGAAGAGAAGAGAAGGAGATGAAATGAGAACAGATTTAAAGATTTTAGTATTTACTATAGTTTATTTTCCAATGGCATGAACAGATGAGAAGAGAAAGGTCAAAAAAAGGTAAAGTTGAGGTCAAAAGTTTGCATACACCTTGCAAAATGTTAGGAGGTATCTTACAAAATGCATGTTATTTTTTATTTAGTACTGACCTGAATAAGATATTTCACATGAAAGACATTTAATAGTCCACAAGAGAAAATAACAGTTGAATTTATAAAAATGACCGTACAAAAGTTTACATATTGATTCTTAATACTATGTTGTTACCTGGATGATCCATAACTGTGTTTGTTTAGTTTTTTGTGTGTTCATGAGTCCCTTGGTTGTCCTGAACAGTTAAACTGCTTGCTGTTCTTCAGAAAAATCCTTCAGTTCCCACATATTCTTTGGTTTTAAGCATTTTTGTGTATTTAAACCCTTTCCAATAATGACTGTATGATTTTGAGATCCATCTTTTCACACTGAGGACAACTGAGGGACTCATATGCAACTATTACAGAAGGTTCAAAGGCTCACTGATGCTCCAGAAGGAAAAACAATCCAGCTGGGGGTGAAAACTTTTGAACAGCATGAAGATGTGTAAATATCTTTTTTTAATTGATTTAGTACTGCCCTTCAGAATCTACAGAAGATACTTACAGTACATGTTTCCCAAAAGACAAAAGTGAAATTTACCCTGATCTTCAAATTCAAAACTTTTCACTTTTCACTGAATTGTGTTTCCTTCTGAAGCATCAGTGAGAGTTTAAACCTTCTGTAACAGTTGCATATGAGTCCATCAGTTCTTATTAGTGGGAAAAGATGAATCTCTAAATCATACAGTCATTCTTGGAAAGAGTTCAAATGCACAAAAAAACAAAGAATCTGTGGAACCTGAAGGACCTGAATTTGGATAGTGGGCAGTTTGGATAAACCAGAAACTCATGAACAACTATTGCTAAAAAATACAGTTTTGGATCATTGAGGTAACCAGTGATGGGAATAACGGCGCTATAAATAAACGGCGTTACTAACGGCAATACTTTTTTCAGTAACGAGTAATCAGACGAATTACTGTTTCCCCCGTTACAACGCCGTTACTGTTACTGACAATAAAATGCGCGTTACTAGAACTGAGAACACTGACCCCCCAATTTCCACCAGATGCGTAACGGCTGCGTTACGGCTCCGGCACGGCGTCGGAGTCAATAGGTTTCCATTAAAGTCAATGAGTGTATTTCCACTGAATGCGGTACAGCTGCGTTCCGACTCCGGCGATCCGCAGCCCTCCGGAGCAGATACGCAGAGCTTCTATTTTTGCCGGATGCCGGAGCGCTCCGCAGCACTACAGGGCAGAGTACGCAGGACAGGAAGTCGAGTGACGAAACAGAACAGCCAGAAACAAAATAAAAGATCCGTTTAATTTTCAAAATAAAATACACCGCGCTCATATTTCCCTACACTACACCTTGAAAACGTCAAATGGTTTGGTAGTTCTGTTTATAGAAACTACATATCGTGCGATCACACCAGAATTCGCGAGATTACATGGGGCCTCGTGACGTCAGCAGTCAGTCATGACCGCAGCCGTTCCGCAACAAATCCGGACCTGGTGGGTATTGACGGACGACAGAACACGGAGCTGTCACGCAGCGGAGCCGTTCCGCAGCCGTTACGCATCTGGTGGAAATTGGGGGTGAAGCGGTTTTCATGCGAGCAGCATCTCTCTCAGCCATAGGACCTCTCTTTCTCTGGGGTGTGTGTTTATGTGTGTTCGGGGCGGGACACATAACCAGTGATGATGATTGGTGTGTCTGTAAACGTGGTGTAACTGAGAACGCGATGATTGGCTTAGATTGAGTAAATTTCCATTGTTTGCCAATCAGAGGCAGAGTAGTGCGGGTGAAACAAACGCACACTGAAGCACGCGCACGGTCAGTCGCACACACCAACATCCAGGACTCACAACGATGGCAAGTCCAACAAGTTCAAAGGTAGTTTTTGCAAACTGGAAGTATAAGCACTCGCTGAGGTGAAAAGCAAAAATGTTTTTGTAACGTGCAACTTTTGCCCAGGAAAAAAAGAGTCTCTCTGCGTCGGTGACAAGTAATTCTAATCTACTGAAGCACCTCACATCGTCATATGCCGACACAAAATTAATTTAATAATAATAATTATTATTATTATTATTAGTTTGTTTTTGGTACATTTCTTCAGAAGCATAATTTATATTTAGACTTATTTGTTGACGAGTTGTGGTCTGTGCAATAAATATTTAAAGTTCTAAACCATCTTTTGTGCTTTATTGTTCCTCTATAGTAATGATAATATTTATAATAATATGTTGAATTTAATAGTTGTCTCTCACGTTGTCCCACAACAACATTAAAATAGTGTAGGTTAGTGTACAATGTTTTATATTTATTGTATAGTTATATTTTTTTTTAAAGTAACGCAATAGTTACTTTGCCTGGTAATTAGTTACTTTTATAATGATGTAACTCAGTTACTAACTCAGTTACTATTTGTGAGAAGTAACTAGTAACTATAACTAATTACTTTTTTAAAGGTATGTGCCCAACACTGGAGGTAACAACACAGTTTTAGGAATCACGAACCTTTGAATGAGGTAATTTTTATAAATTCAACTATTATTTTCTCGTGTGGACTATAAGTAAATGTCTTTTATGTGAAATGTCTTATTCAGGTACTAAATGAAAAATGAAAAAAATATTGGTAATATTTTGATAAAATAATTAACATTTTGCAGATTCTGCAAGGTGTATGTAAACTTTTGACCTCTACTGTAAATCAAGAGGAAAACAGTTACTAACATTATTAGAGGAAAATAGTTGGAAAAGATGAGAAGTAATGAGAAGACAAATCAAGACAAGAAACAGATGAGAGGAAGAGACAAGTCAAGACAAATGGGGCTATACATAAGAAGAAAAGAGGAGAAAAGATGACACGTCAAGAGAGCAAAAGAGTTGAGGTGGAAAGAGAAGAAAAGAGAAGAGACAAAAGGACAACAGTTGCGATGAGAAGACAATGAGAACAAATGAGAAGAGAACAGGCATGAAGGGGCTAGTAGAACAATTTAAGAAGGCATTAATAAATCAGATGAGAGAAGATGAGATGGGAAGAGACAAAAAATTCAAGACAATACAAGATGGGAGAAAAGAACAGACAAAATGAGACAAAAAGAATCAAGACTAGATGAGAAGAGTCAAGATGAACAGATGCAAGAGGAGTAAAGATGAGACTGGATGAGATTAAAAAAAAGAACAGATAACAAGAGGAGTCAAGGTGAGATGGAATAAGAAAGGAATAAACTAAACCGAAAGAGGAAATGAGATAGACAATATTATGTCTACATCAATTAGCAAAGATCTTTTAACATCTCTTTTGTTTCCATTGGGTCCAGGACTAATCCCTGTCAAATGATGTATTCAGTCAAATGCTTCACTCAATAGCCCTTTGGTTCCCACTTAAGATTTATAAAATAGAAAATAGTGCTAACATGTAAAATTAGAAGCAATGGGTTGGTGAAGTGGAGCATGTCTCATCACAGAGATCCCAGTTTGACCTACAGGGATAACAGACTCGGGTCAAACGTCTCGAGAAGCACAGCTGGCAGTGCTTAAATGTGGATGAATCAGAACGCTTCACTTAAGTCTGTATCCTTTCTGCACTTCGCAACGCAATGGGGTGATAGATCACGAAAATACCTAGAGATACCAGGTGTGCAAATGCCTCATAGCTGACTTTATGTACTCCAGGAATTTATGGAGAACACCAAAACAGCTCTGAAAGTTTCTCACGACACATGCTAGCAGAGTTAACCTTCCACATACAAACTCATAATGATTTTGCTATCTTCTCTCGCTCACTCCTCCTGTCAACCTCTATAACCTCGTCCCTGTATTCATCTTTATCTGCTATTGCTTTAGACGTCTTGCCGAAATGGGATGAATCTAAAGGCAGGGGCGAGGAACGGCATCAGGGGCCCACACCAGTTGCTGGGAAATCAGAACGCAATTGTGCTTCATAAGTGAAAGGTACATGTGGTGAAGAGTGACAATAGTGGCTGTGTAATCCCTTTATGAAAAGCAAATTGAAGTTCATGCTTGAATACAGCTTGCAAAATGGCCCGAATTCAAGACATCAAGTGCTGCGGGCGAACGCGGGGAGGGGTAATTTATGACAAGCAATTTTAAGGCACAATGCCGCGATGACCGCTCATCTGCAGAGACGTACGCGGCAGGCATATCTTTTTTTAAGCTAGTCATTAAGGCTGACACCTAGAGACACAGAGTGAGGGGAAAAGGATTTCCGAATTATTAATTTATAACAGAGAGCCATCCAAGCCTTTTCATGTTTAATCGCTCGCTCCCTTAATGGGAATGTTTTATATTCCGTTTTACATGACAGCGTGTCATTGGGTAACAAAAGAAAACAACCAACCGGGCGCTCTCGAACAACATGCTAAATGGGAAAACCCGGGAAAATTTATCACATCTGGTGCATGGCTGAGCTCTTCCATCAATGCCAGGAAGAAGTCTCTCCGAGGGTCTCTAAATCCCACGTTAAAAGACGGCCATTACACAGACATTAACTGCTTTGTTGGACATTTTTGACAGTGTCAGAGTGTGTTTATGCAGGGCGTATAACTGAATGACACATAATGTGTCATGAGAAGCTGGCTTATTTCCAAGCTAAGCATGCCATTGTGTGTCAAGCACACAAGATCTCCTCAACAAAAACCAAGGGCCTTAATTCAGTAAGCATTCTGATTCACAAACTTGCAATTTGATTTGATTTGATATAGAATATTTTAGATATATATCAGGTACAGTACATGCCAAGTCTCTTAAAGGTTGTATCAGCGATTTCTAGCCTGAAACATAAAGTGTCAAATTCAGCTGAGCTTTCTTCACGATCCGCTCGCTGCCTGCCCCATAAATTGTCTGTGAAAAAAACGCGTCTCTCTGGTCAGCCTAGGGTCCGAGATATGCCAAAAAAACAATCGGCACTACCAACCTTTCCACAGATAAACAAACAGTGTTCCAACCAATCAGCGTCAGGGGTTTGGTGTTGTGGACTTTCGCTCCGCCTCCCTCACATCCCTGCACCAGTACGAAAGTCCACAACACCAAACCCCTGACGCTGATTGGTTGGAACACTGTTTGTTTACATCTGTGGAAAGGTTGGTAGCGCCGATTGTTTTTTTGGCATATCTCGGACCCTAGGCTGACCAGAGAGACGCGGTTTTTTCACAGACAATTTATGGGGCAAGCAGCGAGCGGATCGTAAAGAAAGGTCAGCTGAAATTGACACTTTATGTTTTAGGCTAGAAATCGCTGATACAACCTTTAAGTATAATGCTATAATGCTGTAAAATATACATGAGAGTCAATTACAAACACTTAAAAGTACACTTAATTAAAGAAGAAGTTCACTTCCAGAATAAAAATTTACAGATAATTTACTCACCCCCTTGAAATCCAAGATGTTCATGTCTTTCTTTCTTCACTCATAAAGTATGTTTTTTGAGGAAAACATTTCAGGATTTCTGTCCATACACTCTTAAAAATAAAGATACTTCACGGTGCCATAGAAAAACCTTTTTTGTCTAAATGGTTCCATAAAGAACCTTTAACATCTGAAGAACCTTTCTGTGTCACAAAAGGTTCTTTGTGGTGAAAGAACGTTCTTCAGATCATAAAAAGCTATGAAAGAGATGGTTCTTTAAAGAACCTTTGACTGAATGGTTCTTTGTGGAACCAAAAATGGTTCTTCTATGGCGTTGCTGTAAAGAACCTTTCAAAGCACCTTTATTTTCAAGAGTGTATAGTGGACTTCCATGGTGCCCCTGAGTTTGAACTTCCAAAATGCAGTTTAAATGCAGCTTTAAAGGGCTCTAAATGATCCCAACTGAGGAAGAAGGGTCTTATCTAGCAAAATGATCGGTTATTTTCTAAAAAAAAATACATTTTATATACTTTTTAACCTTAAATGCTCATCTTGTCTTTGCGTCAACTCTGTGTATTAGGGTGGTCGAAAAACTCCCATCTCATTTTCAGAGGTGTCAAAAGTACACACATTCTTTACTTAAGTAAAAGTATAGATACCTGTGTTTAAAAAGACTCTAGTAAAAGTTGAAGTATTGAATCAAACTTTTACTCAAGTTAAAGTAAAAAGTACAGGCTCTAAAACATACATAAAGTATAAAAGTATAAAGTAACCTTGCGAAGGACAAAACCACCATTTTAGGGAAAAGTTTATTGGACTCCATGTTCAAGTGCAAGCAGAGCAAAATTAAATGACATGAATACAAAAAGCTCTGTTGGCCAATCTTTTACACATACAAAAAAAAAAAATGTGCATGGTGTTCAAAAACTTGTTTCTAAGCGTGAACCAATCAGTCTGTTGTATGCATGGCGCATATTATTGACATGGATGGGTCAAATGCGTTGCGAAATGGCATAATATTTAAACGCAAAAACAACGACACTGATTTGAAAATGTAGGGAGTAGAAAGTACAGATACTCATGCTAAAATGTACGAAGTAAAAGTAGAAAGTTGGCACAAAATTGCCCTACATCGCTGTTTTATCATTTTTGTTGGTGAAAAAATAAGATGGGAGTTTTTTGACCTACCCTAACTGTCTTGAACCGAAATACACAGAGTTGACGTAGAGCTAGACAAGACGAGCATTTGAGGTTAAAAAGTATATAAATTGAATTTTGTTTTTAGAACATAACCGATTGTTTCGCTAGATAAGACCCTTTTTCCTCGGCTGGGGTCATTTAGAGCCTTTTAAAGCTGCATTTAAACTACATTTTGGAAGTTCAAACTGAGACACTATAGAAGTCCACTATATGGAGAGAAATCCTGAAATGTTTTCCTCAAAAAACTACATTTCTTTACGACTGAAGAAAGAAAGATTTGAACATCTTGGATGACAAGGTGTAAGTAAGTTATCTGTACATTTTTGTTCTGGAAGTAAACTTCTCCTTCAAGTTTAGAATATAGTTACAATTACATAATTATATTCTACTCCAATTCGTTTTTTTGAAATGGTGGCTGTCATAAAAACTTGATAGATTTATTCAAACATAAATTAAACACTGAAGAACAGTAAAAATGATAATGACTATGTTATATGGTGCATATATTTAGCAAAATGTCAGTCAATGTTTCTTTAAAGAACCATCTCTTTCTTACCTTTTTATAATCTGAAGAACCTTCTTTCGCCACAAAGAACCTTTTGTGAAACAGAAAGGTTCTTCAGATGTTAAAGGTTCTTTATGGAACAATTTAGACAAAAAAGGTTCTTCTATGGTGAACAGTGCCAAAATGGCATTTATTGTTTGAATACTGCAATGAAATAGACAGAATTTGAAATCTGTTTCATATAAAAAGTAACAAAGCACAAAAGTTATTGTGATTTATTAGATGGGATGTGCGATACAATTCCGCTGCCATTCTGTTCATTAACTGAAAACAGGCTAGATTAAGCGATTCTTGGGATTTAAGAATTAATATTGTTTTGTAAAAATAAAAATAGATTAAAATCGAATCGAGAAATTTATATTTTTTACCCAACCCTAGAAAATGTGGGTCTCAATTATGACAACCCTGCTGAAAAAAAAAAAACAATTTTAATTACAAATACCATTACAAACATTACAAACCATCAACTTTTAACAATTAAAACCATTACAAAATGGTTTCCTGTAGTATGTTTTAACAAGCCACCAATAGAAGGTGACCAATTATCAGTAGAGACCAATATGCACCATTACAGCTTCCATTAAAACTAGTACACTTCCTATTATAACCACCAAACCATTACAAATTTAGTGATGGTTTCTATTGTTTTTTCAGCAGGGAAAAAAGGCCATGATTTTTTTTTTAAATGACAGCTTTAAGTAGAGTAAAATAGGAATTGGATCGGGTGTAGACTTAACGGTCACTGTCTCAGTGAATAGAGTTTGTCTTTGACAGTTAAAGACAAAAGGCTTCTATACCGCCTCCTCCCAAAAGTAAAGCCACAGAATGACATGAGACACCACTGTTAACCTTTACCATTTGAGGCAGAAAGCATGTGTGATCTTTGTGCTGATGAGTAATGACTCACAGAACGGTCTCTGAGGGATTTCACATGTCCTGTGTGTGGAGGTACAGACATTCACCCAACGGTTCCTGATAATTGAACAACATATGGAGGCTTTTTATACCATCAGTGAGATCAATGGAGTCACAGATTGCACCCTAATCTCATGATAACAGCACTGACCTCTTCAAAGGGATAGTTCAAGCAAAAATGAAAAATCTGTTATCATACTGTATGCTTGTCATATGTTGTTCAAATTTCACAATTGCCTATGTAACTAAATAAAGACAGAAACTATCCAAGATTGGCGAAAAATAACCATAAAATACCTTTTACATACAGTATAGAGATTTTAAATGTAAATCAGGCTGTTGAAATATTAACTTAAAATATCATGAGTAAATATTTTCAGCAAAAAAAAGTTGCAAATAAGATTCTTGATGTGTTTTATGAGAAGAGTTTTACTATTTCAGTATTTCTACTTAAAAATGTTAAATTTAATCCAATGTGTTACTTGTCATTTCCCTGTAAATATTTGTGAAATTTACTAGCAAGTTCTGAGAGAAAATGTTAAGAAAATTGCAGGTTGAATTTACTGTTACTTGCTGTTTCTTTGATTATTCATTCAGATTTACTACCAATTTCTGAGTGAAAATTGTTCAAGTAAATCCTTTTCTTTCAGTTTATGGTGTCTGGAGACTTTATAATGCCCCAATATATGGTAAAAACGTTGTATTGATCACCATTTTTTACTTTGCTCCAGTCTTCAATAAATGAGTAAGTGACCATTTTCAATTTTGCCTGAACTTATCCTTTAAAGTATTAGTTCACTTCCAGAATAAAAATGTCCTGATAATTTACTCACCCCTAAGTCATCCAAGATGTTCATATCTTTCTTTCCTAAGTCGAAAAGAAATTAAGGTTTTTGAGAAAAACATTCCAGAATTTTTCTTCATATAGTGGACTTCAATGGTGACCAACTGGTTAAAGATCCATATGATGGCCGATCGTTTTGCTAGATAAGACCCTTATTCCTCGGCTGGGGTCATGTGAAGACCTTTGAAACTGCAATTTGGACCTTCAACCACTATTAAAGTCCACTATATGAAAAAAAATCATGGAATGTTTTCCTTAAAAATCTTGATTTCTTTTCAACTGAAGAAAGAAATACATGAACATCCTGGATGACATGGGAGTAAGTAAATTATCAGGAAATTTTCAAGAGGGGTTGTACCTGACTATCTTGTTGTTCTTGTTCTTTGTGACCTCCTTCTCTGGTGACCTTACTCTGATCCAGCGTATTTTCCATCTCTCTCTATCATTATCCTGCCTTCCAGAGTCACCATACCAGCTCATGACCTGTGACCCAAAGACGACCACGGTGCACTAATAAAAAATGATATAATGATATGAGAGATCAACAGACAGAGACAAACAGAACTTGTGCTGGACTTGTGTTTGTGAGGCATTACCTCAGCTCCACACAGTCCTAAATCCTCCATGCAAAGTGGCAGGTCATTGATATCAAGGTGACACCAGCCTTCACGAACACTCTGGTGATGTGACGGGAGGGACAGACAGGAGAGAAGCTCAGGGCCACTTTCTTTAAGCTCCATTAAGCTCAGTGGCAAATCATACCCTAATACCTGTTGTCACGACGGATTCACTGGAGTGAAAATGCTTTTCCAGGCCACCGGGTGAGACACACACACACAGAGCACCCTCACTCACACGCTGTTATTCACTTACTTAAATTTATAAGCAGGCAATACTAAGTGACAGGCGTGCAATCTCCCTGAGTAACCACAACACCTCTGATGCTTGAAGACATGATACTGACAGCAGTGGTGTTTGCTGGACTTCTGAAATGAGGAGGCCAAGTCCACTGTCTAGGATTGGATATTATTTCTTAGATTATTTGAAGTTTACACAGTTTCTGGCTTAAGCCTTACTTTTAAATAATCAGCAAATAATCAATATTAAAGGGAGAGTTCACCCAAAAATGGAATTTACCGCATGATTTACTCACCCTCAAGCCATTCTAGGTGTATATGACTTTCTTCTTTCAGACGAATACAATCTGAGTTATATTAAAAAATGTCCTGGCTCTTCCAAGCTTTATAATGGCACTGAATGAGGTTTAAGATTTTGAAGTGCAATAAAAGTACATAAATCCATCATAAAAAGTAGTGGCTAATAAAGGCCAATCAATGCGTTTATTTAAGAGGCTTTTTTGTGACCCTTCTCACATTTACACGTTTGGAACATAATACAGAATAGCAGGTACATGAAAAAAAAAATCACTGTAAACACTGTACAAGTATTATGTTCCCAAATTACTTATGACTTCCAATTACTATTCCATGAGGCTACGTTTTTACACAGTTGAGGTCAAAAGTTTATACCCCCCTTTCAGAATATGCAAAATGTTAATTATTTTACCAAAATAAGAGGGATCATACAAAATGCATGTTATTGTGTATTTAGTACTGACCTGAATAATATATTTTATTGAATTTGATGATCAGGGTAATTATGTTGGCTTGGAGAGCCAACATACTGTTATTCTATTTAAACATATTATTATTATTATTCTGATCCGAAAATTTTCCAAACGCTACTCCTCCTAGGGCTTTAATGCCACAATCCCCAAACTTGGCAGAGACCTGGGCCCTGACCACGAGATTGTTGCTATATCTTTTTAGACCGATCAGACTTACAGTTTATTTATTATTAATTTTGAACATGAAAAATTTCCATAGACTTGCATAGGCTGAGAAAAAATGTCCCCTCTAAAGGAGCAATTCACTCCACTGAAGGGAGGAGCGGTGTGACCTCTTACCTACTTAGCCTTCGGCACGTACGTTGTGTATGTGCTCACGGAACTAATTTGCACGCATTATACCACCCTTAAAATTATAATATTCCAGCGATTGCATTCCATCCACCCATAAGAACACATCAAGTGCTAAATTCGGCTGTTTGCAGCTGTTTTATTTCACACCGAAAGCTTTCCTTCACCGCGTACATTCTGTGTACGTGCCCACAAAACTACATAATTTGCACGAAATTGACTGGCTTTAAAATTTAAATATTCCAGCGATTTAAGTCAATCCACCCATTAGAACACATCAAGACGTAAATCCAGGCGCTTGTGAGCTGTTTTATTTCAATCCGAAAGCGCTGTCTTCCGAGTGAGTTATACAGATGAGCTTCACGGCTCGAGCTCTCAGTCTGCGAACTATACATCACTGAACGTCTTTTAAAAGCATTTAAATAAAAACACTCCAGCAATTGTAAACAATAAATACAGAAGAACATTTTAAAGAGCTACATTGAGTGCAAATGAGCTGTTTCATGTTTTACTATAACATGGGCGACACATCTCTGTTCTCCATTTGAGTCAACAAAGACATAATTTGTCACGAGCTGAAATGAGGTCTGGGTCCAAATGCAGGTGAGGAGAATATTTATTAACTAAACACAAATAAACAAACAAATAAACAAACCAAAGGCCAACACGGCACACACAACAGGGTTTAGACAGGAGCAGGATACACAAACACTGTAGACAGGAACAGGAAACAATCCAAACTCAAAGTTCCTCTGGCACCGCCGGTGTCAGCGGGCACCGCCGCCAGAGGAACGTGAGCGGGCACCGCCGCCAGAGGAACGTGGGCGGGCACCGCCGCCAGAGGAACGTGAGCGGGCACCGCCGCCAGAGGAACGTCAGCGGGCACCGCCGCCAGAGGAACGTGAGCGGGCACCGGCGCCAGAGGAACGTGGGCGGGCACCGCCGCCAGAGGAACGTGGGCGGGCATCGCCGCCAGAGGAACGTGAGCGGGCATCGCCGCCAGAGGAACGTCAGCGGGCACCGCCGCCAGAGGAACGTCAGCGGGCACCGCCGCCGTCAGAGGAACGTGAGCGGACACCGCCGCCAGAGGAACGTCAGCGGGCACCGCCGCCAGAGGAACGTCAGCGGACACCGCCGCCAGAGGAACGTGAGCTGGCATCGCCGCCAGAGGAACGTGAGCGGGCACCGCCGCCAGAGGAACGTGAGCTGGCATCGCCGCCAGAGGAACGTCAGCGGACACCGCCGCCAGAGGAACGTGAGCTGGCACCGCCGCCAGAGGAACGTCAGCGGGCACCGCCGCCAGAGGAACGTCAGCAGACACCGCCGCCAGAGGAACGTGAGCTGGCATCGCCGCCAGAGGAACGTGAACGGGCACCTCCGCCAGAGGAACGTGAGCTGGCATCGCCGCCAGAGGAACGTGAGCGGGCACCGCCGCCAGAGGAACGTGAGCTGGCATCGCCGCCAGAGGAACGTGAGCTGGCATCTCCGCCAGAGGAACGTCAGCAGACACCGCTACCAGAGGAACGTCAGTGGGCATCGCCGCCAGAGGAACGTGAGCGGGTTCCGCAGCCGACTCCACCCTGAAGGCCGAGCCCTTCAAGTACAGAGCCCGATTGACATATTCCTCTAATGACTCCTCGGGGAACCAGTATGGCATGACGGACTTGAAGGGCTCAGCTAGACCTCCCCAAAAAAAAAAACAAGAAGCAGGTCTCCTTGGTGGTCGACTGCCCCGCCACGCCAATGAAGTCCCTGGCGTAATCCTCTATGCTCCGATCTCCCTGGTGGAGGTTGAGCAACCTCCCTGCTGGACCCATTCTTGGAGTTAGGATTCTGTCACGAGCTGAAATGAGGTCTGGGTCCAAATGCAGGTGAGGAGAATATTTATTAACTAAACACAAATAAACAAACAAATAAACAAACCAAAGGCCAACACGGCACACACGACAGGGTTTAGACAGGAGCAGGATACACAAACACTGTAGACAGGAACAGGAAACAATCCAAACTCAAAGAGTGGTGGGAAAGGGGAGACTAATATAGTGCTGGGTGATAGGAGACAGCTGTGTGATCCGGGAATGACAGGTGTTCGTGATGAGGCATGGAGTGTGGAGGGAAAAGACAGCGACATCAAGTGGAGAAAGGAAAACACCGCAGCCCAAACCCATGACATAATTTGCACGTCTTTTAAAGGTATTTAAATACAAACACTCCAGCAATTCAACACAATAACAGTAATGGATTAAAAAGGTTAAATGCTTGCTTATTTCTGTTTGTGTGGTCAACTGCACAGCAACGCGTCCTGGCTTTGACGCACGCGCTCCACACTACATTAATCCTCGCTTCTGCCAATAAGAAACACTTCTCACAGACAAACACAGACAAGATCATTTCAAAATACATCATAGCTTAACGAATATAATCGAAAACAGTCGTTTATGTCTCAAGTGAACATGAACTGTTGAGAAATACATTGGATGTGGATCATTATATTGGATTTCAACATTAAAGCGGACGCATTCTGCTTTCTGTCTTCAATGTTACTCCATGAAAAAAAAAATTGTTCACTTGTCTTTGCTTCTTTTATGTATTTATGTATGCATTTATTTATTGCTCTAACAAGAATCAATATATTAAAGCTGCAAGCAGCGATGAACGGGCCCTCGCCATCTGTGCAGTCGCCATCCCGGTAGCATCAGGAAAACGGTGGCCAGTGGGCACATGCATTCACGGTAACCTTTAAACCACCCTCCCCTTTCCCTCCTTCTCTCTCTCTCTGTCTCTCCCTCTCATCCCCTCCCCCTCCCCCTGCACTCACACACACACACACACACACACACACACACACACACACACACACAAATAAAGGCAGAGTGAAAAAAGATGTCTGATAGTTTTTAAATTTTCTTTTATTCAGAGAGTTTTGTATATCTATGAAAATGAACTGTTTCCTTAGAATAGAACTAGTTCTCTGTATGAAACAAGTTTTAAATGGTTTGGATGCTGCACTTTAAAGATATAAAATAACTGAAAATGGAAAATGAAATTCTAAGCATGTTATCCGCTCGCAATTTTGCATCCCCAATGTCTTGAGATCATGCTGACCAAGTTTGGTGACAATCCCATGGAAATCCTGGGAGGAGTATTTCAAATTCCAGAGCATGCACTTTTTAGACTGCCCTAAATATCTCACTTCCTGTTGGGTGGAGCCCATGACATAGAGTGCAAAAGTTGTTTGGCTCAGTGAGATCTATATGTGTACCGAGTTTCATATGAAAACGTGCAAGTATGTGTGCGCAGTACATCAAGATTTCTGACTGTGTTCCAGGGGGCCATGTAGAGGCCCTGAACCACGCCCGGGTCCCAGCCTCTGTGGCGTCCGGATGACGGCAGATTCCAACGTGTGTGCAAATTTTCAAGAGTTTTTGAATCTGTTAAGGCCTACCAAAGTGCCCGGAAGGTTGAAAAAAAATAAAATAAGAATCCTTAGAAGAACAATATGGCCTTCGCACATTCTGGGCTCGTTCCCTAATAAGAACCCTTTGAAGAACAATAGGGCCTTCGCCTTTTTGGGCTCGGGCCCTAATAATAAAAACTATGCATTGTTAATATGATTCAGAGATGAAGGCAATAATGGTAATGTCCACAAGAGGGGGCCACAGGATAACTAATCCTTCAAGATCTCAATTCAAAGACTATTTACAGTGTTTCATTTAGGTGAAAGAACCTTGAAAATAGCAAACAGGGAAAACAATTACAAGCATATAAAAACAATACAAATATTTTTTCACATCCAGCTAGCCAACTCTATTGATCCTGTTGTCATAGCCTAGTATTCTTTTTTTTTATTAGAATATGAAATATCAATGGTGCATTTTCGCAGCGGGGCAGCTCGAGAACGCCGGACACACAAGTGCTCTGCCTCTTTTGCCCCAAAGCTGCCCGGGTTGGCTCTCCAAGCCAACATTTAAAGTTTGTTATCGAACTTTAGCTTCTAGTTTTAACTTATTTTGTCTTCTGGGAAACATGTAACTATCTTTGGTAGCCACAAGGCAGGGCAGTACTAAATGAAACAATATGATATTTAGGCAAAATAAGAAAAATGTACACATCTCCATTCTGTTCAAAAGTTTTTACCCCCCAGCTCTTAATGCATCGATTTTTTTTCTGGGAAAGGGTTCAAATACAACAACAAAAAAACTCTGAGAATTTGCTGAAAAACTCAAAGAATTTGTGGGACCTGAAAGATTTTTCTGAAGAACAGCAGGCAGTTTAACTGTTCAGGACAAACAAGGGACTCTTGAAAAACTATCACTAAACAAAAATAAAAACACAGCTGGGGATCATTCAGGGAAGAACACAGTATTAAGAGTGAAGGGGATGTAAACTTTTGAACCGGGTCATTTTTATAAATTCAACTACTACTTGTTTTGATGCTGAATGAATCATTGATTTTAATTAAATTCCAAGAAATCATATTTGCAAAGAGCCACCCCTCTTTCCTCTGTGTGTGTTCTGTGGAAATCACAAAGCCACAAACTCTGAAGCACAAAAGCAGACAGGCAGCTAAATAATGTCATTCTCACAGTAGCAATCTCACTGAACGGCTGAATGCGCTCTGCGGTCTTGCCAATCTTTTCGGCCTCGACGTTACAATGGCAACTCATTCTCTCAGCCCACTGTTTCTAAGCAACCGGACACAAAACCACCTCCCTCATGATTTGAGAGATGCCATGGGCACTGGGACATGATTATCACTGCCTCTTATCTCACATCAAACCGATACCCAATTTCTGGGCGATTTTCACCAACCAGCCCAAAGTTGGCCCAAATGAGAACGTTTACTATACCGTAAAGTCGAGATAGCGTGAACTCAAAGCGAAACAATGAATTTTGAAATGTGCTCGGCTTAATATTTGATATGGGGACTTGCTCGGCTGATGTGCCCTGGAAGAGAGAAAGCAGAGGGAAAAGCAAACGCATCTGCCACCAAAGTCAGAGAGCTTAGCGTGACGCTGTTGTGAGGCAGCCACACTGCCAGTCTCTTCATCTGCCAATCAATCTTTCATCTCGGAGCAGAAGAGGGAACAGATTCCTGGCTAAATCTGCTTTGAGAGAAGGGCACACATCCCTCTCCCAAGGTCCCACTGAGAGTATTAATGTGCCCATGTACACATACACAATTTACCATAAACAGTGCATCATTCTTCTGAAAGCTTATACCAATAAGGCTGTTTCCATTCGACAGTGTTGGGGGAGATGTGGAACAAGAAGCATGCATTAGATAATAAGATTTCTTTTTTTAAAGGGAGAGTTCACCAGAAATGAAAATTCAGCTTTGGCTCACATTTAACAAAAACCCACTAATCACAACAAATTAGAATATGGTGACATGGCAATCAGCTAATCAACTCAAAACAACTGGAAAAGTTTCCTGTTCTCTCACTAGGCTGCACAATCACGGGGAAGACTGCTGATCTGACAGCTGTCCAGAAGACAATCATTGACACCCTTCACAAGGAGAGTAAGCCACAAACATTAATTGCCAAAGGAGCTGGCCGTTCACAGAGTGCTGTATCCAAGCATGTTAACAGAAAGCTGAGCGGAAAGATAAAGTGTGGAAGAAAAAGATGTACAACCAACTGAGGGACCCGCAGCCTTGAGAGGCTTGTCAAGCAAAATCGATTCAAGAATTTTGGTGAACTTCACAAGGAATGGACTGAGGCTGGGGTTGAAGCAACAAGAGCCTCAAATGAAAACCAAAGTCACTGCACCTCTTTACCAAGAAATTTTAGAGCACTTCATGCTTCCTTCTGCTGACAAGCTTTTTAAAGGTCCCATATTGTACACATTTCTGGAGGTTTATTTTAGTTGTTGATGTCCTTAAGAATATATATTTGCGGTATAAGTGCCAAAATCCATCTCAATATATTTTTTACAGCTCCTTTTTTAGGAGCTCTGTCAAAAACAGGTAGATTTTGGCCCATCTAATTAATATTCATGAGCCTCTCTTCTGATTGGCCTGTTGTTTTCTGAGTGACGCACAGCCAGGCCAACCACAGTTAACTACGGTCATGTATGCTTTAGCTGAGCCCAGAGCCATAGAGAGAGCCTAGCCTGCTGATACTCAACAGGATATTTCAGAATGATCATTAACGTTTTTTCTTTTTCAAACGCCGAATGCAGTAAGCTACATAACTGTTGCTTTAGTAAAGCCCCTTTCACAATGCGCGCTGAAAATTACGGGAACGAGCGCTGTGTGAACAAAAGCCAGAACCATAAAGGCAGTGTTGTAGTGATGATGCACGTTATCATGCGACTCTTCACGACGAAAAAATACGTGCAAAGTGGAATGAAGCGGCGATCGAGCAGAGTAAAGCACGCACAGATTCCGGAAAACAACTGTGAATGAACCAAATCAAACAACTCCGGAAAAAAATCATGGGACACATTATCCGTGTATTTACCGGAATCGCTGTGTGAAAGAGGCTGAAGTTGACGTGCCACTGGTCTCTTATATTCACGTTGTTCTGAAGCCTGTGCAATGATGTAGTTTCGACATCTATCGACTGAACAGGGTTTTCTCGACTTGTTTTCGTGTTGTTGTTGCTTAGCAATGTTATGGACACGATATTGTCTGGGTTTGACAAAAGGAGGGTGGGACGTGATTGGTGTTCGGGGTGGTGACTGAAGGCGGTGACTGAGTAGATCGGACGTCACATCTTTGCGGAAGTCACAGCAGCTCGTGAAAAGGAACAGCTACTTTAAGCAGGCTGTGTGCAGTTTACTGTGGATTGACTGTTTTGAAACTCATATGGTAGTTACATAGCCCCTAGACCTCAGTTATCATGAAAAAAGCCAGGAAATTTTGATTTTGACAATATGGGACCTTTAAAGAATTCATATCAAATCACTGAACAATTAAAAGAACCAAAGACTACTTCGGTCTATGTGCATTGAATTGATTTAATACACGATTTTCACAATTTGAGTTGAATTACTGAAATAAATGAACTTTTCCACAACATTCTAAATTATTGAGATGCACCTGTAAATATACTTTTTTTTGACATATACGCTATATGTGAAAACTGAAATCTGATTATTTATCAACAAAGGAGTAAGATCTGATTGTCATTTTTTCTTTTTCTGTTTTTGCTTTACAGTCATTACCTGAAAACCATTCTTTAAGGAAAATACTTGTCCAAATTCGGAAATAATATTTTGAATGTTAAAAAATAAGTTAAAATGTGTTGAAAAAAATAAATAAATGACTCAAAAACTACCGCATATATAACATATTTCTTTTAATAAAAATCTATGATGTAACATTATAGTTTAGTTTTATTTAAAAAAATACAATAATGTAATACTTTATCCATCCATCCATTTCCAAACCACTTGTCCTATAGGGCCACAGAAAGACTGGAGGCAGGGAAACACCCTGAAAGGATGGATGTAACACTTCAATTAATGGTAATGTTCCTCAACACGGTTAATTGGTCTTCTACAGAAAGCAACAACAAAGAAACTTCAAAACAGAAGCCTTGAAATGAACAAGAAAGAAAAGAACAGATAATGAAGTCAAGCTAATTGGTTACACCAGAAACATTTCTCATCATCTCTTTCTGTTTGTATTTGGAAAGAGGCTCGAGAGATCCCTCAGTTTGAGCCCAACTGAATATACGTTCAGGTAAACATGTATGAATACGTGTATATGTGATATGAAGTTCAATCATAATCTCTTAGATCACACAATATAGACATTCCAAAGCTTTCCAAATTAAAAAAAAAGTCTCACAAAATTCACACAAAAATGAAAATGCTTTCTGGGCATTGATCGTGTCAGTTGCATTGCTGTCTATGCAGGGTCAGGAAGCTCTCGGATTTCATCAAAAATATCTTAATTTGTTCTCTGAAGATGAACAAAATCTTATGAGGGTGAGTAACTAATAACAGAATTTAAATTTTGGGGTGAACTATGCATTAAATCTAAAACCACTAAAAATAGTTTCTGGTAAAACTAAATACAAATATTAAATGAAAACTAAGAACTGAAATGAAATAAGTTTAAGTTAAAGCTAAAACTGAAGTAAAACTGAATTAAAGTTATAAATAACTATAGAAAAACTAATAAGAATGACAAAATCACATTACTAAATTACTACAATTAAAACGAAAACTTTCTAATTAGAAAAACAAAAGCTGATTCAAATTGTTGATAAATGCTGTAATAGTATATACATAATACAAAACCTCAGGCATTCAATCATCTCTAGACTTTATAACAAACAAACTCTCTCGATACCCAATACGCAGAACACAGCTCTACAGCTATAGCCGACAAAAGCAGTTCCTCTGTGAAAATGAAAAATTACAAAGATACTCCCAAAGAGTGCAACACACAAGCTCCATTATTATTCTAAAAGCAATTTAATTCTCGCCGAAGAATTATGAGGAATGAATTGCCAATTTAATCTGGTGCATTTCCATAGAACATGTACTCAATACAGTGGAACAAGATAAACAAAAAAATGAACGGCGGCTGATAATGGGGGAGCAGAGTAATAACCATTAGCCTGTTTTTAATGGGCCTTACTG
Source organism: Garra rufa (assembly GCF_049309525.1). Classification (NCBI taxonomy): domain Eukaryota; kingdom Metazoa; phylum Chordata; class Actinopteri; order Cypriniformes; family Cyprinidae; genus Garra; species Garra rufa. Next base: position 13,025,332 of record NC_133369.1, on the reverse strand, counting down.
AGACATACTCAATTCCAGAGAGAAAGAGAGACAAAAAAATAGCACTAATGAACATGTGCTTCACGGCGCTTGAGACCCTGTGTCCTCCGCAGATGAAACATTTTGTGTGTTTTTTGCTCTCACTTCACACCCTGTCTTTCTCTGCGTGCCAGTTTGCTTTACTATGGCCTCAGAGGTGGTTCTTAATGGCTTACGATGTGTTAGAATCTAAGATCAGAGCGATTTAACCTACTTGACGTTGAACCTGGAAACTGCAGCTCATCAGAGAACATCCAAACCTCCCCCCGAGGAACATTTTATGTCTTAGAAGTTGATCTTTCTTAGCACAGGAGACAATTTAACTAAAATTACTTAAACATAGAAACAATGAAACAATTGTTAACTAGTGTTAAGATCAGTTTTAAGTTTTAAGACTGTAAATAGATGTGCCAACGTTGTCCAAAATATTTTTGTGACTTGCATTCAAAGCAGTATTGTTATTGTTAACAAAAACTATTGAAAATAATTTTCATTAATTGAAATAAAGCTGAAAAGTAAAATAAAATATAATTATCAGATACAAATCTTAAGCAAAAAATAATAGGTTTGCTTTAGCAGCTAACGGAAATTAAATAAGTGTAAGTTGACATACTAAAATGACTAGTTTAGAATTTATTAAATACATTAAAGCTATAAAAAATACTTTCAAAGACTGCAACTAATAAAAAAATGACAAAAGCACATATCAAAATCCCTAAAACTTAAATTGAAAATAACTGAAAATATAAAAATACAAGATCATTTAAAACACTAAAATAACTCTGATTTGAAGGCTGTCGGTTTAAAATCGGTTTTTATATATCTAAACAGAGGTTTAGCTCAAAAGCAGATTGCTCCTTATTTCCTTTCATTTCTATCTAGGAAAAACAACTGAGATTTTAAAGAGATTAAAAGATTTGTGATTTCCCGTCTTCTGAACAATGTTCATAGCAATATTGCGAGAAAAAGCCAAACAAACAAGCGCAATTGGGTTTAAGGCTCAGATGAAAAATCTACAGCTTACTTTATGCTTATTGATTTCTTCTCATCTTTTATTTGAGAAGAGGATTTTGATCTTTTGATTTTACTTTTCATGGCCTCTTTTTATGTTTTCTTTATTTATTTTTAGTGGGTCTGATGTGGGCCTGAGAGGAGAGCATGTGTGTGTGTGTGTTTGTTTGTTTGCATGCATCTGTTTGGACCAGTAATGAGCGCCTCATATGAATAATTATTTTTAATCAATACTTTCCCTTCATTTATATTGTATGATTGTTTAATTTTTGACTCCATTTAGAATTTCTAAAGGAAAAAAAGCCTCAAACTCAAAAATAAAGCAGTCCTCAGCCAGCAAAATCATGATGTTGAATGACAAAGTCACCACCACATGTATCTTTCATGGATAAGGCAATCCCAAAATGCAGTGCGACAAGCTCAGTAAAAAAAAAAAAAAAAAATCATTCAAGGGAAATGCTGATTAAATATATGCTCTGTCTGTTTAAACCTTGTTGGCAAAGGCTACTACTTGTATATTGCTGTTAGTTTAGCAAAATACTAACACTTAAGTAGTATTAGTAGACAGCTGGAGACATTGAGGCTGTTTGTTGCAACTAGTGCAACTCAAGCAAATATATTTTTTACATAGAAAATATATTTTGTTAACCTTCAAATGTAAACATGCATTAGAAAAGGTATTTAAAAACACATTTTCAATCTCAAAATACATTATGAGTAAATGCAAAATGTAATGTTAAAATATGTTTTTGGCAATAGTAAACTAAGGGCTATTATACTGAATAATAGTATAATAATATAACTGAAAACTAATAATAATTTAGTTTAACTTGACATACTAAAATAACTAAAACAGAAATGAAAATAATTAAAACTACATGGAAATATATGAAAATGCAAATATAGACATATATTTGAAATATATATATATAAAAAATACCAAAACAACACAATAAAGTGACTAAAACTATACTAAAATAGAACATATAAAAACTGATTCAAAACAATAAAAACTATTATAGTATCTCAATACTAAAATAACATTGATAAAAATATATTTTTAGATATTTGAAATGGAAATAGAAGTATCTTATATATTAAGTAAATATATAAATAAAGTAAATATATAAGAAAAAATTTAAATCTAGAAAAATTTAAACAAAAATCAAAAAAACAATTAAATGACTAAATCTTTAAATAAAAATTTAAATAGAACATATAAACAATAATAAAAACCATTATAGTATCTCAATGATAATAAAATAACACTTATATAAATACATTTTGAGATAACTAAAATGAAAAAAGTAAACTATTTTATATAAAAATGTAAATATAGACAAAAATATTTGTAAAAAATCATAACGAATAAAATTACTAAATCTTAAAAATGTAAAATATAATTTTAAAATATATTTTTGACAATCAATCAGGATTAATGTAGTAAACTAAGGGTTAATTATAATAACAAAAACTGAAAACTAATAATAATTTAGTTGAACTTGGTATACTAAAATAGCTAAAACTGAAATAATTACAACAAAATAGACATAAATAAAAATGCAAGCATAGAAATATAGAAAAATATATTAAAAATTACAAAACAACAATAAAATGACTAAAACTAATTAAAATCAAAATAGGACATTTAAAAGGTGATTCGAAACATTAATAAAAACTATTATCTCAATGATACTAGTAAATATATACACTATATATACTTAGTAAATATATAAAAATGTAAATATAGACACAAAAAATAAAAAAGTGATCCTAAAATAACATTGATATAAATATTAATAAATTAGATATTTAAAAATGGAAATATTAGTAAACTATCTCATAATTTTTGCAAATAAATAAGGTAAATACATAAGTAAATATATTAAAATGTTACAAAATGTAGATAAAAAACTTAAACTAAACTAAAACATTTTTAAATATTAAAATAACACTGATAATAATATATTTTTCGATATTTGAAATAGAAATAAAAGTAAACTGTCTTAAATATGTAAGAAAATATATTAAAAAAATTAAATATCGATTAATTTTTTTTAAATTACAAAAACAATAAAATTACTAAATCTTTAAATAAAATCTAGTATGAAAATAGCTTAGAAAGTAGAAAAAGTAATTCAATACATTAATTAAAACAATCTTGAATACTAAAATAACACTGAGATAAATATGATGGAAATATATGTAACTTACTTAATTTTAACTAACTTGATATAAAAAATAAAATGTTTTTCACTACTTTGGTATTGTCAAAATATAATAAAAGGACAAACGTTTTTTTTATATATTTATTTAAAATAAATAAACCTTCATATGCAATATTTTAAATAAAAATTCAAATGAAAACAGAAAATAGAAAAAGTGATTCAAAACTAATATAAATGATTAATCTCAATACTAAAATAACACTGATATAAATGGGATGGACAAATAGGTAACTAACTCATAAATGTATGTAAATGGTAAAAAATTACATGTTTTTCTACTGACTACAAACACAGGAATGTCAGTGTCAGTCACTGTCTATTTATTGAACTCTAAAGTTAAAAACACACCAGAACTCCACACAGCTCACCTGCCAGAGCATGAGAAGAAATATCCTCCAGAAAGACAGAGAGGACAGATGTAACATAATAAAAGAGTCAGTCAGCCTCAACGGGCTGTTTTCATCAGAGGAACGCCTGGCCTCACCACTAACCTTTAAACAATACACATCTCACATGCTCTTTCCTCAGCGCAAATCTCCACTGACAGCTCCGCATGTGAGCTCCCCGTGAACACCAGTCCTGCTCCTCACACACGCGCTAACCTTGGCTGTCTTTATTCAGAGAGGGAAAAACTCAAAACATCTGTCAAGGAACGGCATCAAGGCCCACTTAGTAGAGATCCGCTTTCCGTGAGACGGATCCCCAAGTCGTTTTTCTCCAACACACACACACTAATCTCATTATTACTGCAACTATCATCTTCCAGCTTCGCCAGTTTTTTAACTCTCCTCATTTCTCTTCTAACTCCTAACTGGAAGGAAATCCCAGACTACTTTTGCTGGGTCCGCCCCAAGCGGCAGAACTGGACTGGAGGAGCTTAGAGAAGCAGAGAGGATTTCGATACATGCACACACACACACACACACACACTGTATTCCCTGCAGCCGTTAAGTGGCGTCTCCCCACTCTGGGGATAATCTGCGGGAGAGATGCTAAATCAGCTTCCCTTACACTGCCTCAGGACCACAGATCCTCTTGTGGTGTCTGTGCCTTAAACTGTGTTCATAAAGCACAATCAAGGGCTGGCACTGGAAGTCGTGCGAGATACGGGCTTTAGAATAGCAGGCCGTTTCCCAGAGTTCTGCAGCTCTTAAGGACAGTCATGTGATGCTAATACCAGTCAGTAGTCATGCTTTTGAACTTGTGAATAACTTATGAGGAACTTTAAACAGTTTTAGAAGCATCAATTCTCCATATTTCCCACTCGGCTGGCACTCACAACTACTTTATCACATTTGATCACTTTACACCAGTTTTCATCAGATTTGCTAAGCAAGCTTGACTCTTCTGAGCTGTACAGTGATGCAAATGTCACATAAAAGGTCAAAACATCATGTCCTGACACTCATCACTTATCAGACTGGAATCAAAACATCATACCATTAAAGGAACACTCCACCTTTTTGGAAATAGGCTTATTCTTCAACTTCCCCCGAGTTATTAAGTTGAGTTTTACTGTTTTGAAATCCATTCAGCCGTTCTCCTGTTCTGGCGATATCACTTTTAGCATAGCTTAGCGTAGATCATTGAATCCTATTAGACCAATAGCATCGCGTTCAAAAATGACCAATGAGTTTCGATATTTGTCCTATTTAAAACTTGACTCTTCTGTAGTTATATCGTGTACTAATATCAGCGGAAAATGTAAAGCTACGATTTTCTAGGCCAATAAGATTAGGAACTACACTCTCATTCCGGCGTAATCGTCAAGGAAGTTTGCTGCCGTAATATGGCAGAAGCAGGCGCAGTAAGGACAAATATCGAAACTCGTTGGTCATTGTTGAACGCAATTCTATTGGTCTAATAGGATTCAATGATCTATGCTAAGCTTGCGCTAAAAGTGATATCGGCAGAACAGGAGAACGGCTGAATGGATTTCAAAACGGTAAAACTCAACTTATTAACTCGGGGGGAGTTGGAGAATGCCTATTTCCGAAAAAAAAGTGGAGTGTTCCTTTAAAAGTATAAAAATCTTTGGCAGTGTCTGTTTACACTACATGCAAATAGTCAACCTTGGCAAAGACTCTCTTCACTAGCTTCTCGCAACTTTTGATTTTGCTGCTGAAAATAGTAAGTTACTGTCATTTGTTGGGCTGTACTAATCGGTCAGACTGGAAAAACATTTGGAGTACTATAGACTATAGACTGCCAAAAGTTATAACAAATCAAGAAGAAATCAAGTGCAAAAAAACTGTCTGAGGAACAAAAGGTGCTGTGGTTGGCCAAAGTGAACCAGGATTTCCAGGGCAAGAATCTTGACAACATGTGTGTTTGTTTCAGTCAGGTAGGTGAAATATTAGGCTAATATCTTAATTAATACTGTTTTTATGTATCTTTACCACCTATTAACTATAATTTGTCAAAATTTTGTGTTCTTTCCTGCTTACTAAGTCCTTCTCTATATGATTTAGCAGCTTCCACACATTTTCCCATGGTTTAGACAGAATAAATTAGCAGAATTACGTATTCAGTAGTACATAACTGTGTTGTTTACATCTGGGTACCTGAACAAACCGTGACGCAAGTGCAAACCCTCCATAGTGTGCAAAGAAGATATTATTTGTCATCATTTAGATGCTAACTCTTAGTACAAATAGACACTGCCAAAATCTTTCACATGAACATTATACAGAGCAACACCAATTAAATATGTACACTTCAACTGAGTGAAACTGGCTTTTCAAAATGGAGGGCAACTCACCATCTACCACTTGTTCCTGTGAACTTTGACCTTGGAAGAACTTTTCTGCTACTTTTTTACAAATACAAGTTTGAAAAAACTGGCAAATGTTTGTTTTAAAATATTTATTTATTTAACGTTTTGTCTTTAATCCTCATCAGGCACTGCATAAAATAAATAAGGAATTAAAATAACTACATTGAATTTTGTTTAAACCTTATATATTCAAAGAGGCAATAAAAACCT
>NC_133369.1:12807648-13018589 GCF_049309525.1 Garra rufa | reverse complement strand
CTTACTCATGTCTGCTGGCCTGGAGATGTCTATGCCCCTGCCTGAAATGCATATAAGAACCAGTGGTGTAGTCTATGTGATACGCAGGTATACGCCGTATACCCACTAGAAAAGGTCAAGGAATTGCGTATACCCACTCAAAAAAGCGTGAGGATACGTAACAACATGGTATTATGACATAATTTTCACACTTGCATTCATAAATTAAGCACGTCTGTCTTCCGAGGCGTATTGTTTGACTTGAAGCGGCGACATGTAGACCAATCGGCTGCTTCTATTTGAAGATTAATGACATATGAACTATTAAGACTTCTGTAGACGTTTTTCTTGAACACGGAAGTAAGTCCGACTCTTAACTGAAAGAATGCTTTGCATTTCCAGTCTGCATTGTTTCTAGTCAAATTAGGGTATATTCCGAGCTAATAAACTAATGTTAAACCTATTAAAATGTTTTTAAAAAGCACATGGCTCCATAGCGCCATCACTTGGCAATGTCGCAATGACCGTCCTTTGTCAGTGCCTCACTTTAATGAGTGTGTAGATGACACGAAGCAGCGGACGTTAGCTACATTAAAAACAGATGGACGCTATTTGAATGGGTTCCTATGGAAACCGGAACAGAAAAGCATTCAATCTGACGTTAGAATTCGTAATGGCGGCGCTCATCATTTAGGCCGCGACCACACCAAACGCGTCTTTTAGTTTGGTGACTTTTAAAAAAGAGCAGTGTGCTGCGGTTTTTTATGTTGCTAGGCAACGACCAAAACAGCTGTCCTGTCAGTCAAATCAAAGGATTATAGCGCGAGCACTCTAAAATCTTTGGTTTTTGCTGTTAATTAAACTGTCATATTAGCAGAAACCCCCCAAAAAATACAGCTCCGGTTTACCCACGTGTCACATGTCTCCTTGTGTTTCTGTTCATTGGACTGTTCTGATTTGGTTTCTCCCTTTGTCTTCCCCCGTCTGTTTGTAACCATTTGGTTTAGTCCTATCATTAGTCTTCATTAGTATTATCTGTATCACCTGTGTTTCTTGATTAGTTTACCTTTATAAGCCTCTCTTTTAGTTCAGTCCTTTGTCTGGTCATTAATGTTATGTTATGTGTGTGTAGTGTTCCTGCCTGCTCCTGCATTGATCCTCTTGAAGTGTTATATTAAATAATCTGTCTACTTTGAATATCGTCTCGTCTCGTCTTGCACGCACCCCTGACAGAATGACCGGACCAAAACAGCAGTGCTGAGGAACGCCTATGGAGCTTGAGGCAGAGCGGTCGGGAGTTGGAGCGGTATGTGGGGGATTTCCTTGAGCTTTATCATCGGGTGAGCTGGCCCGACGCCTCTATTGGCATTGTGTTTCTGTTGGGGTTGGACAAGGATGTTATTCGTTGTGATCTCTCTGTCCATGATTTCCCATTTGTCGAGTTAGTTAACATCATTCTCTATTTAAATGGCTCCAGTTTCGAAATAGAGCAAATAAAGAATGACCGGACCAAAACAGAGGATGAATCGGGCTGGGGAACAACTGTGGAGACTGCGGCAGGGCGGCCGAACGTTGGAGCGATATGTGGAGGAGTTCCTCGAGCTTTCACATCAGGTGGGCTGGCCCGATGCTTCACTCGGCGCTGTGTTTATTTTGGGACTGGATGATGAGATTATTCGCTGCGATCTTCCTGCCTGTCAATTCCCCTTGATCGAGCTAGTCAATCTCATTCTGTTTTTAAATGGGTCTGATTTCGAAGTCGAAGAAATTTATCCTATCAGTCCGATTAAGTCTCATCATCCAGCCCCCTCTGCCACACAGCACATCGCGCCAGCCTTCCATAAGCCAGGACCCCCCACATACCGTGCCAACGGTTCGCACCGCCAGCCCAGTCTCCTATCTCCAGATATCCACCAAAGCTCCGCTGCTGTCCTCAGCCCGATGCGGCCGGCCTCCTCCCCGCGCTCTAATCTACCGGCCTCCGCCCAGCGCTCAAGCCCGCCGGCTTCCTCTTTGCGCTCAAGCCCGCCGGCTTCCTCTCCGCACTCGAGCCCGTCAACCGCCAGGCCAGCGCCAGCTCACAAGAAGGCTGCCGCGCCAGCTCACAAGAAGGCTGCCACGCCAGCTCACAAGAAGGCTGCCACGCCTGCACGCAAGATGGCCTCAGATCCTGATTTCTCGGCCGAGATGGCCACATTTCCTGATTTCCCGGCCGAGATGGCCTTTGTTCCTGATTTCCCGGCCAAGATGGCCTCAGATCCTGATTTCTCGGCCGAGATGGCCACATTTCCTGATTTCCCGGCCGAGATGGCCTTTGTTCCTGATTTCCCGGCCAAGATGGCCTCAGATCCTGATTTCCCAGCCGAGATGGCCACATTTCCTGATTTCCCGGCCGAGATGGCCGAAGTTCCTGATTTCCCAGTCAAGATGGCCGCAGTTCCTGATTTCCCGGCCCAACTGGCCTTCGTTTCTGAGTCCCCGGCCGAGATGGCCGATGCCCCTGAATTCCCGGCCAAGAGGGCCGCCGTACCTGAATCACCAACAAAGGAGGAGATTACGGACATTATGGATATGGCTCTCCCTATGGAGTTCACAGCCCCAATCCTCTCTCCTGAAACCCTGCTGGTTCCGCCCAGTCCTCCATTGACTGCGCCGCCCGAGCGCCCTCCAGTGTCTGCGCCGCCAGAGCGCCTTCCAGTGACTGGAGACGCCCAGCCCTCCTGAATCTCCGCTGGGGTCGTCCAGCCGTCCAGAGCCCGCTCCTCAAGAGTGCCGTCCAGAGGCCGCTCCTCAAGAGCGCCGTCCAGAGCCCGCTCCTCCAGAGTGCCGTCCAGAGTCTCAGCTGGTCTCATCCTGCTGTCCAGAGTCTCCGCTGGTCCCGTCCTGCCACCCAGAGCCTCCCCCCTATGAACCTCTAAATTTCCCAAAGAAAAGTTTGGGGGGGGGCTATATACCCCGAGTCCACGTGGCCTGGCCGAGGACTGAGGCCAAGGCCACGGGGGCTGCCCAGCCATGGCTCATTGAACTGTCTGCCTGGCCATGGCCCCCTGACCCACCTTGGCCACCTGGACTATCTGCCCGGCCGTGGCCGCCTGACCCGCCATGGCCACCCAAACTGCCTGTCCGGCCGTGGCCTCCTGACCCGCCATGGCCACCCGAACTGCCTGTCCGGCCGTGGCCGCCTGACCCGCCATGGCCTCCAGAACTATCTCTCCAGCCATGGCTTCCTGAACTCCCTGACCCACCACGGTCTCATGAACTGTCTGCCTGGCCATGGCCGCCTGAACTCCCCGATCCGCCATGGCTCTCTGATCCACCCTGGAGGCTTTCCCAGATCACCACATCCCTGTCCCGTATTAGCCTCCAGGGCGCCCACCCTCCCTCCCTGGTAGTATTGTCACGGCGCGAGACGCGCCTACCGGGAGGGGGGTGTAATGTCACATGTCTCCTTGTGTTTCTGTTCATTGGACTGTTCTGATTTGGTTTCTCCCTTTGTCTTCCCCCGTCTGTTTGTAACCATTTGGTTTAGTCCTATCATTAGTCTTCGTTAGTGTTATCTGTATCACCTGTGTTTCTTGATTAGTTTACCTTTATAAGCCTGTCTTTTAGTTCAGTCCTTTGTCCGGTCATTAATGTTATGTTATGTGTGTGTAGTGTTCCTGCCTGTTCCTGCATTGATCCTCTTGAAGTGTTATATTAAATAATCTGTCTACTTTGAATATCGTCTCGTCTCGTCTTGCACGCACCCCTGACACCACGACAGACACCAAAAGTTTCTCCTCCATTTCTTTCAGTCTCCGGACTTTTTAAGCAATGGTAAACTTTCGTCACCACAACAGAAGGCCCGCCTCTCCATTCATTCGATTGGACAATGGAAAAAACGCGAATGACGTCAGGCGTTTTTCCGCTCAGAGTTGCTTTTTTTTTCAACTTCAGGCGCTCGGAGCGCTTCTGCAAAAACGCGAGGCGCAGCAGGCGACGAAAACGCGAGGCGTCCGGGGCGCATAAGCAGCGCGCAGAACACTCACTGCCAACAGAAAACCATTAAAAAAAGGCGCCGCTCACTGCAAAGACGCGTTCATTGTGATCGCGGCCTTACTCAGGAAAAAGGTCTGTAGCCTGCTGTGACCTGGATCTGACGTCACATATCAAGCTTGGTGGTCATTCTCGGCGCGAGTTTGAAATCAAGTTACGCAAACCAGTAAATGAGATATGAATTATGAAATGAAAACAGACTCAAATTACACTTCAGTGTACTTTACAAGCCTATGAAGCTACTGCCGCTTCGTGTGATACTGCAGCTGCACGCAATTGACACTTTTCACACGCTCTCGCGCCACACATCCATTTTCTCACGCAGTCAAAAGCACCCTCAGTTAAAACTGTAATAATAAGATATCGCCTAAACACATTTGGTAAAGGCTCCAGGGCGTATTTTTGGTTGTACTCTGGAAATCGCCAAAAGACAACGTGTTTTGTTTTCGTAGCGCTGAGCAATGTAGCCAATCACATGCATATCTGTTGATCTTGAACACCTGTGATTGGCCATTACGTTCTGAATTCATTCACCACTAAATGTCAGACTTTTTCCCTTGCCAGTCCTCTCACTGTAAATAAGCGGTTCATTGAATATAAAGGGACTTTTGCGATTAACTGAAGTGATGCGTTTTTAGTGATTGTCAAGGAAGGGCTATTGCGCACTACTATATTTTTGCATGCAGTAGTTTTTTTTTGTTTTTTTTTTTGTTTTTTACATCATTTTATGATTAATAAAAACCAGTATGACATTTATGATGATATATATATATAAGTCAGACCATTCGGTTTTTGCTTCAAATAACATCAAATTTAAATAAAAAAAACTGCTCATGCTACATGTATGTAGCATCTTTGTTTGTTTCATAATTAAAATGCAGTGTTTAGTTCTAATTTTCAATTTATTATTATTATTATTTTAATTAAAAATATTTAATTAGTAGTAGCAGCAACTGCAAAAACAGTTTCATAGCCAGGAAAAATATATATTTATGGCTGGTAAATTTCCTCATATCACCACAAAAATTAGTTTTTATAATGATTAAAATGGCAGATATGGCTGAAAGTTTTAAGCCCTGCTTGCATGTGTAGAAGTTAAGACAAAAGTTTAATTTCCCTACTGTAGAATAAGGGAAAATAAGATATCTGTGAAATACTCATTTTCATTTATTTTACAGAATTGTTTTCCAGTATTACTGTTGTAAGAATAATAATAGAAAATTATTATTATCATTATATTCTAATTTGTTTGCTTTCTAAATATACCAGTATGAGAGTAATTTAGATTGAGTCCCCTTTAAACATCAAGAACAAGTCAATTCACAAGCTTTTTTCTTTGTTTAGTTTGCACACTGAAACTGTATTGATCTTAATTGTGAATTCTCAAAGTGCACTAAATAGATGAATTTAACTGAAAAATGTACAACATTTTCTTACGGGGGAGCATGCCCCCGGACCCCCCTAGCTGTGGGAACTCTCACTCCAAGCAGAACTCAAAAGTTGCCAGCTCTGCAGCTGCAGGAGAAATCAGTTTTGCTTTATTGTTAATAATAGTTCCAACTTGCACCTCTAAATGTGCATTGAAAATTGACAGCTCATAAAACTTGCTAAAAATAAATGTTGATAACACATAAGCAGTGTTTCTGTCAGCAACACATCCGGACCGTCAGGTTCCATCACCACACCCACTCGTTCCCAATCACCAGCCTTCTGATCTCCTGCACCTGCCGCTCCTCATCAACGCACCTCCATAAATACTCAGCACTTTCACCAGCACACTGTCAGACCTACTCGTTAGACACTGGACTCATACCATTCCCTCTGCTATCTACGATATTACCTGCCTGTCTTCCTGCCATCCTGTTTACCTTCTAGTTAAGTTGTATTCTGTCTTTTGTTTGCTTTTGCCTTATTTTTATTATGATGTGATTTATGTTCTGAATGAAGCCTTTCTGTTTTTGAGTTTATCATTAAAAAGGATCTTTAAGTTAACCCACCTCTCTCTCTCTCTTCCCTACGAGCTTGACAGTTTCAGAATGCTCTCAATTACATATAGATGCATCCTGTATGCATTAATGAGTGTGATGGCGTTTGGGGTGTTGCTCTGGGATGGGTGAATATGGGGTTGGAGGGAAAATCACAGTATACTCACTACAAAAAATAAAAAAAAAATAGACTACACCACTGTGTAGAACCTATTTTGATTTCAGACAGCAAGCCTCAAAGCCTGGGTGCAGAGTCAGAGACAACACATCAAGTTTAGGGGCATTTCCCATATAATAAAAGAAAAATGCGTTTATCTCTCTCTCGTGCGCGCGAAGAACCCGCTATATCACGTAACGTTAGCATCGGATATTAAATAGAATGACACACTTAATCAACGATTATTAGTTTGTGTTACTGGTAAGTAGAATCAATACTTCTAGATGACCAATGCTATGATTTTGCCTGATTAGATATCGTCAGCGTAACACTGATCTCTCACCAAGACACCTGCCCTGTTCTGCTCACACCACAACTTAATTGTCTCCTCTGGCAGCTGTTCTGTTTAATTCTGGCATGTCCCTGCTCTCTTGGCCAGATAGCAGGCTCATATTTGTGTCTGTGGTTCATCATACGAGTGTAAATAAACATTATAAATGTTCTCTGCGTCCGAACAGTCATTGCGATCCATAGTTTTCCTATGGTTTAGATCGACCGCTCTCCCTCTCGTTACGTCACTGCCGGTTTTGCCAGTTTTTCAGATGCGGAAGTAAAATTCTCTCACAAAAACGACTCCAGAAGCCTTAATAGCGTATTTTGAAGTATATTTTAAAGAAAATCTGGTTCCTACATTATTTTTCTATACATCAATTCACCGAAGTCTCTAACCTGCAATATGCACTTTAAACTTAGCTGATATGTATACACTCAAATTACAATCAGGGAACTTTTCATGATAGTGAAGATATAATACTAACTTGAAATTACATAATTATATTTCTACTCCAATTCGTTTTTCAAACATTGAATAACAAAATATAAATATTAAATAACAGTAAAAAAAACTATAATGAATATGTTATATGGTGCTGCATATATAGTTGAAGTCAAAAGTTTACATGCACCCTGCAGAATCAGCAAAATGTATTTTTTTTTTTATTTACTACTGACCTGAATAAGATATTTCACATAAAAAAAAGACATTTAAATATAGTCCACAAGAGAAAATAATAGTTTCCACAGCTGTTTTTGTTGTTGAGTGGTAGTTGTCCCTTGTTTGTCCTGAACAGTTAAACTGCCTGCTGTTCTTCATAATTTATTTTATTTTTTGTGTATTTGTGTACAGCTTTACAGTATTTGAACCCTTTTCAACAATGACTGTATGATTTTGAGATCCATCTTTTCACACTGAGAACAACTGAGGGACTCATATGCAACTATTACTGAAGGTTCAAACACTCACTGATGTATTAAAAGCTGGGAGGTGAAAACTTTTTGAATTTGAAGATCAGGGTAAATTCAACTTATTTTGTCCTCTGAGGAACATGTAAATATCTACTGTAGCTTCTGAAGGGCAGCACTAAATTAAAAAAAAATATATGATATTTGGAAAAAATAAGAAAAATGGTCTTAATTCTGTTCAAAAGTTTATACCCTTAATGCATCGTTTTTCCTTCAGGAGCATGGGTGGGTATTTGAAATTTCTGTAATAGTTGCATATGAGTCCCTCAGTTGTTCTCAGTGTGAAAAGATGGATCTCAAAATCATACAGTCACTGTTGGAAAAGGTTCAAATACATAAAAATGTTGAAAAATCTGAGGGAACTCAAGGACTTTATTTGTGAAGAACAGCAGGCAGTTTAACTGTTCATAACACACAAGGGACTCATGAACTACTATCATAAAACATTCAGGTAACAGGTAAGAAAGTGTATTTAAGTGTATGTAAACTTTTGAACAGGGTCAGTTTTATAAATTCATATTTTCTCTTGTGGACTATATGTAAACATCTTTTATGTGAAATATCTTTTTCAGGTCAATACTAAATAATAACAAAAACTAAAAAATAACATGCATTTTGTATGATCCCTCTTATTTTTGTAAAATAATTAACATTTTGCAGATTCTGCAAGGTGTATGTAAACTTTTGACTTCAACTGTACATTATATATAATTAATATCCTAATTATTTTAACACTTAAATTGTTGGCATAATGACCTTGGCATAATGTGGAACTGCTGGTTACTTGGAGGTCAAATAAGACCAAGTTTGTTCTGATTTAGGAAGTATTTATAGTTGTGTGTGGGTTTACAGTTCAGTTCACTGTAATATTCCGTGTTGTTGTGCTTTATAGCAATAGTTCTCAACTCAGTCCTCGGGGCTCACTGCTCTGCACATTTTGTATGTCTCCCTCATTTAACCTACCGGATTCAGTTCATCAACTCGTTAGGAAAAAGATCAATGAACTGAACTGAACTGAACTGTCAGATTCAGAAACATACAAAATGTGCAGAGCAGTGGGCCCCTAAAAGAACCACTGCTTTATAGTGATCAACTGATTTGTTAATGATGCAATTATGTTTTAGCAAAGATTAAATTACTATAAAAAAAAAATCGGTGCTCTTTTTGCCTCATACATCTCATACATACACTGCTGTCCTCCATGTGTGTGTCAGTAGGGAGCTGTGTGGGCGCAAACGAACAGACGATGTGTCCAACTCAGGGCTTTTAAAAACACTTGAGTGACTGAGATCTGGCCAGCCAGCAGCTGTTCGCCCCATTTAGACACCACAGCCGTCCCACCTTAGCGATTAAATATAGCACATCTGCAGTGCCACTGAAAACTGCAGCCTCATCCAGTGATGAAGCAGATCCTCAGCACCAGTCACCCGAGGTGAGGAGTGATATTCTGCTTTACAGACACTAACCAAGGCAGCAGGTGCCGCGCACATCGCCTGTTTGGAGCTCTGAGCTTCGGAGGCCGATTCTGATGCAGGAGATAATGGGTAAATCTAACTTTAGCCTGCGAGTGAAAGCTGTGGCGGTGTGTTTCACCTTGGTGCATGGTCATAATGAGGGGAGTGGGGACAGAAGCAGGGGAGGGGGAAACTCCAATTCTCTAATGGCATCTACTGCTCAGGGAGAGAGAGGGAGAGAGAGATTGAGGTAGATGTGTTTTCAGCAATGTTATAAAAAAATGCATTTTTATACGTAGGTAAAAAAAAAAAAAAAGACATTTCCAAAAGCAGCTGAGGTGCATAATAAGGAGCCGTGGTCTTAGATTGCTATGGCTGCCAGTATGAGGCCAGCTTTAAAAATGTGACCTTGCCTGCTAAGTTGACAAAGGAAACTGAGGGTCCGCACACACACTCTTACACACACACAGCCTTTCAGTATTCATTATTCATGTGACCTCCTTCATTTTGGGCATTCTATCCACATTTTAAACACCACTGGATCTCATTTGGATGTTGGCAGCTGGTGAGGTTACATCTCTCTGAGCTGCATCTTTAATATTGTTTGCTGTTTTGTTTAGTTATCCTTCTCTCCACTTTCTCCTCTCCCTCATGCCTTCATTCCATTTCGTTTGAGGGGCTGAAGGCTGACGAGGCCTCTGGCGACACACGGCAGATCCCATGCAAGCTGCCAATCACAGACTCTCTTCTCTGATCTTGGTTGATCTACAGATATCACATAGGGTGCCCTTCACAACATTATAAGTCTAGTCTAGTTACGAAACAATTTTATTCTGTATAGAAGCTGCTTCTAAGCATTCAAAAGTTTGGAGTCAGTAAAGTGTTTTAATGTTTAAAGTCTCTAATGCTCACCAAAACCCTATTTGGATGGTAATTGTGCTACCTGATCTCATGACGAAAACGTACCTGTGGGAACTTTTTCGCAAGACAAAGTATATATAACCAATAAGTACATACTGTATCACTGCATCTTCAAGCGGAAATGAACACTAGAGGCTGTAAAACAGCAAGCACTTGTAATCCTTTTCGTACACAGTTGTGATTACAGCTCCATATATTTCGCTTTCCGGATGTAACAAGCTTGCTCGGTAGCTCAGCCACATGTAATTGGACTTAGGATGCAAAATCCTTGGGTACGAATCTCGTGAAAAACTTTACTCACAATGAAATAGCTAAAAGATGAGAGATTAAAAAAAAGCTAAGAATGGCATCCTTACGAATTCATTATTATATTTCATACTATCTTCTAGATTTAGGTGTAGTGCAGATGGTACGTCAAGGATCATTAGAGTTATAGCGCCACTCAATGGACATTTCAAGTCAGAACTGCGGTGACACGTACAAAACCGACATCACATAAAATGTACCATATGTACTTTCATCTGTTTCAGGAAAAAAAAAACTCTTTCAGTGCCACTCAGTGGACATTTCTGTTGGAAACTGCAGTCCAACTTTAAAAAAGTGTCACAAAAACATTCCCACAGGTGTTCAGCAGTGGTCAAAAACGATTAGACTGTGAATTTTTAATCAGTTTCTTCATAAAATCAGAGACCTGGATTTTTACAGCAATAAAATTACCACAAGGCCTTGGTATTTGTCAAAAACAATAGGATTTTTACGCAGGTGATTGGAGAAAAACACAGATGTTCTGGATTTGGATGGCAATAAAATTACAGACTAATGTTGAAAATAGCTTTATCCCTATGAGAAATAATTAGCACCCAAATAGGGCTTAAGTCTGCATTTATCTGATCAAAAATACTGTAAAAACAGTATTATTGTGAAAAAATATTGCAATTTAAAATAACTATTTTCTATTTGAATAAATTTTAAAATGCTATTTATTTCTGCGATGGTGAAGTTGAATTTTCAGCATCATTACTCCAGTCTTCAGTCACATGATCCTTCGGAAATCAGTCTAAAATGCTGATTTGCATCTCAAGAAACATTTTTTAAATGTTAAATCAATGCTGAAAACAGCTGTACTGTTTAATATTTTTGTGGAAACATTTTTTCAGGATTCTTTAATGAACAGTAAGTTGAAAAGAACAGTATTTATTTGAAAAATAAATCTTGATTGTATTTTCCTTGGAGATATTTCTATACTATTATTTTTAATAGGCGCTTAGATTAGTCAATGCTGAAAACAGGCCAATCAGAGGCGCTTAGATTAGTCATCACTGAAAATGGGCCAATCAGAGGCGCTTAGATTAGTCATCACTGAAAATGGGCCAATCAGAGGCGCTTAGATTAGTCAGCTCTGAAAATGGGCCAATCACAGGCACTTAAAATTAGTCAACACTGAAAACGGGCCAATCAGAGGTGCTTAGCTTAGTAAAATTTGCCAATCAGAGGCATATTGATTAGTCATTGATTAGTTCTTTAATGAACAGTAAGTTCAAAAGAACAGTATTTATTTGAAAAATAAATCTTGATTGTATTTTCCATGGAGATATTTCTATACTATTATTTTTAAGAGGCGCTTAGATTAGTCAGTGCTGAAAACGGGCCAATCAGAGGAATTTAAATTAGTCAGCACTGAAAACGGGCCAATCAGAGGCGCTTAGATTAGTCAGCACTAAAAACGGGCCAATCAGAGGCGCTTAGATTAGTCAGCACTGTAAACGGGCCAATCAGAGGCACTTCAATTAGTCAGCACTGGAAATGGGCCAATCAGAGGCGCTTAGATTAGTCAGTGCTGAAAACGGGCCAATCAGAGGCACGTAGATTAGTCAACACTAAAAATGGGCCAATCAGAGGCGCTTAGATTAGTCAGCTCTGAAAACGGGCCAATCACAGGCACTTAAAATTAGTCAGCACTGAAAACAGGCCAATCAGAGGCACTTAGATTTGTCAGCACTGAAAACGGGCCAATCAGAGGTTCTTAGATTAGTCAGAGCTAAAAACAGGCTAATCAGAGGCATTTAAGATTAGTCAATGCTGAAAATGGGCCAATAAGAGGCGCTTAAATTTGTCAGCACTGAAAACTGGCCTATCAGAAGCGCTTAGATTAGTCGACACTGATAACGCACCATTCAGACTTCTTACTATGGTTATATCATAGTTAGCAAATTTTCTATTTACATTTTAAATTAACTTTTTTGTCATTCTGGAGCTGTTATTTTTCCATTGTTTTGTATCTTTTTATAAAAGGTGTCTCTATGCACATTTGGGCTAAGTTTCATTTGGATTTACATCATTTCGACCCGCAGGTGGTATTTTAAGCACATTGAAACTGAAAAATATTCTTACTCTTTTAGAATTTTTTTAAGCCGTTTTGCCCATTATTACGTATGTTTTACAGCCACGAATAAAACAAAATACTAAAATGATCTGCAAATCACTCACAAAAACTACACATTTCAAAACGAGAAGTTAGTACCACAAGCAGTCAATACATTTTCATGACTATACTGCTCAATAACAGTAAACAAACATACATAACGTGCCATTTTAAACATACAAGCTCTTTTACAGCCTGGGCAATCAGCTCAAGTATTACAACTAAACTAAGTATTTCATAGTTTAAAAATGGTATACAAAGAAAAAAGATACAAGGAAATAAAATGAGGACATTAAATTTCTCATGTGTGTAATGTTGTTATATTAACAGCATCTGGTGTGGTCATTTTAATGCTTTATAGGTGTCTTTTCAAGTGAGTGTGGTTAACAGTTAGTGTAAGTTGTAGTGGGGCTGTTTAGTAGTCTTGTGGGATACAGCTCTCTGTTAATAACTTCAGATATTTCAAGCATTAGTCGGGGGCCGGTTTGGATGTAGACAGAAAAGCAGGTTGAACTGTGAAGCTTGCGGTCTGTAGTGCAAAAAAGTGATGAAATGATGAAATGGAGCAGTAATGATTCAACTATAATTCCTCTGCCCTTCACATTTTGCCACCAGTCTGACAAATCTGAGTGCAGAAATGAGGTGGGCCGCATTGACTATGCAGGGCTGATCAAAGACAATGTGTTGTTTTGAAAAAGCGAGAACAGAAGGAGACGCAGCACAAAGGAGAATGAGAGCGTGGCAGAGGAGATGGGGGGAAAAAGAGAGGGAAGAGGAAAAGTTTTAATAATGCAGCCTCGATTCTGCCGTCCAATTAAGTATAAAATATTCAGTCTGTGTGCCCTTCGCTGTGGCGTGGCGCAAAAAAGCCACAATGTAAAAGTGAGCACGTGTGTTTTGTGCATGTGATGGGGCGTGTGGAACGACAGTCTCCATCAGGAGCTGTTAGACCAAGCCAGTGATCACAGAACCCAAAGACGGATAAATCCTCTTGTGACGTCAACTTAACAATTTAGGCCTGTGACAGTCACAGTCTGGGAAACGTCTACAAGAAGTCATGTTGAAACGTACATCAGATGATTTTATTCTCTCATGGCATCTAGTGAAACAGATTTTCATTGACAGCTGCTAGTTATTTGGCCTAGGAAAGCCGAGGCAGTAACTTTATGTGCGTTACCAGCTGGTCTGAAGAATCACTGCATGATTTTGAAAGAATGGCGAAGTTCAGACTGCTTTGAAACAGCGTGGAATAAAAGACCTCAGATATCAGTTTTCACTGGCCAAATGTTGGCTTATAGATCTTTATTGGTTTTGGATTTATTTGGTTTAATCAGTTTAATTCAAATTGACTTGATCTTTATGAGCTGACTTTGAATCACTGATTCAAAATGATTCATTGATTCAGTTATGTTCAGTTTGATTCAATTATGTTTGCTTTATTTTGATTTGATTCTGTTCAGCCCAGTTCTTCTCTATTTTAGTTTTCACTTATTCTAATTCGGCTCTTTTTAATACAATTTAAATTGTTAAATGTTAGTTTAATTAGTTTAGCTTAATTTGAAGTCCATCATTTTTGATTTTATTTTTGTTCATATATATTTTTGTTTGTTTGTTTGTTTGTTTTTAGGGGGGTTTTCCCAGTAGTTTTACATTTCCAGAAATGTAAGTGCTTCACTCTAAATGTATTTTGGTTATTTTACCAGGGCAACATTTCTAATTTGCATTCAGTTTAAGTTTTTTTTTATCTTTTTATTTCATTTATTATTATATTATATAATATTATATTAAATTATGCTATATTATATTATATACGTATTGATATATTATAAATGTATTTTTATTAATATATTCATATTTTATAATCTTTTAAATTAATAATAACTACCAACAAACATTTTGCAATATATTTTATTTATTATATTTTAACTTAGCTTTTATTTCAGTTCTTATTTTAGTTCATTTTTTGTCATTTGCTTAAAACATACAATTTGTTCATAGGTCAAAGACAAAAAAGGGTTTAAGCATAAAAACAATAAGTGTAATACTGCTTTAAATTGTTGTTGCTTTTCCAAAGAAACTATTTAATAGTTTTCTGTTTAATTTAATAGCATTTTTGTTTTTCTGAGCATACATTTTTCCCATATTTACAGAAGACACCCAGTAACATATAATTCAGTGTAACAATCTTGTCAGGCATATTTACAAATTTGCAAATGCTCATCTGGACAAATAAAAAGACTTCTGGTCTTCTGTTTTATGGTCAGATGAAACAAAAATGGAATTGTTTGGCCACAATGATGTAGCCTTCATTTGGCGTAAAAAAGGAGAAGCCTTCAACCCTAAGAACACCATCCCCACTGTCAAACATGGTGGTGGGAACCTAATGTTTTGGGGGTGTTTTTCAGCCGGTGGACCAGGGAACCTAATCACAGTAAACAGCACCATGGAAAAGGAGCAATACATCAAAATTCTCAACAACAACATCAGGCAATCTGCAGAGAAACTTGGGCTTGGGCACCAGTGGACATTTCAGCACGACAACGACCCAAAACACACAGCAGAAGTGGTGAAGAAATGGTTAGCAGACAAAACATTAACAGACCTGAAAGAGTTGGAGCTCATGGCTAAAGATGAATGGGCAAAAATACCAGTTAAGACATGCAAAAAACTGGTCAGTAATTATAGGAAGCATTTGATTGCTGTAATAGCCAATAAAGCCTTTTCTATTGATTATTTGAGAAGGGTATGAATAATTTTGGACATGCCACTTTTTGTTCAAATGTAAATAAAAGATGAGTAATAATTTTTTCCACAATGATGCCTCTTGTACATCATCTTATTATCTTCTGGGAGACGTTTTTTCCAGGCACGTCCACGCTGCATCGAGATAAAAACATCTCAACTTTTCAGAATGCCGCAAGCACACCGCAGGTCATGTGACATGAACCAACCAATCAGCTTCATCTTTTCCCTTAATAACATTGAAAGCACTGCCAAATTAAACATTTTTAAATAAATTTAATAGCAGAGATACTGCAATATATATATATATTTTTTTTTTCTGCACCAGAGCAACATTGCTCATTTACATTCAGTTTCAGTTTTTTTATGTAACATTTATTTCATTTATTATTAGATTAGATTAGGTTAGATACATTTAATTTATTTAAATATTATCATTCATTTTTAAAGCTTTATTTAAATTACAAGTCATTTCAGTTTAATTTATGTTTAGATTAGTTATGATAGTAAAGGAAGAAAACTAAACACAATCTCTCACTAATGCTATCATAAAGTCTATAAGGATTCATAATCATTTGAAAGGAAAACAGCACATGCAGGCTTTATGCTTCAGCTCCTTGTAGCATTAAAGTCAAATAAAGGTGAGTTCTCACTCTCTCTCTCAGCAGTACCCATCAATGACATCATTCTTCACCGGGCACATTTTTAGGGCCCCACCGCGGCACTGTGCCATTTTCTAAACATCATGAGCAGAGAGCAGAAGAGTGAGTTAGAGAGAGAGCGCGCAGTTTGCGGTGGATCAGCATTCAGCTCGAGCCGTCCGATTCACCGCGTCGCCCCGTCTGCTGGCAGTGACAGATCTTCTGCTGCTCGTGAGGGCCTGCTTCATTTTGCCCCGCTTGTTTTCCGTGCACTCCTACCTCATTGTTTCTGAACCCTGACAGAAGTGACCAGTACAGAATATACATTTTCACAGTCTATTGGCCCGCTGCAAACACACAGGGACTCTCTCTGCTGAGGAGAAAAATGAGAATGGACGGAAGGAGAAAAAGGTTGAAAACAGGAAGCAGCAAGGAATAGACAAGGTAGATGACTTGTGTCAGAGCTAAAGTTTAACATGGGAGACAAGTACATTTTTATCACCACTGATTAGGCCTGAAAAGATTTTGATGTAAAATTCCTATTTGTATTCCAGTGTATTATTTGTCTGTGCATGTTTTGCTGTGTAAACCTGTGCTAATGTGCTGAGAGGACAGAAAAGAAACACTCTGATGGCAGAGGTCTGCCCTCAATAGGAATTTTAATGGACGAAAATATGCTTCACTCATTATGGAAGCACAAATTCTGTGTCTACTTCCATTCTGCACAGCCCAGTGCAACTAAAAAGGTTAGTAACAGCTTTTCTATTGAAAAGAACACTTTTTTTCTGGTTAAGGTGCATTTACACTTACGGCAATTAAAGAGATGGAGGTCAGCGAGTCACTGGACTATTTGTTGCTACAGTAGCTCTTATTGACTGCTGTATCTTTGTGCATCTATCTGTTTAGTGAGGTTTTTAACAAAATAAGGTAAAAATTATATTTAATTTTAATAAAATGTAATATTTACTCTCTGAAAAGTAAATTAAAATGTCTAGTTTCACATGTATACATTTCCATTCATGTATGTTACAAAAATATATTTCTGTTACATATTAGTTAGTTCGCCTAAAAATGAAAATTCTGTCATTAATTGCTCACCCTCATTTCGTTCCAAACCTGTAAGAGCTTTGTTCATCTTCGGAACACAATTTAAGATATTTTGAATAAATCCGAGAGCTTTTTGACCCTGCATTGACAGCAACACAAGACTGACACAGAAGAGAAGAAATTGTTAAATAAAGTCGTTTTTGTTTTATTTCCACACAAAAAGTATTCTAGCTTCATAAAATTAAGGTTAAACCACTGTCACATGGACTAGTTTAACAATGTCCTTTCTACCTTTTTGGGCCTTAAACGTGGTAGTTGTGTTGCTGTCTATGCAGGGTCAGAAAGCTCTCGGATTTCATCAAAAAGATCTTAATTTGTGTTCCAAAGATGAACGAAGGTCTTACAGGTTTGGAACGACATGATTGTCATTAATTAATGACAGAATTTTCATTTTTGGGTGAACTAACCCTTTAAGTAGTAATATTCTTTTCAGTATTAATAATAAAAAGGAATGTTTCTTTCTTAAGTGCTAAGCTTCTTTCTGGCTCCTCCCAGTTGTTTCATCACTTCCACTTACTCAAATCACCTCCAGGACAGTCTGGAAACCCTCTGTACCTGCAGCCGGTAGCTCCACAACCTCTCTCTCCCTCTCCCCCTCTCTCTCTCCGCTGCAGTGCCTCTGTCCCTGTAGCAGCTCCGCAAAGTCAAAAGATCCTGTGAGTGTGTAGAAGTGTACCAGCATGTTTACATTAGTGCGATATGGAAGTCAGGTGTCAGGGTAGAATGCTAATACTTATTGTGAGTTATAGAAGAAAACACAGTAAAGTAAATCACCTCAATCATGCATTGTTGATGATGGGCAGATGACTAGCAGGGGAAGGTTCACCAGTTAAATAAATAAATGAATTAATTACTCACCCTTACGTTGTCCCAAAGGTTTTCAAAGTTCACACTGATTTCAAAATCATTAGAAAATGATGTGATGTGCAAAGTCTGCTAATACCCAATGCAAATTCACTAGTCAGAATTATTTAATTTAAATAAAAAAAATAAACATGTTTATAAGATGTTATGTAAGAAATACAGTGTTGCCAAGTCTTTGGTTTGCAGAATAGGGCTACTTTAACACTTTTGCATTTTGTTTTTCATGTCTACAGGTTGGAGCGACCCCGGTAACGTGATATTTAGCCCCTGGGATGACCAGGGGAAACCCATCCAAAACCTTACTGGGTGACTCTTCAAAACGCAATTGGGCTAGTTTTGAGTAGTTTTGTTGTGAAACCTGGCAACCCTGAGGGAATAATTGAGACAGGCTATTGAAATATCAGAAAATAATGCACACCAGAAGCGGTGACGCAGCCACAATGCGAAGCAGAGTGTGCATTATTTTCTAATAATTCAATAGAACAAAGTCAATTATTCTGTTTATGCTACAGGTTACCACACCTCAAATATGTTTCAGATGTTGTATAACAAGACATTCAACAGGCTTTGAAGTGTAGGATTAATTTCTTACATCTCATCCAACGCATCCCTTGCTAATTCCAAAATGTCATTTTATGGGGGCTTTTATTAGCAGCTGATAGCAGACTCACGGTGCGTTTCCACTGGCAATTCAGTGTGTGAATTACCTGAGTCTGTGCGTCAGCAGCGTATCTATAAAAAAGTCCCCCTTTTTCAAGAACGGCACCATTACTAGTGACAAACGATATGTAGCTTTTAAGTTGCTAAACTATTTTATTGATTAAATCGACAGAGCGGCATTAGCAATACTTTTCTGTGCAAGTGTGTGCCTGTATTAACGTTATGTGTGTGTGTTTGTAAGGGAGAGAGAGAGCGGGAAAAATAGAGTATGTGATTTCCGTACATAATAAAATGTAACTTTGTGGCAAAAATGTACATGTAAATAATCTCTGTTTTTATACCATCGTTTACTATATTCATTTGCTTGGCCAGTGTCCTTGTAGGTTTTGGTTAGTTTGTTGTTTTAAGCTGTAAGGACCTTAGAAATAACCTTTTGTGGAGTGATATGGACATGCGGGCAAAACCTGCCTGGAACTACTTTAGCAGTTAGTTTCCATGAAAATAATTATCAGAATCAGAATCAGAAAGAGCTTTATTGCCAAGTATGCTTGCGCATACAAGGAATTTTTTTCAGTGTTATTAGCTTCCAGTACACAGAGACGCACAGACAATAAAATAAGAGAATAAGAAAAATTACACATATGTAAGCATAAATAGACCAAAAATAAAAATAGAAAATAATAATAATTTGTAAAAAATAAATAAATTGACAAATAAATATGTATGTACAGTTGTGCTATAGGTGATAGGATGAAATGCAGGGATGTCAGATTATTCCACACATTTTTTGCACAGTGGGAGGAACATAAGGTGTTCATAAGGTGGATTGCCTGGGGGAAAAACTGTTCATGCGTCTGGTAGTCCTGATATTTGCGGCCGGATGGTAAGAGTTCAAAGAGAGGATGGCTTGGATGTGAGGGGTCCAGAGTGATTTATATATACCCCTTGGAACGATCGTCAGACAATCAGATTTAAGCATTCAACAGCGCTGTAGTATATTAATGTACAGTTAAAGTCGAAACTTTACATACACCTTGCAGAATCTGCAAATTGTTCATTATTTTACCAAAATAATAGGGATCATAGAAAATACACATTTTCATTCTGTTCAAAAGTTTTTACCCATGGCTCTTAATGCGTTGTTTTTCCTTCATACGGTCATTGTTGGAAACCCTGCTGAAAAAAACAGCATATGCTGGTTAGGTATGTTTTGGTGCTGGGATGGTGGTTTTTGCTGGTTTATGCTGGTCCTTTGCTGGTTTATGCTGGTCCTAACAAAGACTATAGAATACCCAAGACATGTCACTCGTGTAGTTTTGAATGGGGGAAAATGCAACGCTCATTATGGCCGCGAAGCCCCGCCTTCTTAGTGAAAGAGCCAATCGTTGATTAGAAAAGTCAGCGCGTCACTGCAGCTGCCGTTAGAAGTCCCGGTTGCTATAGAAACAATCGGCGCTCTAAGACGTGCGCTCAGTATTGCGCATGCGCACTGGCTCATCTAGCCGGAAAAATAAGCGTTTTTTTCACGCTATTGGAGCACAAGGAACCATATTTATGAGGCAGTTCTTGTTGGATTTCTTTGGATATTTAAAATATGAAATTTAATCGTAAGCTTGGTGAACAGTTTTGGAGAATTTGATGTTTCCCCATTCAAACAGATAGGAGCTGCACTTGTATGCCCGAGAGGCGTTTCAAAGATGGCCGCCGAGTGACATGACTTGCCTTAAAGGGACTTTGGTCCTAACCAGCAAAGGACCAGCATAAACCAGCAAAGGAGTTTTTTTCAGCAGGGAAGGGTTCAAATTCACAAAAATGCTGAAAAACCAAAGAATCTGTGGGACCTGAAGGATTTTTCTGAAGAACAGCAGGCAGTTTAACTGTTCAGGACAAACAAGGGACTCATGAACAACTATCACAAAAAAAAAAAAAAAAAAAAGATTACACATTTTAAATAAATAAATATTTTCTTATGTAGACTATATGTAAACGTCTTTCATGTGAAATATCTTATTGAGATCAGTACTAAATAAAAAAATAACATTCATTTTGTAAGATCCATCTTATTTTGGTAAAATAATTAACATTTTGCGGATTCTGCAAGGAGTATGTAAACTTTTGACGTCAACTATATATATGCACTTGAAAACCTAGAAAATCAAATGATTTTGTAAAGAGATGAGGTTGAATACCTCTTTAAAAGTTCATCTAAAAACAGAAATCCTGCTTGGTGACCAATAACGTACGTGTGTGTGTGTGTGTGTGTGTGTGTGTGTGTGTGTGTGTGTGTGTGTGTGTGTGTGTGTGTGTGTGTGTGTGTTTGTGTACCTGGTATTCATCACGTTGTGGGGACCAAATGTCTCCACAAGGATAGTAATATCAGTAGATTTTGACCTTGTGGGGACATTTCTTAGGTCCCCATGAGGAAACAGGCTTATAAATCATGCACAATTAGTTTTTTTGAGGAAGTAAAAGTGTGCACAATCTCCTGTGAGGGCTAGGTTTAGGTGTAGGGTAGTAGGTGTAGGGCCATAGAAAGTACGGTTTGTACAGTATGAAAACCATTACGCCTATGGAATGTCCCCATAAAACATGTAAACCCATGTGTGTGTGTGTGTGTGTGTGTGTATCGTTGCGCTTTTTCTGCCTTAGGCGAAGCGAATGGTGTGGCCAGTGTGCAACAGAAATTTGTAATTACTGGTACAGAGATAAAGGGGGATTGAAAGATAAAAAAGACTTTTACAAGGATAAAGATAGTTGGTTAGTGGTGTGATGGCTGATCATGATCAGACTGCATCTCTGTCTCCCCCCTGTGTCCAAAAACAATACTGCTGCTTACAAAAAAGCAGGATCATTGAATGCTGTCTCTGTTACTTATATATACTCTTAAATATACACTGTATAATATAACAAATTAATGATAAACCAAAATCAGACATCCTAGATTTTACAGAGCCTTCCATGGACCATCGAGGTCTATATGTGCAAGCAATCAAATGAGAAGCGCTGTTATGTTTTTATAGTGCCACTTAGCTTTCTCTGAAAAAAAATGACATTGCACCTTTAACAGTTGCCATATTTATTCCCCGCATTTATATCTGTCCTGCTAGCCATTACAATGATTTGTACACTGCATTTTAAGATGCTAAAAATATAGAAGTGTGTACCCAGAACGGTCTGTGTCATTGTCTCTGACGCTTGAGTCATTCATCTCATCCGCATTTGACCGTCTCCCCACCTGACCTTGGCAAACGCTGTGAATCCTGACCTCTGCTGGATGGATTGCCTCCCATTCTGTTATACAAGCATAACTCACGGGGTATGTTTGGTTACAAGCCTGTCAGGGGCCACTGGAAATCAGGGTCAGATGTTGCCACACTGATATCTCTTCTGGAAGGGCTGGATAGAGATAGACTAGAACTTTGGCATTTGTTAATTCATGAACTGTAGAACAGTGTTTCTCAGCTGGTGGGTCGCAAGCCAAAATTGGATTGCAGGTTTGTTTTTTGATGGGATTGTTGACAGCTGGGGAAAAAAGCAATGCTATGAAAATCATGAAAAGTATAATCATATCATATCTGTGATGTTATTTACTTCAAATGTTGTGCATCCAGTCAATCTCATATTCAAACTTTAGATATATTTTCAGTTAAAAAAATATATATATATATATATAATACATTTAATTTAAAAACATTTAATCAGAATTTTTTTTTTAAGATTACAAAATCATAATATACATTTTAATAATTTTAATACAAACACTAAATTATATGTACTCTTAATAATAATGTATACACACACACACACACACACACACACACATTTTAATACTAAATTATATAAAATCTTAATATTTATATATATATATATATATATATATATATATATATATATATGTCACGTATCTGGTCTATCCTTTCATCATGAACTCTTGCACCACACTTCATGGACTTCATTCCCCACAAGCCACTGCACTAATCACTGCATTCACCTGCTCTCACTTTACTGATTACCACTCACAGCTGCACCTCATCACACTGACTGCATTTAAGCTTCTCACACACACAGCCACGCTGCGAAGTCTTATTGTTCCATCTGGTCATTATTTCCGAGCGTTTATTCCCGTGTTTGATTTCCTGTGTTTTTGATTCCTGGACTCCTTCCCGTGTTTTGATTCTCGCTGCCAGCCCCGACCTTTCTGCCTGTTTTGACCACGATTTCTGCCTGCCCCTTTGTGTTTGTTTTGTGTTTGAAATAAATGCTGCGAATGGATCCGCACGTCTCTGACCCTCCCTGTGACAGAAGACTTCGCCATTACAAGGATCCAGCAGCGAGTATGATGTCATCCGGTTCCAGCACGAACTCCACGGTACAGATCATGCTTCTCAAGCAGGGTGAGCGGACAATTGAGGATTATGCTATGGCCTTCATTGAATTGGCTAATCGGTCTACGATGGATGAGCAGTGCCTGATGATTTTCTTTCGGGGAGGACTCTTAGAGCCATTAGCTTCACTCATGCCCATGTTCGAACCTGGCTGGACTTTACAAACGTACATTGACTTTGCTCTGCAAATGAGTGGCTCTCTTTTTACTGTGGGAATTCAAGAAGAAGATGACAACAATGTCCCCACAGTAAACTCCAGCTCAGAGCCACCACACAAGATGGCCGCTAGCCCAGAACCACAGCACCCACATTTTACCACGGCTTGGCAAAGGTTAATGTCTAGCGTGGAGGACCCACCGCTGCTGTCGGCTCGAGCAGCTGGTCTCCCAACCAGCCTCCCAGAGCCTCCGCTGGTTCCGCCCAGCCTTCCAGAGCCTCCGCTGGTTCAGCCCAGCCTTCCAGAGCCTCCGCTGGTTCCGCCCAGCCTTCCAGAGCCTCCGCTGGTTCCGCCCAGCCTTCCAGAGCCTCCGCTGGTTCAGCCCAGCCTTCCAGAGCCTCCGCTGGTTCCGCCCAGCCTTCCAGAGCCTCCGCTGGTTCCGCCCAGCCTTCCAGAGCCACCGCTGGTTCAGCCCAGCCTTCCAGAGCCTCCGCTGGTTCCGCCCAGCCTTCCAGAGCCTCCGCTGGTTCCGCCCAGCCTTCCAGAGCCTCCGCTGGTTCAGCCCAGCCTTCCAGAGCCTCCGCTGGTTCAGCCCAGCCTTCCAGAGCCTCCGCTGGTTCCGCCCAGCCTTCCAGAGCCTCCGCTGGTTCCGCCCAGCCTTCCAGAGCCTCCGCTGGTTCCGCCCAGCCTTCCAGAGCCTCCGCTGGTTCCGCCCGGCCTTCCAGAGCCTCCGCTGGTCCCGCCCGGCCTTCCAGAGCCTCCGCTGGTCCCGCCCGGCCTTCCAGAGCCTCCGCTGGTCCCGCCCGGCCTTCCAGAGCCTCCGCTGGTTCCATCCAGTCGTCCTGAGATTCCTGTCTGCCCGGTTCTGGTCACGGAGGCCACGTATGGACTGTGTGGGTTCCCACCCGCCCTCCCTGCTGCTCCAGTCCCGCCACCTCTGTCTCCTGACAGTCCCTCTGCTCACCCACATCCCACCTTCGGTGCAGAGGACTTGCCGTGGGACTGCCAGTCTCCATCGGTGTCCAGACTGAAGGATCCCTCACCATCACCTCCAGCCTCAGAGTCGCCAGAGCCTTGGGTTCCGCCTTGGCCCTCCGGATCCTCTGTGTCGCCCAGGACCATCGACTCTCCGGTTCCGCCTCGGGCTCCACCGGCTCCACCTCCGTCGGTCGGCCCCATGCAGGAGCCAACCCTTCCTCCGCCATGGCTTCTCCCTCCGTCGGCTCCGCCTCAGTTCGTGGTTCCAGTACCCCTACATGGACCTGGCCCTCCATCCCTCCCCCTGTTCCGCCTCAGCTCCACCACCCTCCAGGTTGTATTAGGTGGTTAGAGCGTCTGGAAGCCGCTCCTTGGGGAGGGGCTCTGTCACGTATCTGGTCTATCCTGTCATCATGAACTCTTGCACCACACTTCATGGACTTCATTCCCCACAAGCCACTGCACTAATCACTGCATTCACCTGCTCTCACTTTACTGATTACCGCTCACAGCTGCACCTCATCACACTGACTGCATTTAAGCTTCTCACACACACAGCCACGCTGCGAAGTCTTATTGTTCCATCTGGTCATTATTTCCGAGCGTTTATTCCCGTGTTTGATTTCCTGTGTTTTTGATTCCTGGACTCCTTCCCGTGTTTTGATTCTCGCTGCCAGCCCCGACCTTTCTGCCTGTTTTGACCACGATTTCTGCCTGCCCCTTTGTGTTTGTTTTGTGTTTGAAATAAATGCTGCGAATGGATCCGCACGTCTCTGACCCTCCCTGTGACAATATATATATGTATATATATAATATTTTATGCAATATATTATACATATTTTTATTATATTTTCTATGTATTATTAAATATATATTTAATAATAAATATATACAAATTTCCATATTTAAAATTAGAATTGATTAAATATATAGCATATTAATTATAATTCACAAAAAAATATTATTTATCCTATATATATATATATATATATATATAATCTTTTTAATGACAGATTATAAAATTGTAATATGCAAATCAACACAAATAGCAAACTTTATGTATATATTGTAATATTTAAGCTTCGCGTCGTGCCTAACAACGCCCTTCAGCCGTGATTTATTCACGATACAGCACGGCCTCAAGTACCTTATTGCTTTTATAAAACGGTTACCACACAATAAAAATATTAATATCAAAAATATATATTAATTTATATATATATTAGGTTGTACGTTTTCATAAAGTAAAATCATTAACTGCCTTCCGCTGTAAAAAGTAGTCCCTAACTGCTAAAGCTTTGTTTACGTTGCTAAGGGTGGTTGCTAAGGAGGTTCAATGATACACAAAACCGTTGAGTGAAGCGGTCATAGCAGTGCCGTATCATGAATACGACACAGCTGCTGACCAATCAGAATTGAGGAATGGAACTAACCGTTTTATAATATTATTTAAATATTATTAAATATTTATTTAAAATATATATTTAATTTAAAATTAGAATTGATTAAACATATATTAATTATAAATCACAAATAAATATTAATTATCCTTATTAATTATTACTATTTATAAAACTGTTAGTTCCATTCCTCAATTCTGATTGGGGACAACGCCCTTCAGCCGTGATTTATTCACGATACAGCACGGCCTCTCGTACCTTATTGCTTAAATATTATAAAACTATAATATACATTTTAATAATTTAATACAAATACTAAATGATATGTACTCCTAATATATATATGTGTGTGTGTGTGTGTGTGTGTGTGTGTGAGACCCTGGACCACAAAACCAGTCATAAGGTAAAATTTTACAAACCTGAGATGTATACATCATATGAAAGATCAATAAATATTCTATTGATATATGGTTTGTTAGGATAGGACAATATTTGGCTGAGATACATCTATTTGAAAATCTGGAACACTGTAAAAAATTTCAGACCTCCCAAACTCAAAATTTTTTAGTGACTGATCACATCTAAACTTTTCAATTGGCCCAATTGGATATTCTGCTAATTGAATTTTATCAATTGTGGCAGCAGTCTGTTAACATTGGCTCAATGAGAAATAATATATTGAGCCAAATGAAAAACAAATAAGTCTACCAAACTATGTTATTGGCCCAATTAAATATTTTAAATTGTGGTAGCATACATTTTTTGTTTTACCTAATTCAAATATGTATATCGGTAAATGTATATTGCTAAAACAACCTTACTGAATTGTTTATTCCCTGTTGCACCAAAAGAAAAGGAAAAAATATTAAATGATACATTGCCATTTTAATAATTTTTGAATGAAATCTTCAACAGAACATGAAAATACTTTAAAGTGATAAATACACAGTAAACTTTCTACAGTATAAAATGTAATAATTTATTTGAGATTACTTCAACCAGTGTTCAGTGTATATTACCATTCTCACAAAGGGTATTCTGAGCTCATGAAACTGCATCTTACCTACTTAAAGCTGTAGTCTACGATGTTGAAAATCAGTCGAGAAAGCCTGAATTTTTAAAAAACTCATCCCGCCCCTCCACACGCACACCCCTCCCCTCTGTGCTACCTGATCCCTCCCACCGGGAAACGACCTGAACAACGTCACTCAGTCAAGCAGGAGTAAACATGGAACAGAGATGTACCATGTGCGATGTCGGATTGCTTAGTCGCTTCAATCTAATGACCTCGCTAATGACACATCATATGTAAAGTTAACTTTCGACACTTGAACGTAGTTGCTTCATCAACAATGCAATGTCACCATTGTCCTAACAAAATAGCTCAGAGGCACACGTTTGAGTTCACGCACATGCAAGATTAGCAACACATGCAATGTTCTATCTATCGGCTCGAACAGAAAACCGCTGACGTTAGGCATACTGAAATAGTCAAGCACTTCAAGAAATATAATTACTTTGACCCGCGATAGGCGATGCTGAACGGCTAACATTCCAATGCAGACCGGTAGCATGATCATGTTGTCAGACTGATAAAAAGCTATTTATGTAATACACCACACCATAAAAGTATAAATAAATGCTTAAGTTACCTGCTAAACAAAAAGTCAGACATGTCAGCGTCGGTTTTAAGTCCAAGGTTTCTCTGAAGCTTCCACCAACGGGCAATGGTGGACACTATATTGATTCGGCATTGAGTCCGGCGTTTTTCACATTTTTTTTTTTAAAGCTCTGCTCTTTCCTCAATTGACTTTCTCTTTCTTCCAACCTTGACGTTTGGGGCGAGCAGGGGCCGCTTGCTGCTGTCTGTTGGTTTTTCTCCATTGCTGAGTTGATGCTGCCTAATTTCGCGCGAAATTTCATGTCGCAGGAGGGGGCGGGGTGGAGACGCGAGTGGAGCAGGGGATTGGATGAGAGCAGTTAACCAATGTAAGCTGTCCGGCCGGACAGCTTACATTGGTCAATTTCTCTGCGGGTTTACACCCAATAGAGTGAATGGATTTTTTTCATTCTTTTTTCTCTTTATATTATTAGGATTGTTCTGTAGAACCATAACCAGCATCTAAACGAGGTTATTAATAATGAACAATCTTTGAAATTGTAGACCATAGCTTTAAACATTAAACGTAAAATACATTCATATACTAAAAATGTCAATAACACCATCAAATTTAAGTAATAGGGAGATTACTTCAGTGTTTTACAGTAAAATTCTGTCCTTAATTACTCCATGTCGTTCCATATAAGAGTAAGACTATTTTTATTTCTAATTTCTATATCAAAATTTATATTCTATATCTTAATTTGTTTTCTGAATATAAACAAAGGTTTTTATGCGTTTGGAATGAAATGAGCATTAGTAATTAATGACAGAATTTACATTTTTGGGTTAACTATCCCTTTAAGTCCTTGCAGTACTCACGATGAGTGCATACAATAATCCAAAGAGTACAATAAATGCATTTCCTAAGTTGTCAAGCTCCACCTCCTCTTCCAGGACAACGGAGACATTCAATCAATCGGTTGCATTTAGTTATTCAGGGCTTTTAACAATAAGCAACTTAACAGTATTAAATAAGACAATAGTGTCAATAGTGGCAAAGTCCGTTGTTGCAGCAAACTCAGATTTGCAAAGGTCTCATCTGGTTCCCATGGTCTTGCGCCAACGGCCGTCTAGGTGAGGAGTTCTTTACTGATGATCCATCTCTGGGGCTGATCTAGTTGATTTGGTCTCTGCTGACATTCAGGGCTGTAGAGGTTGTCTCTAGGTGTTGATCCACCATCTGGGCTGGGTACAGACTGGATCTGGCGGCTACTGTGACCTCGGAAAAAATAAGAACAAAACAGACTAATATTAATGTAGAGGCCATTCTTCTTACAATGCAACAAGCACAACAGGTGTTATGGGAAGTGTTCCCAGTTCCAGTTGACCTAACATTCAGCACACTTGACATGGTCGTTGAGGTGCAAGTGCCACTGCTTACCATTTCAAGAAGTTCCATTTTCATTGCAGTTGTGTGGTTCTCCAATGGCTTGGTATTCTGCAAAAACAAAGTATAAAATAGCAATGTCAATACTAAGTCTACATTACAATTAGCAGTCTACATCCAAGCCATGTCTCATGGCAGCTCTCAAGAAAGCAACTCCTCACAAATTACATCTAAGAACTAATAGTACTTGGCATTAATATGAAACAAAGATTCACTAAAGATTAATACTCACTGTGAAATTCGTAATGGTTCCTTTTCTATACCAAACGGTGCCTCTTGAGGTCAGACCTGGCAATGGTGGGTTACACTAATGGGGGGGGGGGGGGGGAGTTATAGCAGAAACATAATTGTGTCTCATAAATTGTATATAATCATTATACAGTGAGATAAAAAAAATAATTTAGCTTAATAAATAGTAACTTTGGGTAACTGTGAGATAGGGGTGTACTATTGATAAAAAATATATCTTAATATTTTCTGGGATATTATCAAAAATGATCATTAGACCATGTCTTGCTGAGTGTGTTATTATGCTGGTATGTATCTTATGGACTTCTTTAGCATCTGAAGTGACAACGAGATGTTTTTATACATAATTAATTCAGCTCAAAGAGACATGAATGCATTTAACCTGCAGTTACACATGCAAAATAATATTTTGATATTTTAAACATAAAATGTTGAATACTGATATTTGGAATATGTTAAACGTGAAATTAAAACCGCCAGTAGGTGTCAGTAAGTCCATGTTTATAAGTGAGTCATTGCGATTGAACCGAATCATTTAAACGGTTGATTCATTCAAGAATCAAACACCGTCATATTGCACAGACACGCAAACCAGTGCCCTGGCTGTGTTCGGAAAGATTTTTGTTGGCGAAATAAAGTAAAAACAGGCATTATTGTGTCTAAAATGCAAGTCCTTTAATATTAACTTCTTCTTTATTGAACTGTTGTATAAAACCAATATCAAATTTGCAATCATGCGGCTTTTTGGCGGAAAACGTGGCACTCTTCGCGTGATACAGATTTTGAAATTAATGTTACTTAAATATATTTTCTCCCACTCCCCATATCATATGTGCTCAATCTACATGCATTTTAATAGACTAATCATGCAGTGACAAAACGCAATGTAAACGCGCTTCCTCACTAGTCTTCATCACACATAACGTTGATGTATTCGTGCAGTACACTCTGTCAGGCGTGTTTTTTTGCGATATACAGGATAAGCCGACATTGATAAAACAAAATGATCAAAGACAATAACGTTATATGTTGCACAACCCTAACCTTACCCAATGCGTGAATTCACACTTATTCGGCAAAATACAATGTAATGTACGTGACTCATGACTTAATAAATACAAAGCTCAGTACTCACCATAACTTTAACGATAGAAAATCCGTCTGTAAATGATGTTTTGTCGCCCTCAGCATCGTCTCAGCTTTCTCGTTCTCCCGCTCACAGGAATTTGAACTCACTCCACCAACGGTTTCTCTCATGCGCATGCGTATTGGCCTTTTCTGCTGCAAAGCTTGTTCGGCTAAAACAGATTTTTCACTTCTGCTTGGTAGATTGGCTGAGCACATTTTAATATGTTTGGTGAATATATATTTTTAATTTTAACTTTAGACCTTCAGCTAAAATTAATTCAATGCATTATTTTGTTTGGGGATAATTATTGGGAAGCAATTAATTGAGTCAATATTTATTTGTCAGTTTCCACAATTTTTCAAAAACGAAATTTTTTACAGTGAATCTGAGGGTGCAAAAAAATCAAAATACTGAGAAAATCACCTTTAAAGTTGTCCAAATTAAGTTCTTAACAATGCATATTACTAATCAAAAATTACATTTTGATATATTTATAGTAGGAATTTTACACAAAATCTTCATGGAACATGATCTTTACTTAATTTCCTAATGATTTTTGGCATAAAAGAAAAATCTATAATTTTGACCCATACAATGTATTTTTGGCTATTGCTACAAATATACCCCAGCGACTTAAGACTGGTTTTGTGGTCCAGGGTCACATATTATTATATGTATATTATTATATTGTATTATATTACATTATATATTTTTAAATTTATATTAATATAAATATTTAATGGTTGAACTTAGAAAACATCACGTTTTTTACTGCAGATTATAAAATCTTACTATATTTATATATATTTTTTACAAACATGATGTCTATAATATCTTTATACGTA
Organism: Garra rufa; assembly: GCF_049309525.1. NCBI lineage: Eukaryota > Metazoa > Chordata > Actinopteri > Cypriniformes > Cyprinidae > Garra > Garra rufa. The sequence goes on along the minus strand of NC_133369.1, from coordinate 12,988,127 downwards.
TAATTTATACATTTTTCCATGTTGTGTATATATAAATTAGTATTGTAAATCAACGGTCCCAATGTGTATACATATATAAATAAATATTAATTTGGAGCAAAAAAAAAATTCCCGCAAAATTTAAGTCAAATAATCCTGAAAAGTGCAAAAACATATTTATGGCGTTTGATCTTCCCAAGTCCATTAAGAATGATAATATTGACATGTTATTGTCTCATGGTGTCTGTAAGCCATCCTATGTTACACGCTTAGAAGGCAAACAAAAGAATCACATCAAGTAATTTTCAGCAGAGGTGGGAGGGGGGAGGTTTTTTTATGGAGTATAATAAGTGTTCTGGCTCCTATTGTGTGAAGCATCTGCACCACCTAAAAATAGCGTGCAGTTTCACGATTGCATTTGTGCCAGAGCCGCAGCACCTCCGGGTCATGGCTATCTGTCTGAGACATACGGGATAACAGAGAAACACTAATTACAGCTCCCTGTGATGTCGTCAAAACACTTGACTAGAGAAAGAAGGACAGATGCAAGGAAAGTCATTGCACATAAATAAAGATGCTCTAATAATGACAGGACAACTTTAAATGAATAGCGACTGAAACTCTTAACCTCCAAAAAACGTTGACTGCCAGAGGTCAAACTACATATTTTTTAGTGATAGTTGTTCATGAGTCCTTTGTTTGTCCTTAACAGTTAAACTGCCCTCTGTTCTTCAGAAAAATCTTTCAGGTCCCACAAATTCTTTTTTTTTTCAGTATTTTTGTGTGTTTGAACCCTTTCCAACTATGAGTGTATGATTTTGAGATCCATCTTTTCACACTGAGGGCAACTGAGGAACTCATATGAGTGAGTATTTTAACTATTGTAGAAGGTTCAAAGATTCACTGATGCTTCAGAAGGAAACACAAAGCATTAAGAACCCAGGGTGAAAACTTTTTTGCATTTAAAGATCAGGGTAAATTTGACTCATTTTGTCTTCTGGGGAACAGAACAGTATCTTCTGTAGCTTCTGAATAGCAGTAATAAATGAAAAAAAAACATGACATTTAGGCAAAATAAGAAAAAAGTACGCATCCTCATTCAGTGCAAAAGTTTTCACCCCCCAGCTCTTAATGCGTTGTTTTCCTTCTGAAGCATCAGTGAGTGTTTGAATCTTCTGTAATAGTTGCAAATGAGTCCCTCAGTTGTCCTCAGTATGAAAAGACGCATCTCAAAATTTTACAGTATATCTTGAAAAGGGTTCAAATACACAAAAATGCTGAAAAACCAAAGAATTTGTAGGACCTTAAGGATTATTCTGAAGAACAGCAGGCAGGTTAACTGTTCAGGACAAACAAGAGAGAAATGAACAACTACTAAATAAAAAACAGCTGTGTATCATTCAGGTAACAACACAGTATTAAGAATCTTGTGGACTATATGTAAACATCTTTTATATGAAATATCTTATTTAGGTCAGTACTACATTAAAAACAACATGCATTTTGTATGATCTTCTTATTTTGATAAAATAATTATTTTGTTCAGATTCTGCAAAGTGTATGTAAACTTTTGACTTCAACTGTATATATATTTAATTGGGAAGCTTTTGAGGTCAGTCACTGATGAAAGTGAAGAAGTTAAACATGCTTTTTTCATGTCACTTTGTTTCATTCACTCTTTTGACTGAGGGCCAAACATCTGAAGTCCTTGTAAAAGACATACTGCTTTGTAGTGAACTTCAGGTACCTGATCTGTTCAGATTACTGATAGTGCTGATTGAAGCTGCTTGTTTTGTGGCGGTGGCAGAGACGAGGCAGGTTATTTATGTTTATACGAGGCAGCACCTCAGAATTCACTCGCCAGGGACAGCACTGTAAACAACAGCAGTCAAATACAAGGCCTGCAGTATCACACACACTTACAGACAGTCAAGCAAGACTTCAAACACCACATAAATCACTGAAAAATTAGCATACATCCTTCTAACTTCAAGTTCCAAATGAGACAAATGTTCAGAGAAAGTGGGCACATTCCAGAAAAGTTAGGCGAGGTCAAGAAAGGCCTGTTTCACACATTATATCAGGATTAATATTAACAGGTTATGTTCTTAAAGCGATGGTTCGGAGTAGATTTGATTACATTGCTATGCACTGCGAAGCCCATCTAAATACCCCATCCGAAGTTTTGTTTACCTTAGTCGAACATTGACAGAGATAGCCAAGCTTGTCGAATGGCTTGCTACAACAGTACATGTGATGTATCTCGTAAATTGCACCACTAAACATGCAAGTAATCTTACCAAATTTCTACAGTAGTGTAAATAGGGTATGTACTCACAAAACGCTGCATTGGAAAATTTGTAAGTCCACCATGAGTGTATTAAAAACAACTGTTACCCGATCCCTACTAGTCTCAAAAATCCAAAATGGCGACACGTCGACGTCACTTCCCTGGTTTGGGAAAAGCATGTAAAAGTCCACCTACTACGTCTGTGTGCATGTGTAACCAGTATGAAAACTGTTTATTTCATACACCGTGTTCCAAATTATTATGCAAATTGTATGTAAGTGTCATAAACACACAGTTTTTTGTTTTTCAATTAAACTCATGGATGGTATTGTGTCATGGCTCTTTGGATCACTGAAATGAATCTCAGACACCTGTGATAAATAGTTTGCCAAATGAGCCCAATTAAAGGAAAAGTACTTAAGAAGGATGTTCCACATTATTAAGCAGGCCACAGGTTTCAAGCAATTATGGGAAAGAAAAAGGTCTCTCTGCTGCCGAAAAGCGTCAAATAGTGCAATGCTTTGGACAAGGTATGAAAACATTAGATATTTCACGAAAACGTAAGCGTGATCATTGTACTGTGAAGAGATTTGAGGCTGATTCAGAGACAGGTTCGTGCAGGTAAAGGCAGAATGAGGAAGGTTTCTGCCAGACAAATTCATCAGATTAAGAGAGCAGCTACTAAAATCCCATTACAAAGTAGCAAACACAAACAGGTTTTTGAAGCTGCTGGTGCCTCTTGAGTCCCGCGAACATCAAGGTGTAGGATCCTCCAGAGGCTTGCAGTTGTGCATAAACCTACTATTTGGCCACTCCTAACTAATGCTCACAAGCAGAAACGGTTGCAGTGGGCCCAGACATACATGAAGACTCATTTTCAGACAGTCTTGTTTACTGATGAGTGTTGTGCATCTTTGGATGGTCCAGATAGATGGAGTAGTGGATGGAACATGTCCCAACAAGGCTGCGACCACAACAAGGAGGTGGCGTTTTTGGCCGGAATCATAGGGAGAGAGCTGGTTGGCCCCTTTAGGATCCCTAAAGGTATTAAAATGACCTCGGCAAAGTATGTCGAGTTTTTGACTTACCACTTTCTTTCATGGTACAAAAAGAAGAACTGTGCCTTCCGTAGCAAAATCATCTTCATGCATGACAATGCACCATCTCATGCTGCAAATAATACCTCTGTGTCATTGGCTGCTATCTGCATAAAAGATGAGAAACTCATGGTGTGGCCACCATCCTCCCCTGACCTCAACCAGATTGAGAACCTTTGGAGCATCCTCAAGCAAAAGATCTATGAGGGTGGGAGGCAGTTCACATCAAAACAGCAGCTCTGGGAGGCTATTCTGGCATCCTGCAAACAAATTCAATCAGAAACTCTCCAAAAACTCACAAATTCAATGGATGCAAGAATTGTGATAGCGATATCAAAGAAGGGGTCCTATGGTAAGATGTAACTTGCCCAGTTAAGATGTTTTTGATTGAAATAGATTTAGATTTCAGTAAATATGACCACCTAATGCTGCAAATTCAGCAAATGCCCATTTTCAGTTCTTTACAACCCATACAATGTTTTAACTCTGTTGTGCATAATAATGTGGAACAGTGCATTTTCAGTTTTTTATTTTTGAAATAAATACTGTTATCATTAGGAGGTTTGTTCAATAAAATTCGAATTATACCCTAATGGTTGATGACTTAAAAATTATACTGACTGTCATTTGCATTGACTAATTATGAAAACCAGAGAAAGATATCATTTGCATAATAATTTGGAACGTGGTGTATATATAGAATCACACAAAAAATGTTCATAAATATACCTGATATGTCTATCTGTGCGTTGGTGTGCATCTTCCCCTTTAAATTTCTGTCTGTAGTGTTGGCCGTAATTTCCTGTCTCTTCACCTCCTCTTCCCTTTTGTGCCCTGGCTCAGCATGGGAGAGAAATATAAGAGGGCGAGTTGATGCTGCTTTTAAACACCATTTATGTGTTTTTATCAGTAAACAAGTGTCAACTGCCAGCCGATGTCCGAGTGGTTCATTCATGCAAATTCACAACGCAGATGAGACCGGTTACACATGTCAACTTCCTGCCAGAAAGCGATGCATCTAACGACGAATGCAATGATATTTTGTTGATAAAACAATTTCACAAAAAAAGATTATGTGAAACTAATTTGTTAATACTTAAGGTAAGAAAAATGGATATTCTAAACCAGGTGATGTCGCGAGACACCGCCCACATCACAAGTTGACATGCACACAGACGTAGTAGGTGGTCTTTTACGTGCTTTTCCCAAACCAGGGAAGTGACGTCGACGTGTCGCCATTGAGGATTTCCGTTTTTGGCCGTTTTCACGGCCAAAACAAGCCTCCTGCTCTCCAGCGAGCAACCCCCTCTGAGTGCAGAGTGGTGCCGCGGTTCCTCCCTGGGCAGACCGGGACTTAAAGAGTAATTTCTCACGGCCGTGTAAAATGTTCTTTTCAGAATGGTTTTCCGGCCGTGCGCTGCTGGATGTGGCAGTTTCCTCACCTCCCAAGACGGACATGAACACTGTCTCACATGTTTGGGCCGAGAACATGCTGAGGCAGCGTTCACGGATGGTTCATGCATGGTCAAGCTGAAAAATCGCCGTTCTTTCGCGAGGCGGCTCCCCTCATCGTCCCACGGCACGTCGTTAAGCCGCCAATGCTTTTCGGCCGCCGTGGCGAGACACGAGGGGGACTTTCGAGTCACTGTGCAGAATGTGCCGCCGTGCAGGGGAGACGTTACATCCCCTGCCACGACCCTAGCGTTGCGCTGACGCCGGCTTGATCCGGCTCCTCAGCAAAAACCTGAATGACTGGCTGCATGCCGCCATCTTATATACCCGTATGTACGGGCGTGGCTTGGCATGCAAATGCCACTCGCCAATTTTCATTGGCCTTTTGAATAAGGCTCAGAGATGATTGGACTCTCAAGCGAGTTCCCATATGTAACGTACTCGGTTACTTACGTAACCTCGGTTCTCTCTAGAGAGGGAACGAGTACTGCGTAAGAAGTATCTTACGCTAGGGGAAAATCCTTTTCTGCGAGATATTGAAGCCAAAAATTATCCTTAATTTTGAAATAATGTAAAGCGCGTTGCAGCAGCATACAGACATAGGCGAAACAGCTTGCGCGCCTATTGGCTGCTCTGCGGCAACTGCAGCAGCCTATTAGAGCGAGGCCTGACGCGACGCCAGATCCAATGGGGGCATTTCGCGCCCTTTGCGTCGCTTCGCGCCCTTTTCGTAGCTTCCCGCCTAAAAGGGCGTGGTCTAGGCCTATAAATATCGCTCATAGGCAGCTATTATCTGGTTTTTCATCATCAAAGCAACCAGAGCGTGCGCATGCACGGCAAGATACGCAGTACTCGTTCCCTCTCTAGAGAGAACCGAGGTTACGTAAGTAACCGAGTACGTTCTCTTACTAGAGGGAACGAGTACTGCGTAAGAAGTATCTTACGCTAGGGGACCCAGTGTAAAACGCCGTGCATGCTGAGATCTGACACCAAAGACCCAAGGGCGAAAGCCCGGGGTTCATACAGTTCATAATCACCTATAGAACTCACAGGGAGTCCGGGGAAGAGGGAGGGGCAACGCCGCACTCTTCCACATAGTGCAGCGTCACTCAGACGCTGAGTAAACGTACATACAGGGCGGGGTTACGGCCTGAGCTGACGTAAGAATAAGGGTCATCACACAGTTTGCCCAGACACATATTGTGCTGCTATTACTTTCACTGTCGACCCTAGAGCTGTGCTCAGTAGACGCAGCATTTCGAGCTGATAAATCAGGTCAGACAACACTGAATATCTAGACTGACAGCAGTCTGGCCTGTAAGGCGGGAACCTCCAGGTTGTAAAACCTTATAAATGTAGACGGAGAGGCCCAGCCCGCCGCCGTACAAATATCTTGTAAGGCAATCCCACTCGACCAAGCCCACGACGAGGCCACGCCCCTCGTGGAATGTGCTCTGACACCTAGCGGGCACTGCTTGCCCTTGGAAGCATATGCCAACGCAATAGCATCAACTATCCATCTGGATAGGCTGTGTTTCGAAGCGGCCAGTCCCTTTGGGCGCCCGTAAAACGAAACAAAAAGCTGATCTGTCTGTCTAAAAGCAGACGAGCGAGACACGTAAGCTCGTAATGCCCTGACTGGGCATAGGAGGTTCGCGTCCGTTTCCTCATCATTGACCGGTAGGGCTGACAGCGCGATGACCTGTGCCCTGAACGGTGTGTTGAGTGATTTTGGAACGTAACCATGCTTGGGTTTGAGTATGACTTTAGAGTCATTAGGTCCAAATTCCATGCACGTCGCGCTCACAGAGAGTGCGTGCAAATCCCCTATGCGCTTCACTGAAGCGAGAGCCAGCAGAAACACAGTCTTAAGAGACAGGTATTTCAAATCAATCGTCTGCAGAGGCTCGAATGGTCCGCCTTTCATGGCCTCTAGTACCACAGAAAGGTCCCATACGGGGACTGAGGGAGGTCTGGGGGGATTTAGTCTTCTAGCTCCCCTCAGGAAGCGAATAACTAAATCGTTCCTTCCTATTGACTGACCTAACGTTGCGCTCGAAAACGCCGTTATAGCCGCCACATAGACTTTGAGCGTGGACGGGGTTCTGCCCTTGTCCAGCAGCTCTTGTAGGAAGGAAAGCACCTCCATCACACCACAGTTAGTGGGTGACAAGCCGCGGGCTGCGCACCAGCCCGAAAACACTGACCATTTTGAGGAATAGAGCCGTCTCGTAGAAGGGGCTCTAGCCTGCGTGATCGTGTTTAATACTCCTTTTGGGAGTTCATCATATATTCGCTGGTGGCCCAGACATGAAGGGACCACAGCTCTGGGTGAGGGTGCCAAATCGAGCCGCTGGCCTGAGAGAGAAGGTCTCTCCTCACTGGTATCGGCCACGGGGCAGTGCTCGTCAGCTGCATCAGCGCTGGGAACCAGGGCTGGTTTTCCCAAAACGGCGCTATCAGCAGTATTGGACATCCTTTTTCCCTGACCCTCTCTATCACCTGAGGTAGGAGAGAGATGGGGGGAAAAGCATAGAGATGACGGCGGGGCCATTCGTGGGCCAGCGCGTCTCTGCTTTTTGAGTAAAATTCCTGACAGTGAGCGTTGTTCGGAGACGCAAAAAGGTCTATTTCCGCTTTGCCGAATTTTTTCCACAGCATTTGTACTGTCTGTGGGTGTAGAGACCATTCGCCTGCTGGAACATTGTTCCTGGACAGTCTGTCTGGTCCTATGTTCAGAAGCCCCGGCACATGCGCTGCTTTCAGCGAGCGCAGGTTGCGCTGAGCCCATACCAGGAGGCGTTCTGCAAGTCTGTATAGGTTTTTGGACCTGAGACCGCCCTGGCGATTTATATAGGAAACCACTGACATGTTGTCCGAGCGGACTAGTACATGGTTTCCTTTTATTTGGGGACAGAAGCGCGTCAGTGCGTTCTGTACTGCCAGCATTTCGAGGCAGTTGATATGTAGGAGCTTTTCCCGTTCTGACCACTGGCCAAAAGACGGTCTGCCCTCGAGCAGAGCCCCCCATCCCGAGGTTGACGCGTCCGTAGACACCACTTTTACTCTCGAGAAAGTCCCCAGGCTTACACCTGACTGGTACCAGTCGACTGCTTTCCACGGCTTCAGGGCTGTGATACATTTCTGATTGACCGTGATACGAAGCCGACCGGGCGCCCACGCTTGATGCGGGACGCGCGCTTTCAGCCAGAACTGCAGTGGACGCATACGCAGCAGACCCAGCTGCAGAACTGATGACGCTGAGGCCATGAGACCCAGCATTTTCTGAAATGTTTTGAGCGGGACAGACGCGCCGCAGCGGAACGAGCCCGCTGTGCGCTGAATGTCTGCTGCGCGCTGTGGTGACAGCCGCGCTATCATTGACAGCGAGTCCAATTCTGTGCCCAGGAAGGAAGTTTTCTGACTGGGGGACAGGGAGCTCTTCGCCCAATTGACTCTGAGACCCAAATTCTCGAGGTGATCGAGTAACATGGTCGTATGCTGTACAAGCACTGAGCGAGACTGCGCTAGAATCAGCCAATCGTCCAAATAGTTCAGTATGCGCACGCCTTTCAGTCTGAGAGGAACGAGCGCTGCGTCCATGCACTTTGTAAATGTACGGGGTGCCTGGGACAAACCGAACGGCAGGACTGTGTACTGATATGCCTGGCCCTCGAAGGCGAATCTCAAAAATCGCCTGTGACGTGACGCTATCTGTATTTGAAAATACGCGTCTTTCAGATCCACTGACACGAACCAGTCTCCTTGGCGAACTTGCGCGAGGATTTTTCTGGTCGTGAGCATCCTGAACCGACGCTTCACCAGCGCTTTGTTCAGTTGCCTTAGATCTAATATGGGTCTGTGACCCCCGTCTTTTTTCGGTACCAGGAAATATCTGCTGTACAACCCTCCTTCGCTTTGAGTTTGAGAGAGGGGCTCTATGACTCCTTTGCTCAATAGTTTCGCCACTTCGGCTCGAAGCAGTTGTGCTGCTTCTGTCTGCATTGTGGTCTCGACGCGCGCTGTATAGCGGCGCGGGCGTCGGTGAAACTGTAGCGAATAGCCTCCTTTTATAATGTCCAGCACCCATTTCGAAACCCCTGGAAGCTTTTCCCATGCGTTTGCATGAATAGCTAGAGGTTGAATACGAAACGCGCTCCGTTCTATCCGTAACGGAGTGGTTTCGGAGTGCTGTGGCACTAGAGACGTGCTGACATTCGAGGCGTGGGGCACGCTGATAGCGGGAACTATTATGTCTGTGTGTGGATGTGGTCGTGTGGCAACAGGCACATTTAACACACTGCAAACACCGTTCGCCTGCATGCACGTTAGTTTCGCTTTTACGGAAACCTTTTGACGTGCGTGATGTGATGTCTGTGGGCACTGTAAAGTGGGCACGTCTATCACCTGTGGAGCGCAATCGATCTGAGCCGATTTTATGTGCGCAGGGTCTGTCTGACATGTTGTGCTTGTGTGTAGAAATGGGCACTGAGTGGGCATTTTGACTACACTTGAAACACCATCGGCCGTGGCCGGTTGTGAAGCGCAATCGATTCGAGTCGATTTTATGTGCGCTTGACCTGTGAGACAGGGTGTGCTTATGTGTAGAAATGGGCACTGGGGAGTGGGCATTCTGACACGTGAAACACCATCGGCCGTGGCCGGGACACCAGAAAATACACTCTTTTTTGGATTTATCTGGGTAGCCGTGAGAACGGCTTTTGAGTACAGGCAAACGGGCGACAGAGCCGGTTTGTTGGCTGCAAAATACACTGGAACAGTCACAATACTTGGAACTGAACAAGCAAATACCTTTGGTGGGGGTCCGGCGACAGCGGGACTCGCGCACCGTCTTTTTCCTAGCTTTGTTAGGACTGCTTCGGAGGCTCAGGTTTCAAATCCAACCTGGGTCTCGGGCCGCGACCAGCGGGACGGCGGCCAGAAGAGCGGGAACGCGGTCTCGCGCCCTGCGCTCGGTGGCGCTGCGAAGCGGCAACAGCGGGCTGTGGCTGGGGTCGTGCGCTCTGCGCGGGCGGTTTCACACGGCCGGCTGCAGAGCTGGAGCGTTTCGGCAGGAAGTGCCTCATCGCCTGGGACGCCTTCTGTACCTCAGCGAATCTCTCTGCAAAGTCCTTGACAGAGGATCCAAAAAGGCCAGCGGGAGAGAGCGGAGCATCGAAGAACGCGGTGCGCTCAGACTCAGCCATCTCCGAAAGCGTCAGCCACAAATGCCTTTCGGCTACAGCGAGCGAAGCCATGTTGCGTCCGATGGCCTGTGCTGCAGACTTTGTAGCGCGGAGTGCGAGGTCCATGGCGCTCCTTAGGTCCGGCACACAAATCGCGTCAGGGCCTTCCTCATCCATCCTTCGGAGGAGGTCAGCCTGAAAAACCTGCAGCGTGGCCATTGTGTGCAGCGCTGACGCTGCCTGCCCAGCGGCGGTGTAAGCGCGGCTGTGCAGGTTTGACGTCTGGCGACATGCTTTAGACGGCAGCGCCGACTTAGCACGCCGTCCAGCGGAGGGCGGGCACAAGTGGGCTGCTATCGCCTCCTCGACAGGCGGCAGAGAGAGGTATCCTTTTTTCTCGGCGCCGTCCACAGTGGAGAACGCTAGAGAAGAGGATGGGCGCACTCTCGCTGAGTAAGGGGCGCTCCAGGATTTAGCCAGTTCTTCGTGAAGCTCAGGAAGAAAAGGCGCTGGTTTGCACGCGCTCGAAGCGCGTTCCCCTTTCGGCAGAAAACAGCCGTCCAACCTGTTATGAGCGGGCTGCTCCGGTGAGGACCACTCGAGGCCAAGGCACGCCGTGGCCTGTGTCAGAATCCTCATCAGTTCTGCCTCGATCGAAGCTCTCGAGCCTGACGGAGCGTGGGCGGGGGGAGCGAGGTCCACAGAGCTCGTCCAATCCTCACTGCCTGACGCCAGAATAGAGCAGGAATCCTCCTCCTCCATAACTGTGCCCTCGTCAACCGTGTCGGTGCAAGCGGCGGCGGGCAGCGGCCACTTAACATCTGGGACGGAGGCTGACGAGATTGGTGAAGCTGGCGGGCGAACCGGCGAGCTTTGTCGGCTGGGGGGGGGTTCCGGTGCCCGCTGGGCACGGCGCTTCTTACGGCGCGACACCGTGGCGGGCGGGGGAGCAGATTCGGCGAAGAGTGCCAGGCGAGTCCTCAGAGTCGCCATCGGCAGTAGTTCACAATGAGGGCAGCCGCCCTCAGCGAGCGCGAGCGCCGCGTGCTCCTCACCCAGGCAGGAAGCGCAGACGATATGGCGGTCCCCGTCACTGAGTGTGGCTCTGCATGAGCCGCAGGAAGGCATCTTTAAAAAGACGCCTGCTCTTTTATAGAGAAGTGTGTATCGCAGCGGCGACACACACTTGAGATATTAAAGGATATGAGCGCCGGAAAGCGCAGCAGGAAGGCACGGAAGGCGGCGTGGCCAGCAGCTTCAGAGACTCGTCCCGCTGAGATGCTTGCAATCGACGGCGGCTTCTTCTCCGGCTCCAGCGATGCGTTTGCTTCGCTTGAAGGATGAAAAATCAGATAATAGCTGCCTATGAGCGATATTTATAGGCCTAGACCACGCCCTTTTAGGCGGGAAGCTACGAAAAGGGCGCGAAGCGACGCAAAGGGCGCGAAATGCCCCCATTGGATCTGGCGTCGCGTCAGGCCTCGCTCTAATAGGCTGCTGCAGTTGCCGCAGAGCAGCCAATAGGCGCGCAAGCTGTTTCGCCTATGTCTGTATGCTGCTGCAACGCGCTTTACATTATTTCAAAATTAAGGATAATTTTTGGCTTCAATATCTCGCAGAAAAGGATTTTCCCCTAGCGTAAGATACTTCTTACGCAGTACTCGTTCCCTCTAGTAAGAGAACGTCACCGTTCCCTCCTTCAGGGAACGAGGGTTACCTTCGTAACCTAGACGTTTTTAATACACTCACGGTGGACTTACAAATTTTCCAATGCAGCGTTTTGTGAGTACATACCCTATTTACACTACTGTAGAAATTTGGTAAGATTACTTGCACATTTAGTGGTGCAATTTACGAGATACATCACATGTACCATGTACGGCTGTGGCAAACCATTCGGCAAGCTTGGCTATCTCTGTCAATGTTCGACTAAGGTAAACAAAACTTCGGATGGGGTATTTAGATGGGCTTCGGAGTGCATAGCAATGTAGTCAAATCTACTCCGAACCATCGCTTTAACACTGACCATGCAAACAGTCCAGTGTTGCATAACTGAAGCATAAGTGCAAGCCAGTAAAAAGCTCTACTGTCACACTCTGAACTTGTTGAATATACTAGACATTATTATGCAATAAAAGGCTTTTTTGAGTCAACATAAAATATGTTGGTGGGAAATACCACCTATTGTTTAAAGGGAAGATATCATAATCTGTACGTTTCCACCCATGGCGCCACATTTTAATTTTAACAAGCAACCAACAACGGTGTATAACGCCATGGCAAAAGTTGCTACCTGTTCTGTTCTCTACCTGAGTTCCAGCCTCCGTGGAGACAAGACAGCATTGGATTTATTATTTTATTTACTGTGTATTACACTGCTGTCACTCTGATCTAATATAAACATGTGATTTCTTTCCCAGCTGTTTACCTTCACAGACATAACTGACTGTTTTTCTAACTCATGCGTGTTTTTATCATAAACTTGTGTGTATTTGACATTTTAAGTGCAATAAGACATGAAAGAGAAATTAGTTGCCATGACATATGACAGTCGCTGTCTGTGTTCGTGCTTCAGATGTGTACACTCAGAAAACCCTATATGAAATGATTTAATAAATGATCTGTGAGGTATTTTGAGCTGAAATTTCACAGACACATTCTGGGGACACCTGAGACTTATATTTAGGGACCAAGCACCGATGGTTTGTATTATTGTATCCGTTAACATTCTTCTTCTTCCATTTCTTCTTGAGCCTATGGCAGCCCATAGAACCGCTTGCGGGAAAGTTGTGAAATTTGGCACACTGATAGAGGACAGTCTCAACATTAACTATAGCAAATTTGGAATGTCTAACTCAAACTCTCTAGTGCCACTAAAAGTTTCGCTTTCTTTATGCTAATAACTTTTGAACCATAATACACAGAATCCTTTGCTCATGCCGAGTCAAAGGAAGTCCAAAATTCAAAAATCATAAGGGTTAAGGTTTTTATTTCTTTTTTTTTTTTTAATTGACTATTATGATATAAAATGCTGCATTTTTACCAATGCATGAGTGTATCATTACAAAACTTTGTATGTACTATCCAGACCATGACCTGAAAGCATTCAAAACGTTTTGAGACAGTGCCACCTTGTGGTCAAAAGTGATAACCGATTATATCATATTACTAGTGGTTGTTTTAATGTTTTTTCACCCATTTTGACTAAAATCACCTTAAAGTGGCTTCAGTTACTTATTGCTGCACTTGTTCTGATGCTTCCGTTGCCTAATGCTTGGTCCCATAATTGCTGCTTGCAGCTATGTTACATATTGTAAGGGATATAATATTAACATCTATGGAACCCTCCCACAAAAGGTTCTTAATAGTGAAAAGATCCTTTAATTTTTAAAAATGTTCTTCACACTGATAAAAAAAAAAGTTTCTTTTAAGAACTGGTACCTGAAAGATTCTTTGAGGAACTGAAAATTGTTGTGAAAACCCTTTTATGGAACCTTTAAGTCTAAAATACTAACTGGCTGACAGAAAATAAAGAATTGTCGTAAAATTAAATTATACAGTCGTTCAGTATCTCATGGGTTTGACAAGCAAGGCTAGTGTGCACCAGTAATCCTGCAGTGTTCATAACACCTGTTATGAAACGTCCTGCCTCACCGCCCTGGGTTATAAGCTATCCTCTCTAATTAGTCCACAGTGAAACACATCCAATTCCAATACAGATCGGCAAACAAAAACACAACTGTATGACACAGAACATGACAACAACAGCAATCCACAAGAGAGAAACAAGTTATGTACTCGAGTGACCTTATAGAGCAGCTCAGAAAACATAAATAACTTTCTGCAGAATATTTATAGTTACAGAGCCAGTTCTATAGCTACTGTAATGCTTATATGGCCCAGGTCTTGCATCATCCAACTGAGCCTACATGAAAAAGAGCATGGTCTGATGTGATGGTGCAATTCCTTTTCTTGCAGTTATGCACAATGAGACTGATATATCACAATGGTTTGCCCACAGAGATCACGTTTTCATTTAGTCTTTTGTTCTTGTTGTGAAAAAGGCAGATCAATGGACGTTCGAACTTAAAAAGAAAGATCCATCACGGAAGACGATATAGTTTAGTGTGGGAGAATTGCCATCTAGTGGCCACATGCTTTTGTGTTGAATATTTTATTACATACACTGACATTCAAACGTTTGGGATCAGTAAGATTTTCAAGTTTTTCTTAAAGAAGTCTCTTATGCTCACCATTTATTTGATCAAAATACATATATTACTAAATATTATTGCAACTTAAAATACGTTTTCTATTTCAATATACTTTAAAATATAATTTATTTCTGTGATGCAAAGCTGAGTTTTCATCAGCCATTACTCCAGCCTTTAGTGTCATATGATCCTTCAGAAATCATTTAAATATATTGATTTATTACTTTTAATATAATTTTGGAAACAGTTGTACTGCCCTTTTTTCTTTTGGAATCTGTAATACTTTTTTTCAGGATTCTTTGATAAATAAAAATTTTAAAAGAACAGCATTTATTCAAAATTATAATATTTTTCCTAACAATATTAGTTCTTAATATCACTTTCTATGAATTTAACACATCCTCAGTAAATAAAAGTATTACTTTCTTTCAAAGAAAGAATGAAAGAAAGAAAATTACTCACCCCAAACTTTGAACAGCAGTGTATACTGTTACAAAAGATTTCTAATTTGAATAAATGCTATTCTTTTTAACATCTTTTTCATCAAAGAATCCTGAACAAAATATATTGTATTTTTCTAAGTTTTACAATATTACTATTATTTCTTCAAATAAACAGCCTTGATGAGCAGAAAACACTTATTTAAAAAACATTAAAAATCTTACTGATCCCTAACATTTGAACATCAGTGTATATTTAACATTTATATTTATAAAACATAAAATATTTAAAGACTGGTATAACAATATAATTGTATTTTTTAACATTACTTATAATTTAATCTTTTATAGTACACAATCAACATTTCAAGATTGCTAGACACCTTTTCAACTCAAAAAACATCTTAAATTTTAATTTAGTGTTATGCATGACATTAATTTGTGCTCTGGAACATACATAGTATGCCGATGATGAATTCTATTTTTTTTTTTTAAACACAAAGAATAGTTAATTAAGACAAATTAGTTGAATTCAGATCTTCCAGTCTTAAGATTACAGCTCTATGAGGGCGTTCACTTTTACCAGTACCTAAATGTTGCAAGAACAAATCTCAATGACATCACAACGCTTAAAAACGTCATTGTTTTCATTCGTTGCTATAAATCATCTGATCTCAGGCATGGAAAATGAGTGTCAATTAAAGTGTTACACCCAGTTAAGGATCAAGTGTATGGGACAGCACTTCTGTCGAGACAATGAGTTATGCTTTTATTCTAAGTGCTTTTATTATAATCTGTTAATCATTTATAAGTTTGTATATTAATATATTTGTTTTTATTTTTAGCTATTCATTTATGTGTGCATGATAAAAGACACACGTGACCCTGGACCACAAAACCAGTCTTAAGTAGCACAGGTATATTTGTATCAATAGACAAAAATACATATGGCTCAAAATGATACAATTTTATTTTGTGACAAAAATCATTAGGATATTAAGTAAAGATATTTTGTAAGCTTCCTATCATAAATATATCAAAACTTAATATTTGATTATATGCATTGCTAAGATTTTAATTTGGACAACTTTAAAGGTGATTTTCTCTATATTTATATTTTTTGGCACCCTTAGATTACAGATTTTCAAATAGCTGTCTCTCAGACAAATATTGTCCTATCCTAAAAAACATTAATGAAAAGCTGTGGTCCAGGGTCGCATTTAATGAAAACAAAATGTATATAATATATATAGAATAATTGTACGAATAAGTAGAATAAGTACATCATTTAATTATTTGTAAATAATTATATGTATACATTTTTTTTTATTTTTAGCTATTTGTGTGCGTAAACAAAATGTATACATTTATTTACATGTAACAATTCAATACATAATTAATGAGTAAAATATAATAAATAAATAGTTTAATCATTTAAATTGTTATATTTATTTTAGCTATTTACATGTGCATATACAGTAATTGTAAAAAATATATTGTTTTCTGTCTGTTCTAAGTTTATTCTGAATTATGAAGTGACAAAATGAGATACCCAAAATTCTCTCTGTAAAAACATTTGACTCTAATATGTCCAAAAATTGAAAACGAGAATTTTGAAACTGACTTTATCCATTGGTTAGATTTTTGTACTAGAATTTTATGCAAATTAACACATATTTCAATAAATAATGCCTCATTTGCATATCTAGACTTAACATTTTAGAAAACTTGTAATACAAAAATGTTTTGCAATTATCAGTGTAGTCAATCAACTGGGTAATTAAGGTGATAACTGTTTGTTAATTTTTTTTACCCTATTCACCTGCAGTGTCTTGCCTTAAATTAGTAAAAAAAAAAAAAAGAAAAAAAAATCTTACTGACAAATGGGCAAAACCTAGGATTGTGGTACATTTTTAAAATGTAGAATTAAAACTAATTAGTATTCGGGGTGAAAGTAATTAGTCTTTTAATGTCATAAAGTGAATTTTGTTGTAAATATGCCTGACAAGATTGTAACACTAAATGACATTTTAATGAGTGTCTTCTCTAAATTAGGGAAAAAATCTATAATATTTATTTTTTTGCTCTGAAAAACAAAAACAAAAATGCAATTAAATTAAACAGATTTTTTTTTTTTGGAAAAACAACAACAGTATTTAAAGCAGTATTAAACTTATTGTTTTTATGCTTAAACTCTTTTTCATCTTTGACCAATATATACAGTACCTTGCGAAATTATTCATACCCCTTCATTTTTTTCCACATTTTTGTTATGTTGCTGCCTTATGTTAAACTACTTTAAATTACTTTTTTTCCTGCATCAGTCTACATTCCCTACTCCATAATGGTAAAGCAAAAAATAGGTTTTTAACATTTGTGCAAATTTATTAAAAATAAAAAAACTGAAAAAATCCCGTTGCATAAGTATTCATACCCTTTTCTGGGACACTCGAAATTTAGCTCAGGAGCATTCATATTGCTTCTAGATGTTACTACACTTCGAGTGGAGTTAAACTGTGGCAAATTCATTTGAATCAGTATGATTTAGAAAGGCACACACCTCTCAGAAAAGGTCTAACAGCTGAAAATGCATATCAGAGCAAAAACCAAAAAAAATCTGCTGCATTGAAGGTTCACAGAAGCATGTAGCCTCCATTATCCATAATAGAAGACGATTGGAACAACTAGGACTTGAGAAAATGTCTGCCAGCCCCCATCCAAGCTGACAGAGCTTGAGAGGTGAAAAGGTGAGGCAAAGAATGGCAGACAATTGCCAAATGCAGATGTGTAAAGCTTGTCACATCATACCCCAAAAGACTTGAGGCTGTAAAGGTGCTTCAACTATGTACTGAGTTAAGGGTATGAATACTTATGCAATGTACTAATAAATTTGAATACGTTTGTAAAATTTGCAAATCTGGTTTTTGCTTTGTCATTATTATGGTGTATGGAGTGTAAACTGATGTGGGGAAAAACTAATTTAAAGCAGTTTAACATAATGCTGCAACAAAGCAAAATGTGAAAAAAATGAAGGGGTATGAATACTTTTGCAAGGCACTGTAGTTTTTTTATACAGAACATGCACACACATTTAAATATATAATAAATGTATACTTTTTTGCCTGGCCTAAACAGATTTGCACGTGTGTTTTATTGTGCTATATGATCAACACAAGATGGCGCTAGAGAGAGCAGATCATGCGCTTTAGTCAGAGTCCAAAGAGACAAAACAAAAACACATCCAAACACCAAACATTCTTTGCAGGGAGCGGCAGTACATTTCCTTTACGCAGTGTTTCCGAGCGACATGTTACTACATGACCTACATCATTTCGCGGAGCATAAACATAAACTGGGTTAATTGTGATTTTGTGTTCCCAGTGTGAAACTGCATTCACATTGAGATATTTAATCACTTCATGAACAATCCCTACCGTTCGCCTTCCAGTACGAATGACCAACGCAGTTTCTTTGAGATTATATAACTTTACTTTTAATACAAGTATACAGGCTTTGTTGAGACTAGTCTGAGGACAAACTGTCTTAACCAAACAAAAGAATGAAAGTGTTCAGTAGTTGCTCTTCTGCATTATAAACCCACAACTTCTTAAATAAACACACATGCTTACACATGTCGTGAGAGGAACAGGTGGGTTGTACGTGAGATATGTGCACGTCTTGAGGCAGGAATAAGACCCCTCTGCTGCTCATCTCATTCATTACTATCTATGTCTTGCTTACTCTCTACTCAGGTCAGTGAGAGAGTAAAAGGGAACAACATCATCCGATGACTACTGTCCCGCCCTGCTAGGGCCTCTTTATGACATCACGAGGGATATACTGTTCTCTGTGATTGAATTAAAAAACACTGTAACCAAACTGCCATGTCACTCGCCCTGTATTTAATTTCATTTTAGATAATAGCACTCGATGAATCATTTCCGGGATTAAACTATGGAAGTGTTATGCAAAAACTTTGATGCGTCAAAAAATATGGGGATCATTCATTTGTTCATTCATTTATTTGTAAATGCAAAAATGGGCTACATTCTGTATAAATGGCTACTAAGGGGCTGTTCGCACACAAAGCAGATGTGTTTAACTGTTGTCATGACACAGTATTAAAAAATGCAATTCTTAAAGGGATAATTCACCCAAAAATGAAAATTCAGTCATTGATTACTCACCCTAATGTCATTCCAAACCCATAAGACCTTCATTCATCTTCTCAACTTCAGAATTGTTGAATGAAGTTGTTATTTTTGTTTTCTTTGTACACAAAAAGTATTCTTGTAGCTTCGTAACATTATGGTTGAACCACTGATGTCACATAGACTGTTATACTGATGTCCCTACTACGCTTTTGGGCCTAGGAACATTTTAGTTACATTTCAGTTACAACTTTTGACCTCAGCTGTAGCTTTGTAAAATGAAGGTTGAACCACTAATGTCACATGGACTACTTTAACAATGTCCTTACTACCTTTCTGGGCCTTGAACATAGTTGTGTTGCTGTCTATGCAGGGTCAGAAAGCTCTTGGATTTCATCAAAAATATTTTATTTTGTGTTCTAAAGATGAATGAAGGTCTTACGGATTTGGAATGACATGAGGGTGAATAATTAATGACAGAATTTTCAATTTACAGAACATTTACATTTATACATTTAGCAGATGCTTTTATCCAAAGCGACTTACAAAAGAGGACAATGGAAGCAATCAAAATCAACAAAAGAGCAATAACATGCAAGTGCTATGACAAGTCTCATTTAGCCTAATATACACATAGCAAGGTTTTTGGTCAAATGGTAAAATTGCGATTGGTTAAATTTGGTAAAATAGTCAAATTGTGATGAAACGATGGGTTTGATGGAAACAAGCAGTTCTGTCTTGGTAAGGTTGAATTGAAAATGTAGTTGAGTTGACAATTTGGTAAAATTGTAATGAAACGATGGGACTGATGGAACCACAAGCAGTTCTGTCTTGGCAAGGTTGAGTTGAAGATGATGGTCCTTCATCCAGTAAGAAATGTCTGTTAGACAAGCTGACATCCGAGCAGCTATCATTGGATCATCAGCATAGCAGTGATATGAAAAGCCATGTTTCTGAATGACAAAACCTAGTGATACCCTGTAGACAGAGAAGAAAAGTGGTCCAAGAACTGAGCCCTGGGGTACTCCAGTAGCTAGAAGAAGCCTGGGTATTTCCTTTTGTGTTCTTTGGGGGAAAAAAAATAACATGGTTTGCAAAGAACAATCATTTAAACATAATTTTTGAATGACTTGTCCTTTAAACTACCTGAAGTAGTAGGGTATATAAAGAATATGCATTCCTCTGATGATTTTCACTTATTTTATCCTGAGTTCACCTTACGGTATTTACTCTTAAAACATTTCATAACCCAGACTCTAATCTACCAGTTGTTTACTTGTCTGTTGAATGTCACAAGTGTTTCTAAGAATAGTCCCTATATCTCCACTCTGACCACTCTATCAATAATTATGCCACTGCAGAGTTCACGTCATTTGGGACCTGCTTCAATCACGTTTTGATTGTTCTGGCATGAGCTCATCTGTGTAAGAGGGTAATATGCATGAGATGTACGTGCATGAGGCTCATGCTGTAGAACCACATGCACCAGGTTCTACACGAACGTAGGGTCTGCTGACCACAGCGCTTCCCTGCGTTTTCAGCCACCAGCCCCATGGCCTTCAAAATGGAAATCCACAGAAAGTCAAAAAGCAGAGGGAGGGGAGTGCGCTGTTGTAAACACAGCCATTAGAGCTCTCGTGTTGGCAGAAGTTCAACAGCCGAGGGCAGCCAGTGCAGCGTTCAAACACGTGCTCCCGCTGTACACAAACACGGCCTCTATCGCGGGGGAGGGGCGCTGATTCTAGGAAATCATAACTGACTGAAACAAATGCAACCTTCACCAAATCTAACATGCGGCTCTGAGAATTTCTCCCTCCTTCTGGCATGAACGACCTATTTCGTCTCCGTAATGTTTTAGGATTCTACTCAGGCCTAAATTACCAAGCGCTCCTGCTTTTTTGAGCACTTATTTTGAGCAATATGCAAGATCATATATCACACGCTCACCCTATCTAGACATTACCAGGCAGTCATGTTTATTTCTAGACTATGATGATATCAGGAATGGCATAAACACTTGTTTGTGAGAGGCAACTTCAAGCAATCTGAGATTTCAATGACTGTGTTTACTTGCAGAGTAATATTATGACATAGTATTTGCCTAAAGTGTCATGTAAATGCATTAACCTTGTTGCCATATCTAGATTAAAAACAATATTTCTAAAATCTGAGTAAGACAGCTGGCATATGCCTGTTATAATCACAATTTTGGATCATGTAAACACCTTAATTGTGCATTCATTTACAGTATGTGTGCTCATGCCCAAACAAAGGATATTAAATACAAACAAACGCCATGTTCTACATTTTGCAGTTCACTGCTGCTGAATGTGTATTGTATAGGCTATGAATGAGTGGTAATGAGATGTTTTGTAAATCATAATGAATGGTGAGAGCAAGCATATCCAGTATTTCCAGAAAAGATTCCAGAAAAAAAAATGTGTCTATGCCAATTACAGTTGAAGTCAAAAGTTGACATACACCTTGCAGAATCTGCAAAATGTTAATTATTTTACCAGAATAAGAGGGATCATACAAAATGCATGTTATTTTTTTATTTAGCACTGACCTGAATAAGATATTTCACATAAAAGATGGTTACATATAGCCCACAAGAGAAACTAATAGTTGAATTTATAAAAAGACCCGGTTTAAAAGTTTACACACACTTGATTCTTAATAATCTGATGTTACCTGAATGATACACAGATGTGTTTTTATTTTTTATTTTTTATTTTTTTTTTGTGATAGTTGTTTATGAGTTCCTTGTTTGTCCTAAACTGCCTGCTGTTCTTCAGAAAATCCTTCAGGTCCCACAAATTCTTTGTTTTTTTAATGACAACAATGACTGTATGATTTTGAGATCCATCTTTTCACATTGAGGACAACTAAGGGACTGATATGCTGAAGGTTCAAATGCTCACTGATGCTTCAGAAAGAAAAACAATGCATTAAGAGTTGGGGGTGAAAACTTTTGGAATTTGGAGATCAGGGTCTTCAGGGGAACATGTAAGTATCTTCTGTAGCTTCTAAAGGGCAGTACTAAATGAAAAAATATGATATTTAGGCAAAATAAGAAAAATAAACATTCAGTTCAAAAGTTTACACCCCTTTAAATAAAGCTTTCACCTTAATCTAAATACAGTGTGCATGTTCTCTGCCATTGAAATGTTTGGGGTCATAAGATATTTGTTTTAGGTTTTTGATGCACTCTAAGGCTGCATTTATATGTGCAAAAGTACAGTAAAAACAGTAATATTCTGAAATATTGTTACAAATTGAAATAACTGTTTTCTATTTTAATACATTTTTAAATGTAACATGTCTGTGATGTCAAAGCTGAATTTTCAGCAGCATTTCAGTCTTTAGTGTCACATGCTCCTTTATAAATCATTCTAATATGCTGATTTGGTGCTCAAGAAACATTTACTATTACTATTTGTAGTAGTTAAGTATTTTTGTGGAACAGCAGCTGTTTGTTTGATCAATAGAAAGTTCAAAAGAACAGCATTTTTGTTTAAAATAAAAACCTTTTGTAACATTAATGGTGTCTTTACTGAAAACAATTGAATACGACTGATGAATAAATGTATTTAATTTCTTTAAAAACAAACAAACAAAAAATCTTACTGACCCCAAAACCTTAAACGGTAGTGTAAAACTGGTCGTTGTCTCACTATTTCCACCTTCACAATATTGAATTTCAAGTAATACACTGATATGATCAAGAAGAGTACAACATAAAAAAGTAGTGGCGACTCTTTGCCTTCCAGTACTGTCCCCACTGTAATCACATGTTCTGATCAGGATGAGCCTCTCTAAAGTTAGACTGTATGAGATTTACTATTGTCCCTTGAGCAAGAAAAGTCCATGGCTAATCCAATACAGCCCAACCCCCATCTGAATCCAGTCAGCGGCTGTAACTGAGAGCTGAGTACACTCATCTGAGGAGGTCGACACGAGGCAGCTACACTCACACTCCTTTGATACTACAGGAGGAGTTTTATGGTGCAAATCTAATTGAGTGTTAAGCTGAAGTTGTTTGCGTTTATTCAACTACCATTCATCCACCCCCACAATTCACACAGGTACGATGAATCAGGCAAAGGCAACCTGAAGGTGGAACTGCATTTGTTGAGGCCTTTAATAGGCTACTTCAAGAGAGCTAATCGTTAGCATTCATATTCATCTTAAAAGCAACTGTTAAGTTGGGGCAGGACCCTATGGAAAGCCATTTCCACCACTGAATAGAAAAAAAATTATTGTGACTTTACACCTCGCAATTCTGCATTTTTGTCTCAGAAATGCATGATTCAAACTCACAATTCAGACTTTTTTCTCTGAATTGCGAGTTATAAAGTCAGAATTTTGAGATATAAACACAATTCTGAGAAATTAAGTCAAAACTGTGAGATATAAACTCATATATCTTTACATTTTTCTCAGAATTGCGAGTTTGTATCTCGCAATTGTGAGTTAAGTCAGAATTGTTTTGATATACACTTGCAATTTTGAGAAAATATATTTTCCCCCTCAAAATTAGACTTTATAACTCACAATTGCAAGTTTATATCACAATTCTTATTTATATCACAAACTGACTTTTTCTCAAAATTGCATGATATAAACTCACAATTGTGAGAAATAAAGTCAGAATTGTGAGTTATGGTAGTTTTTCTTGCTAATGCAAGTTTGTTTTTAGCAATTCCGACTTTTTTTCTCAGAATTGTGAGACATAAGACCAATTTTAAGGGAAAAAAATATGTTTTCTCAAATTGCCTTGCCATTTTAACTTTAAAACTTTTAAATTTATATCTTGAAGCTCTGACTTTCATTTCTCAGAATTGCGACTTTGTCTCGCAAATCTGATTTTATTCTCAGAATTTTCAGTAAATTATCTTGCAATTCTGACTTTGTTTCTCACAATTGCGAGTTTATATCGCGCAATTTTGAGAAAAAGGTCAGAATTGCGAGTTTATATCTTGCAATTCTGACTTAATTTCTCACAATTGGGAGTTTATATCGCGCAATTTAAAAAAAAAAAGTCAGAATTGCGAGTATGTATCACGCAGTTCTGAGAAAAAATGTTTGAATTGTA
Source organism: Garra rufa (assembly GCF_049309525.1). Classification (NCBI taxonomy): domain Eukaryota; kingdom Metazoa; phylum Chordata; class Actinopteri; order Cypriniformes; family Cyprinidae; genus Garra; species Garra rufa. The sequence goes on along the minus strand of NC_133369.1, from coordinate 12,964,220 downwards.
GGATAATATTCATATAATGTCATATTATTTATATAACACAATAATATATATTTTTTTTTATTCACTGGTGGAAATGGGTGTCCATAGGACCTTGCAGAAGTATGTGATTTAATTAACTGTGACAAATAAATTTGCTCATGGCAGTTAGTGTAAAAATATACAGTTTGGTCTCCAAATGCTGTAGTTAGGATTTGGTTCTTACTTGGCATCTATGGTTCCATGTTCCATGAAGAACTGTTAACATTCAATGTAAAATGCAATCTTCTTCATAGTGTTTTTTTAGATTATTAAAATGTTCTTTACGTAAAACAAAATGGTTCTTTTAAGAAGGTTCTGCAGTGGTTCTTATAGAAAACCATTTTTGGAAGCACGTTGCCACTTTAAAAATAACTAACTATTAATGTTCACATGTTTATTTCTGTATTAAGATGTGTATTCGACTGTAGCTGGCATTTAAACCGCAAGAAATAAGCAATAACACTTCTCCCTTACAGCTATATAAAGGATAGGACAGTAAATCAGCAGGGAGAGGCTGACTGTCTCTCACTGCCGTGTTTACGCATTCACTTGCTTATGGATTATCTCCTTGGTTACTTGGCCCTGATTTGCTGTATGCTTCCATTTAAAAAACAAAGCTAACAGAACACTTAGAAATACCCAGAATCCTTCGACCCTTTATCTGAAACCAGCCCTCTTGAGCCTTTGAAACAGACAGAGCTCTTCCTTCCTCATATCATGGGTCTGTGTTAAGTTTTTCTGTTTATTGGCCTCGCCCACAACAAATAACCCATGTTCCGCACCCATATGAACTTCAAGGACTGACTTGTCCAAAAAGAAACGGGCCTGTTCGTCCCTTCTGAGAAGCTAATCTAGAGTCCAAAAGAGACAGAACAAGTTTTACAACTTTCATGATAGCATTGCGTAAGGTGTACATGATTACGGACCATTACAATCTTCATTCATATCAAATCTTTTGTGTAGGTACATTGTTTTTTTGACCCCAAGTTACTCTAAATATGACAAAACCCCTTCTGAAGGACCATCTTTCATGAATCAACACGATTTGAGATAGCATGTCTGTGAAACCAACAAGATCGATATTTAAGGTTAAGGTTTAACCCTAATATAAGCAAATAGTGAGAATGCCTACTAATAGCATCAATCGATCTGACTGAATTTTATGCACGTGATCAGACAACTTTTAAAAGATTTACTCATATCAAGGTAAACAAAGCCTCAGAATAAAAAAGACTGACCTCGACCTCTTCAGCTCTTTTATCATAAAGACCACATGGCACATTGGGTTCTCAGTAAGGTAGATTCTGAGAAACAAGGTCCCTGTGGGCATGCTGATGACTGGGACAGCGAGCAACGGCACACCACTAGCCTGTGTTGATACTTTGACAAAGGCTCAGTCTGTGCTTAAGACTGTTCTCCTGCTGTGAGGTAAACAAGGAAAGCTGCTATGAATGTTGGATGGCGCAATCTGCGCAGATACAAAATCAAATGGTGAATCATAGCTTGCAGGCAGACATGCTTATATCATAAAAAAGCAAGATCAGGAACATCATCTCATTTTTAGATGCAGAATAATGTGCTCAAATATCAAAACAAGAGTTTAAATGGAAATTTCAATCCCTTGGACACTAAAAGCAAATGCATCTTCACTGCATTGTATACCATGGTCAATAAATGCCTCTTCCTGTACTACCTACTCCCTTATGTTACGTAATACAGATCACAAAACTGATTGTGTAGGTTGTGAAATGTGATATTCATGTATGTTCTTTCTTGTTCTGCGAACTGCCAGGATGCATTATCAGATTAATACTTAATTTAAACATAGCAATTTGCTATGCCATGAATGTAACCATTGAAAGTTGCTTGTGCCACAGCTAATAAGAAATGTAAGCAGCCTTGAGCTATATTCAATGTGGAGACCAAACAAAATGGTGCAAAAGTTTGGGATGAATGACCAAAAATTTTGGTTTCTGTGCACACTACAAATACATTATTATTAACTGGCTGAAATATTAGACATTAATTATATGGTGTGGTGCCATATGCAACCAAACATCCAAATATAGTAGTTGTGTTAAACAAATTCACAAACTGTTTCTAAGAACTCAGAGGCCTCTTCCTCTGAAAGAGGACGTGGTCAGACTGACAACTGTGACAGAGAACAGAAAGTCCCAGAGCAGATTTTAAAGAAATGTCATTTACATTGACATGGTTGAGAATGTTACAGGAATCATTCACATAATTTTTTTTTTTACTCATAAGATGTTCATGCAATTACAATAAACAGTTACTGACTTATTCAAAGAGAGCTTGTGTCAATAATAAATAATAGCTAATACATTTTGGCCTGTTCCTCATACAAAACATATGAGTCATATGGTCCAAATGGTAAGTAAATGATGAAGAATTTTCATTTTATGGCGAACTATTCCTTTAACCAGTTAGGATGATTCAACAAACCTACTGCTACAGCTTAGCTAACCGCTGTAATGAGTCACTGCTGCAAGTCTGAATAAATCTGGTTATTTAGTGAGAATTTTGACACAACAGAACAACATGAACACTCCTTTAATACTGGCATGACTGCAAAATTATGCAAACACACCCATGGTACACTATAAAGTCCTTACCTAATAGCTACATATACAGTGCCCTGCGAAAGTATTCATACCCCTTTATTGTTTTTCATATTTTGTTATGTTGCTGCCTTATGTTTATGCTTTAAATGGCTTTTTTTCCGCATCAATCTACTCCATACACCATAATGGCAAAGCAAAACTGGTTTTAACATAAAATATATAATAAAAATATGATACTTGATTCCATTGTATAAGCATTCATTTGGGACAGTTAAAATTTAGCTAAGGGGCATTCATATTGCTACACTTTGAGTGAAGTTAATCTGTGTCAAATTCATTTGAATGGGTATGATTTGGAAAGGCACACGTCTTAATAAAATGTTTTAACAGTTGAAAGTGCATATCAGAGCAAAAACCAAGCTCTGGTGTAAAAAAAAATAGCTGTCTGTAGAGTTCAGAGACAGGATTGCATCAAGCCACACATCTGGGGAAAAGTTCAGAAAAAACATCTGCGCATTGAAGGTTCACAGAAGCACATAGTCTCCATTACCCTTAAGAGAAGAAGTCTGAAACAACCAAGACTCTTCCTAGAGATGGGATCCTGGCCAAACCGAGCAATTGATGGAGAAGGGCCTTCGTTACAGTGGTGATCAAGAACCTGATGGTCACGGTAGTTGAGCTCCATGATCATATATGCAGATTGGAGAAAATTCCAGAAGGATAACCATCACTCCAACTCTCCACCGATCTGGGCTTTACGGTGGCGTGGCAAGGCTCAATCCTCTCCTCTGTGAAGACACATGAAACCACACTTGGAATTTGTAAAAAAGCATCTAAAGGACCCTCAGACTGTGAGAAACAAGATTCTGTCAGATGAAGCTCAATTCCAAGCATCATGTTTGAAGAAAACCAGGTGCTGCTCATCACCTGCAGAGTAGCATCCCAAAAGTAAAGTGTGCTGGTAGCAGCCTCATGCTGTGTGGCTGTTTTTAGCGGCAGGGGCTAAGGGACTCGTTAGAGTAGAAGAAAAGCTCAATGCACCAAAATATTGAGACTTAGTCTACAGCATTCAGAACCTCAGACTGGGCAGAAGGTTCACCTTCCAACAGAGCAATGACCCTAAGCACACAGCAAGAGTGGCTTATAGACAACTTTGAATGTCTGTGAGTGGCCCAGCCACAGCCTGGGCTTGAACCCAATCAAACATTTCTGGAGAAACCTGAAAATGTCTGCCAGACCCCATCAAAGCTGACAGAGCTTAAGAGGTGAAGAGGTGAGGAGAAGAATGGCAGATAATTGACAAATGTTGATGTGTAAATCTTGTTGCATCATACCCAAAAAGGCTTGAGGCTTTTTATTTTTAATAAGTGTATGAAGTTGTGACAATTCTGTTTTTGCCTTGTCATTACAGTGCATGGAGTGTAGATTGATGTGGAAAAAAAGCAATTTAAAACAGTTTAACATAAGGCAGCAACATAACAAAACATGAAAATCGAAGGGGTATGAATACTTTCACGAAGCACTGTATAGGCATATACAATATATGCAGACATATATATTGAATAATAGTAAACAATGGTGGAGAAATATGTGAGCCTGGACCACAAAACCAGTCTTAAGTAGCACGGGTATTTGTAGCAATAGCCAAAAATACAGTGAAACTTATCGATTTTTCTTTTATGTCATAAGTCATTAGGATATTAAGTAAAGTTTATATTCCATGACGATATTTTGTAAATTTCTTACCATAAATATATCAAAACTTAATTTTTGATTAGTAATATGAATTGCTAAGAACTTAATTTGAACAACTTTAAAGGTGATTTTCTCAATATTTTGAATTTTTTTGCACCTTCAGATTCCAGTTTTTCAAATAGATGTATATTGGCCAAATATTGTCCTATCCTTACAAACTAGACATCGATGGAAAGCATATTTATTCAGCTTTGCAAATACATAAATCTAATTTTCAACAAATTTACCCTTATGACTGGTTTTGTGGTCCAGGGTCATATGCTCTTTGCAGCCAGATGTCATGGATCATAGAACAGGGGAAAATCACACCATGCTAATCATAAACCTTGACTCCTTGGATGACATACTTTAGTTATACCTATTTGGCATGCTAACTCTACATCAATGTTTTTGATGCAATTGTATTTTAATATTCCCTTGACTATTTCTATAATAACTGCCTACCACGTGTCACACAAAAAAGGTCCAAATATGGATATGAAGTTATCAAGTACTATACTCATTTGTTGGCCCTTCTTAGAAATCAAGTACATCTAGCAATGCCACAATCAATTGCACCAGCATTTTGGGTGCACGGAGTTCACACATGTGGCGTCTAGTACATCGTTTTATACACACGGGGACTGTTATGTAATACTATGATTGATAATACGGAAATCTGTGAAGAATTGGCTGTGCCTGAATAAATATAAACGTTAAACCGAGCGGAAATGTAATTTATATAACAGCTGACACGTATAAAATCTCTCAGACTTCCTTTTACAACATAACATGCGTTTACATTTTAAAAGTACTGAGCATGCGCCCCTCTCACTCTGAAATGGTACGTGCCGGATTCTGCGTCATCCATTGTTTACAAATCAACCCTTGAGCTGTTTCTGTTGGGCAGCGTGGCGGACGCCGGCTAAACGGTCCTATCCATTTGAATAAAAACAACCATCACGACTGGATATTTGTTACCAGAATCTACATCAAAAATGCCTTGTCGAAAGGAGAACTATATCTTTTTGGAACAGTCGGTAACAGTGGATTCAAAGGAAGTAGACGCTCTCGTGTCGAAGATCGGCGAGGCGCTGCAGCTTCACAACAATAGCTCGAGCCAGAAGGCGATGTCACGTCTACACGGTCTTGCGAGCAGCAGACCGAACGGCATCAACAACGGCGGCAGTAGCGCGGCGGGCGGTCAGCGGTGCATTCGTCTCCGCAGCCGGAGTTTACGCAGCAGCCGAGCCAGTCCGTACAACCCACCCGGATCTAGCGATCAGGAATGGGACCATTTCAGATCCTCGTGGAACCGAAAGAAAATCGACGAGGACGATCCGCACCAGCTCCTCCAGGAACTCATATTGTCGGGGAACCTGATCAAGGAAGCGGTCAGACGACTTCAGTTCTCCTCGGAACCAACGGAGCACGACCTCTCCAAATCTGTAGACTGACTTCACCAGCCCGCAGATGCATGAACGTCCTTACGTTTCAGAGCGTTGGTTTTACAAAATTTGATATCACACCCTTATGGTTTTTCTATTGTAAATTTCTAAGATGGACACGTTGTGTATTTTGGACTCTTTTTCAATGTGACCCTACCTTATTCACTCATCTCAGTGTTCGGATTGAAATGCAAATGTGATGCAAAAATCTAGTGGTTTATAGCAGTGCATTTTATTATAGTATTAACTGGCCTCTGGCTGGTTTGTCCTAGAATGGTGCATCATGTTTTGGTTTGCTGGAGTTCAGCACTGTGTGTCAGTAACAAACAAGAACTGCTCAACTGCTTTGTTTACAATGTAGATGTGCTCGGGCTGCTGGTTCGCAGTCCTCGCCTACGGGTCACACTTTTTGTTTACTCATTTTGAAACTATGTTTGGATACTGAGATATCACTATTTTGATTTCAAACTGGCCCTGTGTGCACCTCATGAGGGCCCTTGTCCTCTGTCCCTTTGATTTCCATGTGAGGAGCAAGGCCAACACTCCTTCTCAAAGAGAAACTGAGATCAAACTCACATGTGTGGGTAAATGTGTTATACACGGGGGATGTGATTACAACACGATGACACTGTGGTGCTTTTTGATTCCAATGTGGAGTTCTCATGTTTTTTTGTTTTTTTTTTCGTTTTCACTCTGTGTAAACTCTCAGTATGCTTCGCAACGAAGTGTTTTTAATAACTCTGATTGTTCAGGGAGTTTGATGTCTAATAAACATGGTGTTTTTGCACAAGATGTTTTGTATCAATTATGTGGATCATCATCATTCATATAATATGGTTCTACTTCAAAGTACTTAAAAGACCAAGCACTTCAAAGACTGTGTCCAAAATTCAATATCAATACTGGGATTTTGATATTAGTGCCTTAATCATGCTTATATTGCACATAGAGTGAGGGCTCTTAAGTCTAAGACTACATTGAGTTTGCTCATTTAACCGTAGAAGTAAGGCTTTAGGGTTTTGGAGAGGCAAAAAACTTGTGGAAAAAGAGAAAAACAAAAAGTGTATAAAAATAAGTACACTCAACTATAAGATTGATATAGGCTGCCTAAACTTAATTCAAATGATTGTTGATAATATACTTTGAAATGAAAATCTCTATTAAATGATAAGCAATGCGAAACAATCATTTTCACTAGTGGTGGTAAACATTTGGAGAAGATGTGTGTGTGTGTGTGTGTGTGTGTGTGTGTGTGTGTGTGTGTGTGTGTGACTCGAGTACTATAGTATTTTACTACACTGATAGAGAAAACGTAAACACAGGTTCTCCAGGAATATGGCCACGAGCAAAAAAAAAACGGACTCGGCATATGATATCTGAAGCGATAAACGATGCTCTTTGAACACGGTTTGTGATTTAAAGTTGATGAATGACTTGTAATTCATAAACGCAGCAATTTTATATGGTCTAGCTAATACAAACGAGGTTAGAAATTTACCGTTTCACTTCCGTGTAGGCATTTTGTCTAATGACCCAGCAGATGGCAGCACATTTCCAGTCACAACAGCGGTGTAAAAGCGGAGGAAATCTGAGAGGGATAAAGATTTGACGCATTAGGAGTTAGTGACTAATTCTGAGTCTGACATATGTTTCGTGTATTAAATAAATTTTCTTTTCAAAATACCCCCCACAAGACTGCATTCACTGATTTAACTTATAGCTCACTGGTTCTGATAGCCATAGTCTAGGCCTACATCTTTTACGGTTGTTCTGAATTTGACCTGTGATGTAATTCCACGTCATAAAACAAATTATTTTAGTGTTAACTTTATAGTTATTAACAAAAAGGAACTACTTAATTGGTATCAAAGTACAGATCTCTGACATTTTCCATTATTCAGCATTTCGACTCATGTCATACAATCACATAAGAATCTCTTGGAAGCATTCGTCCATCCGGGTATTTTTAAGGTAATGCATATTGGGACGTTTAATTTATTGAACATACTACTTCTGCATATTATATAGTAGGGAAGTGCGCATAAGCAAGTATATTTAAATGTTAATAACAGCTGTGCTACGTTAATGTCTTTTCAAACCAAAACTAGATCACTGGCGCCATCTTGCAATTAAAAGAGGTATTGTAGAAAGCTAGTAAACAAATTGTCTAGTGCAGGGATCATCAAATCTGGACCTCGAGATCCATTTTCCTGCAGAGTTTAGCTCTTACCCTAATCAAACACACCTGAGCATGCTAATCAAGGTCTTCAGGATCATTAGAGAATAACAGGTAGGTGAGTGTAATCAGGGTTGGAGCTAAACTCTGCAGCGCATTGGACCTCCAGGGTAAGATTTGGGGAACCCTGGTCTAGTGGGACTTAAGTGTAAAGTTTTATGGTGAATATAAACATTTTGAAACATTGCAAGAAGCTCAAAAGCATCCAGAATTAAAAAATTGGGTCCCAAAATTGACTGATTTTGTTTATTAAAACCATAGAAGAACAAAGTTTGGTTCCCAAAAAACCTTTCAGTGAACACCTGGTGAAAAAAACAGCTAAAACCAGCCTAGGCTGGTTGGCTGGTTTTAGCTGCTCAACCACCTTGGTTTAGCTGGTCAGCAGGCTGGTTTTGGCCACTTTCCTAGGCTGGGAGACCAGCTAAAACCAACTACTTCCAGCCTTAACCAGCTAAGACCTGTTTTATTCTGACTTCCGTTCTCAAGCATGTTCAGCTAGTTTTGCTGCTTGATATTGCAAATTATGTCTTACCATATTATTTGAATGTATTATCCTAATTAGGAACACACTGGTTTGTAGTGCAAACAGTTTTACAGTTTACTGCACGTTGTTATTCTTCTCATTATTTCCCTATAGCGGCTATTGAACCGTAAGGTGGATAAGTGTGAGGAAAATTTTTATAATCTGAAAAAAAAGAAAAGACAATGTGTCCAGAGCATCAACTTGGATGTTAAAGGTTTGTGATGAAATCAGAGAGGCCAATAAATAACCTTTATTAGGCTATTAAGAACAATATTTGATATGCTAAACTATACCATTAACTTTATTTGCAGATTATTATATGAACTGATTGTTGCAATTTTCATCTTGTGGCTATAAGTTGTTTTCTATGGAAATTTCTTAGTGGGAGCTTTAAGTGTACGTTAGATTAATAAACTATTGTGTGAATCTTTTCAGCAAAATAATAAACTTTGAATACTTTTGGTTTAGCAGCAGCTTTTTTTTTTTTGTAAAACATGCTTTTCCCTCAGTTTCAGTCTAGAATCGAGACTCTTCAGAAGCTGCTTTTGAACTTTGCACAATGCACCAGCTGTCTTTGACTGCTGAATTAAACTCAAAGTCACATGGGAACAGCAGAGTTCTCACCTCACATCCCTAGCCACCAGAGGCTTCTCCTGTTCCTTCAAATGTCACAAACACCCAAGGCTCAAAAATTTATACATAAGCCTTACATAAGAACATTTTTTCTCATGTCCTGTCCTACATTCTGACCTACATCACAAAGTGACGATGATGAAATAGGGGATCCAAGATCCAAACCAAAAGAGTGTTACTGATTTTCCTGCTTTGAAGGCGAGGATGAGTCACACCGTCAAATATTTTGCTTTTGAGATCATGCGCTGTGTCTCCTCATTTCTCATGATGTGTAATGCAGCTGGACATTTAAGTTGGCAAAATGCAGCATGCAGTGTTTTAACAGGTTGCTGTGCAGTAGCTATAGAGGGTTTTGGATAGTTGCTAGGTTGTTCTGTGTGGTTGGTTGGCTGCTACAAGTAAAAGGACACTGTCAAGTGCACTGCCAAGTTATAAAATGACTTGGATTCCTCCATTGTTCATATGTTTTTGGTTTGTAGAGACAGACTGTCATTTTGTTCAATATTTCAGCAGATAACCGTTTTTATAAGCGAATCATGAAATCATTCATTCTACCGACTCCTATTAGTAAGTAACATAAATTGAATTACTTCAAAGAGATTCGCCCAAAAACACAAGCTATAAAACATGACCAGCGGTAAATTCGAGGTAGGCTTGTTTGGAAATATTGTCATTAGATAAAAACGTAACTGACAATACTATACCTAAAATGTAAGTTGGTTGACTTGTTGTTTACTGAACCATTGTATCCACCTTATTTTTCCATAAAATAGTGGGCAAGGTCATTTGTAAATTTGGGATCTGGCTTCCGGTCTCATCCGGATCCAGCTATATTTAGCTGTAAAAAAAAAAAAAAAAAGCCTGTTTTGCTGCTTGATATTGCAAATTGGCGTGTCTTGTCTGGTTGTTATTATTCTCTTATTCTCAAAGTCTTATCCACAGGCTTATTTCTGCACTGAAGAATAATGTCACACATGCTTTGTTTTTCTGAATACAGCCTTTGTTCTTAAGATATTGTGTATTAATATATAAATAATGTTTGCCTTAACAGACACAAAAATAAGGTCCACTTTACACAGAACCCGTTTTTGCGTTCCACTGTTGCTTTTTGCTTTTCTGTGTAAACATATGCGAGTCTTGCTTTTGCATTTTGTATGCATTTATGGCAGGTATTGAGATTGCTTTCCCTCCATACTGAAATGCCTATATGCGTGTCTCGTTATTATAAAAAAAAAAAATGTTTTTGTGACTTTTTTGCTGATACTTGTGAGGTTTGCTGATACAAAGTTTTACAAAATTCTGACTTTTTTTCCTCAGAATTGTATCATATAAACTCGCAATTGCGAATTAGAAAGTCAGAAATGCGTGATACAAACTCACAATTGCGAGATTTGTGAACTCACAATTCTAAATTCTTTTTCTCAGAATGGCATGATATTCAAGTCAAAATTGCAAGATATAGTCACAATTATGACTTTTTTCTCAGAATTGTGAGTATGAACTCACAATTCTGACATTTTTCTCAACATTGCATGATATAAATTCGCAGTTATGAGTTATAAAGTCAGAATTGTGAGATATAGTCACAATTCGGACTTTTTTGCGAGATATAGATTCACAATTGCGAGTTATAAAAAGTCTGAATTACAAGATATAAAGTTAGAATTGCGAGATATAGTCACAATTCGGACTTTTTTGCGAGATATAGATTCACAATTGCGAGATGTAAACTCAAAATTATAATTTTTTCCCTCAAAATTGCAAGTTTGTATTTTTTCTAGAATTGCGGGATATGAACTCAAAGTTGAGACTTTTTTTCTGAATTGTCGGATATAAATTCGCAGTTGCAAGTTTATATGTCACATTTTTGAGAAAAAACGTAGAATTTCTAGTTTGTATTAGGCAATTGTGTTAAACAAAGTCAGAATTGCGAGAAGTAAATTTGAAATTAGTCAGAATAATTGGAAAAAAGTCGCATTTACCTTTTTTTTATTTAGTGGAGGAAATGGGGTCCAATATGTTTTAAAGACACAAAGTCAAATTAAAATAAGTTTGTTTGCTTAAGAATAAAACGCATTTTAAACACAAAAATGTGTTCTATATCAACGACTGCCGCAAAAGCGGTCTAAATTACCTCTGCACCCACCAGACAACAAACAATATTTTTAATGCTAAGTGGAAGACGCTGATTTCAAAGCAAACCACACACAGACTCAGACACACGCAGTCTGCTTTTTTCTAATTAGTGGCCATTGTGTGGCATCATTCTCTCTGATCAGATACCCGCTGGTTCACATGGCCACTTCAGGGAACACCTGTGAGCATTTGGAACATGAACAAACAACACCAAAGACTAATGTGTAGCTAAAAGCTGAGATAATTAACCTCATCATCAGGGTCCACCTGGGAAAAGAACAACCATGAGAGTGGCCAGCGACCACAAAAGAGCTGTGAATGAATGCAGCTAAGGGGGTGCATTAATATTTGATTGAAATGGTTGTCGTCTCTGGGCCCCAATCCAAAAACACAGGCGGCACTTCAGCTTTAGATAACACTTTAGAGATTTTTTTACATTTATTTTGCCTGTTCTTTCAGAGTGTCCTTTTAACAGGGCCTTCTAATGACAGCACTGCAAGCAGAATAAAAGCAAATGAAACATCTTGAATTAGTTTAAAAGTACACTGATGCACTCCTGCTATGCATTTTTAAAGCAACACTTAGAAAAAGTACCATTGTGTTATCAATGTGTTTTGTGTACCAATCAATATAACACTATAATATCCTTTCAGACACTGAATGAATATGAATGTGATAATTCATTAAGATTTTGAAGTGAAAAGTTATGCCTCCCTTAAAATTAGGGGGAAGGTTGTCATTGGTATAATTTATGGAGTTATTTTCTTCCATCAAGTACTTTTTGAGTTTTTCTTCATTATAAACAATTGACTAATTAAGCAGAAATTTTCAACCTGAATTTAGAGTTTGTTGCTTTTGTAAGCTGTTCAGTTAATAATATAGGCCTGTATTGTCATTCATTAATTGTATGATTTATAAACAGAGTATATAATCATAGAAATATACAGAATTCAGATAAATTTATGACTAATTTGTCTTAATTCAGCTATTCAACTACATTGTCAAAATGCATACATTTACAAAGAATATTTGATTTAGTATTTTGCATTGATGACACCATACAAAAAAATTTACATACAAAAATAATTACAAATGATATCAGATGTGATTTACATATTCATCACAACACAGCTGGGATAGGGCTAAACTTTTCCAAGCTGCGATGTGATAAAATGCTTTCCAATATAATCTCAACCCTAACAAACTCCATTTTGTGAAATCTGCTCTAGAAGTTTGTTTGTGCTATATTTTTGTAAAATATGTCTCTTGCTCGAATATTTTGTTATGTGACATATAACACAATGACATTGAAACGTTTTTAAGTCTGACTTATTGTTCTCCTGTACTGACGTGTATACCATCCATACAGCACATTTTTGTAAGGGAAGCTTTTGAGAAACAATACATTTGTTTTTGAAAGAAGGTTTCTCGCAGTCTTTGTCATCCCAAAAAATTGCAGTCTTAGAGAAAAGTGCACAGCACAATGGGCTTCCACAGCTTTCTTTCTCTTTTTTATTCTCTCTTCCATTTCATTCTGTCTCCCTCTTTTCTAGCTGGCACGATGATCCATGAATGGTCAGCCCCCTAAAATCCCGTCTTCAAAATTGGACGAGCTTGTGACTCACTACAGCATTTTTTGGCAAGTATTTAAAAGCCGCCTGAAATCCTTCACACCATGTGTTATTCCAGATTAGCAGTGACATTTGCGCTTGAATTTAAATATTTGTGTTGGACAACATAATACAGTTCGAGATTACTCTTCACCTTTCAGAGAGTGAAAATAGATAGTGTTTTGAAATGAATTGTTGAACGCTGTGTTGTTTTGAGAGAAAAAAAAAGCATTCTGCCTCTCAAACAATAATGCTGTTACAGTTTCCCAGAGTATTTTCTGCATATTTACAACAATATATCTATTCCAAACCTGCTGATTATTTGACCAAAATAAGAGGGGTCATACAAAATGATGATTTGTGTTAAACAGTTAAACTGCCTGCTGTTCTTCAGAATAATCCTTAAGGTCCAACAAATTTTTTTTTTTTTTTTAGCATTTTTGTGTATTTGAATCCTTTCCAAGAAGGACTGTATAATTTTGAGATCCATCTTTTCATACTGAGGACAACTGAGGGACTCATATGCAACTATTACAGAAGGTTCAAATGCTCACTGATGCTCCAGAAGGAAAAACCATGCATTAAGAGCCGGGGGTGAAAACTTTTGAAAAGAATAAAGATGTGTACATTTTTCTTATTTTGCCGAAATATCATATTTTTCTCATTTAGTAAAACGTTTTGAATTTGAAGTTCAGGGTAAATTTTACTTATTTTGTCTTCTGCAAAACGTGTTAGTATTTTCTGTTGCTTCTGAAGGGCAGTACTAAATGAAAAAATATGATATTTTGGCAAAATAAGAAAAATGTACACATCTTCATTCTTTTCAAAAGTTTTCACCCTGCGGCTCTTAATGCATTGTTTTCCTTCTGGAGCATCAATGAGCTTTTGAACCTTCTGTAATAGTTGCATATGAGTCCCTCAATTGTCCTCAATGTGGGAAAATGGATCTCAAAATCATACAGTCATTGTTGGAAAGGGTTCAAATATGCAAAAATGCTGGAAAAACCAAAGAACCTTCTGGGACCTGAAGGATTTTTCTGAAGAACAGCGGGCAGTTTAACTGTTCAGGACAAACAAGGAACTCGTGAACTAAAAAGTCAAGTGTATGTAAACTTTTGAACAGGGTCATTTTAATAAATTCAACGATTATTTTCTCTTGTGGACTATATGTAAACGTCTATTACGTAAAATATCTTTTTCAGGTCAGTTCTAAATAAAACATAACATGCAATTTGTATGATCCCTCTTATTTTGGTAAAATACTGAACATTTTGCAGATTCTGCAAGGTGTATACTTTTGACCTCAGCTGTTCTAAGTAATGCATCCTCAGTTACCCAATGTTTGTAGAACTGAGCTAATGTGTATAACTGCTTATCTTATCATATTGAGCACACTTCCACTCAACTTACTCTAAATTCACTTAGAAATGTTAAATATTTTAACAACTTGGTGTACATGCTCGTCGTTGCTCTTCAGCAAACTGTCAGTTGATGGCACCAGAAATAAAACAAACTCCCCATTGTTCACATTCTACATGTGAAGAAAAACAAGAAGTCGTCTTTGGCTTCCAAAGCAAATGTTATCTGACACAGTTCTGCTTCAAAAATGGGATTACATATTCCTCCCACTGACACAGAAAGGAGAACAATATCAGCTGATCTTCTCTTGAGCTACATAAGTAGCACTAATGTTTGATCCGTTGCAGGAAGTGCTGTAGATAGCGGTTTAATCCGCCATCACAGGTCTGCGAAAGGACCAAAGAGTTGCTAAATTGAAACATACTCTCACTCTGAGGTCCTGCTGAAGGGCTACACTTAAACACTGCATCCTTCTGAAATAAAGCACAGTATATTAATGCAATGCTGGAGATATGCGTGAGCACTTTACAGATAATCGTCCCAGTTACCTATTTCTATTTGGCCTTGTGGAAATCATTTTGTGGAAAAGGATAAGGCCAAGGATAGTCCTTGGGCAAAGACTAGTTGATACGCTAAACTCAGTTTATCGGTCCTGTCATAAAACAGGGGCAACCATTAGCACCAACAGGTTGACTTCAGATGCATGAAGCTTCCTCCCACTCACCCTACAGGCAGGAGTCCAATTTTAGCTGTCTGTGGAACATTGACTGTTAAAATATATATATATATATATATTATTTTTTTTACCAATTACATGCACTGGAAACTGTCCCTGAGCAAGTGTGCTTTTTTAAAAACATAACTAGTTACTATATGAATATAAGGACTGACTGTTTAAAAACCAAATGTTTGAAGTCTGACATCAAAGACTTGTGCTCAGCCGATCATTATTTAATCAAAGGAATAGTTTTTACGTCTGAAGAAGATAAGTTAGACAGCTGAACGATCTGTAAAGTTATCTGAAGGCCAATGGACTTGCTCATTGGATGAAAAGCCACTGAATGGGAGCAGTTCTCTGGCATTAATTTTTCCTTTGCATATTTAAGGTCATTGCACAATTACATGTTCTCGGCAAATTCATATTCAAGATGTTTCATACAGCTATAACAAGTACATCCTTGGTTTGCAGTGGCCTTGTCCTACTCATGTGTCCCAGCTGTAATTTGTTTGCATGTCTGCCTTGGGCTTTCTTCTCTTCTTCACTTGCCTTCATCTGGCCTCCATTTTGACTTTGCTGCTGTCCTGCCTGGTTCTGTTTCTAAGAGTGCGCTCAATTTTTTGGAAAGTATATACAGTTGAGGTCAAACGTTTACATACACCTTGCAGAATCTGCAGAAAGTTAATTATTTGACCAAAATGAGAGGGATCATACAAAATGCATTTTATTTTTATTTAGTACTAACCCTAATAAGATATTTCACAAAAAAGTTTACATATAGTCCACAAGACAAAATATTACTTGAATTTATAATAATAACCTTTTAAAGTTTAGCATACGCTTGATTCATAATTCTGTGTTGTTACCTGAATGATCAACAGCTGTTTTTTTTAGTGATAGTTGTTCATTAGTTGTTCATGTTTGTCCTGTTAACTGCCCGCTGTTCTTCAGAAATATCCTTTAGGACCCACACATTCTTTGGTTTTTCAGCATAATTTGTGTATTTGAACCCTTTCCAACAATGACTGTATGATTTGAGATCCATTTTTTCACACTGAGGACAACTGAGGGACTCATATGCAACTAATACAGAAGGATGAAATGCTCACTGATTCTCCAGAAGGAAAAACGATGCATTAAAGGATAACTATTGCCAAAATGCAACCTGGGCTGTTTTTTTACTGTAAACAAGACAAACATATATCTAAAAGTAGGGATGCACGATATGTATCGGTCGATAACTTGCGCGTTTTGTCAGTAAAGCCGGTTCTGTAATCAGCGGTAAATGCCATCAGGTGCGTGATTTCACGTTGAGCCGTATATACTACACACAGCCGTTGTTTACAGACGAGCTGCGCACATTCACACTGATAATGAACATTGCTATGCGCAGCTCGTCGGTAAACAACGGCTGTGTGTAGTATATACGGCTCAACGTGAAATCACGCACCTGATGGCATTTACCGCTGATTACAGAACCGGCTTTACTGACAAAACGCGCAAGCTTTATCGACCGATTGGTATCGGTGCATCCCTATCTAAAAGCATAATTACGACAAACGAGTCATATTGAGATTGACCGTGATTTTGTTTTGTGGTCAATGGCCAGTGAATGGGAATACTAGGGGCATAAATTTGAGCGCATCAAAATCGATATTTTTACAACACTAAGAAGGCTCGACACACCATGAAACTTTGCTCGAAGTATCACCTGGGTCTCTACACATGAACTCCAGCACTGAGAACATTGTTTGTGTACACAGAGTTTACTAAAAAGAAAGGTTTTGAACAATTCACTTTCACTGTTTGGGTTTCCGCTCGCAGCCATCTTGCCAGTCAAGAGGTGTCGATCTCCGAATGCGAATGAACGGACTCCATAGGACGAAATATTAGGCTTATATGAGGCTCTTTTTACAACTAGAAGGTTAATATTGTTTTTCACTTGCAACAAAACAACTTAATTAGCCGTGCATTTATATGGAAATATGCTTTGGAGCTATCCATCCTCGCATTCGGAGATCAACATCTCTTGACTGGCAAGACGGCTGCGAGCGGAAACTCAAACAGTGAAAGTGAGTCTTTCTTTTTAGTAAACTCTGTGTACACAAACAATGTTCTCAATGCTCGAGTTCATGTGCAGAGACCCAGGCGATACTTTGAGCAAAGTTTCATGGTGTGTCGAGCCTTCTTAATGTTGTAAAAATATCGCCATTGACCACAAAACGAAATCACGGTCAATCTCAAAAACGTCTCGTTTGTCGTAATTATGCTTTTAGATATAAGTTTGTCTCGTTTACAGTAAAAAAAAAAAACAGCCCAGGTTGCATTTTGGCAATAGTTATCCTTTAAGAGCCAGGGGTGAAAACTTTTGAACAGAATGAAGATGTGTACATTTTTCTTATTTTGCTTGAATACCTTTTTTTTTTTCATTTAGTACTGCCCTTCAGAAGCTAGAGAAGATACTTACATGTTTCACAGAAGACAAAATAAGTTACATTTACTCTGATATTCAAAATCAAAAAGTTTTCACCCCCAGCTCTTAATCATCCATCGTGTTTCCTTCTGATGCATCTGTGAGCGTTTAACCCTTCTGTAATAGTTGCATATGAGTCCCTCAGTTGTCCTCAGTGTGAAAAGATGAATCTCAAAATCATACAGTCATTGTTGGAAAGGGTTTAAATACACAAAAATGCTAAAAAAAAAAAAAAAAAAAAAAAGAATTTGTGGGACCTGAAGGATTTTTCTGAAGAACAGCAGCCAACTGTTTAGGACAAACAAGGGACTCATGAACAACTAAACAATTTTTTTTTTTGTAAATTCAACTATTATTTTCTCTTGTGGACTATATTTGAACATTTTTTTATGTGAAATATCTTATTCAGGTCACTAAATAAACAATAACATGCATTTTGTATGATCCTTCTTATTTTGGTAAATTAACATTTTGCAGATTCTGATCTACCTATCGTCTATCTGTTTATCTTGAGATAAATTATTTTTTTTAGTTAAAAATTACACTTATTGCAGTTATTTGAATTCATTTAAAATTCTACTTCCTTAAATTCAAATGGCAATTTATCTTTTTCAAATCTAAATTAAATTCTGGAGTTTCATTGGAATCACTTTTGAATGTTTAACTTGGATAGATAGACTACAGAAAATAGTTACATTTAGATAAATGAAGTACCAGAGTGTTGCTCACACCATCCTCAATACACAGTCCTGAAGCCTCACAAAATGCTGGCCGTCCATGCTTGTGACCCAAAAGACCATGGGGGCGTCCAACTGCATCGCCCTGGGCTTGTTCAGATCGGAGAGGGAGGTTTGTGTTAAAGAAGTCAAAGTTCACAATACTGTGGTGCACAAGTGCATGAAGGTTCCAACTGAGCAAAACTGTGCTTTATATACAAAAACAGATGATCCACTTCACTTCGCCTTGATGCTCCAGCTTGAGTTTCCTTCCACATGGATGATGTGAAATCCATTTAGTGCAGGGATGATCAGTAGGGCAATTGTACAAACACGGTAAATCGATAACAACAAGATCTTCAGCCATTAAGGTAAGTGAACCAAAGGGCAATTTGTTTAGTGAGCGTAATATGCAAAGAAAGAGGAGAGCTGGATTTTAGATTCTATTAGAATGCTGAATGTCATGATGTGGCAGCTAATTGGACAAAAAAAGGATTTTCAGATGAAAGAATTCGGCCCAAGAAGTCTCCCTCGAGTTCTGCTTAAATTATCCGTGGGATCACACTTCACCATACTATTTTGACCTTTTGTGTAGATGGTATTGGTTTAAATTAAACCTGTACACCACAGTATTTGAACATCTTTACACAAACAGTCTGTCTATAATAGTCTTTGTTCTAAACTCGTGCTTGTCTGTCTCTCAAGAACGACCCTTACCCCTTCCCAGGTGCCCTGACCTAGTTGTGAGACGCCTCATGGAATCACAGGGCATTTTAACACTCGTTTTTCATCACCGCTGTCAGGTCTCACCGGGAAATAGAACAGCTTGACCAGTGTCCTTGGCTTCAAAGAGGAAGGATATCCTGGTTATCATGTGAACAGTGATTTCATAACCATTAGCTAGTGTCTGGTAGTTGCACACAGTGTGATACTCAAAGCCAAGCATGATTACTTTTGCTCTAGTACTTAGGGATTTGAACAAAAGGAAACAACATACCAAAATTACCAGCTTGTTAAGAAGACCTAAAGAGATAGTTCACCCAAAAATGAAAATTCTGTCATTACTCACCCTTATGTAGTTTCAAACCTGTATCTTTGCAACACAAATTAAGATATTTTTATTTTTAATACAGAAGATCTAGAGAGTGAACATAATGAGATGACATAATTCAGTGGGAATCTGTTCTCAGATGCAATGATAACAAGAGTGCATCCTTTTCTCTTTTGGAATACTCTTCTTCTGTGTTTGTTTACATTGGTTTTCGAAACAGCGCCACCACTCTCCTCCTTTTGAGCACGTGCCTGCTCTGGGCATGTGATGTAATGCTCAAATCTTATTGGACGGCCGTGTTTTCGTTTTGCGAAACTGAAAAGATTCGTCGGACTGGTTGTTAAAAAACATTCACTTTTTCGGTACGCGGGTGTTCTCAGTCTATGTGGAAGCATCCATAGGAATCTGATGTTTTATTCCAGTGCGCCATCACGTACGATATTCGTTTCTGTGCTCAGTGTGGAAAGGCCTTTAAGGCCCAGAAAGATAGTAAGGACATTGTTAAAATAGTCCATGTGACATCAGTGGTTCAATCTTAATATTATAAAGCTACAAAAATACTTTTGTGAATAAAGTCGTCATTTTAGTTTTCTTTGCACACAAAAAGTATTCTCGTAGCGTCATAAAATTACGGTTGAACCACTGATGTCAGAAAAACTAGAATGACAACACCCTAGAATTGTGGTGTTGAGTTTTGTAGTGCTAATCACACTTTACACACGGTGTTATGGGGATTTGGTTGACGTTTTCTAAATGTGATTTGCAAATTGCTAGAATCTTCTGTGACAGTCATTCAGACATTATTCTGTGCTGAGTCAAAATAGTCTCAAGAAGTGCTTCTCTTATTAAAAGACGCCAGCTTCTGTGCTTTTCAAGGTGAGCTGTAGCATTGGCACATAGAGAACCATAAGCTTGAGTGACTGAACAAATAGCATTTGGAAAACACATTTAACATTTCCTTTCTCAACACCGATTTGTGGCACAGCATTCAAACTAGTTTTTTTTTTTGAAGGGATAAATAGTGTGTGTAGAGCTAGTGTGTGTGTGTGTGTGTATGTGTGTGATGTAGCATAGGAAACAAAAAGCTGCAGCTAACTGCATGTTTTATTAGGTTAACCCTTAAACTATTTACAGGTCATTTTTACCCATTTATAGCAATTTTTGCCAAATTAGACCCATATTTGACAAACCAGGCACAACATTTAACATGCTTTAAATACACTACTGTTTAAATGTGGTCTTAAGGATTTTTTAAAAATTGTTTTGAAAGTTCAGCAAGGCTGACTTTAAAGTGGTTGCCAAAATTATTAGAACACCAGAATTTTTACCAGCTAAAAAAGTCAGTTTTAAGTCAGTTATTTCTATCTTTTGCTGTAGTGTGTCAGTAGGAAATATCAGTTTACACTTCCAAACATTCATTTTGGCATTAATTGTAATAATTTATGTTTGCACAAGGAGTCTGACAACAGGCAGTGCTCCACAGAGAGATCTGATCTCATCATCATCCAGTCTGTCTGGAATGACATGAAAAAAAAAAAACTAATTCAGGCAGACTAAATTCAGATGAACTGTGGCCACGTCTCCGAGATGCTTCAAGAAACCCATCTGCAAAGATGCTGTCAAAAATTATTTATCTATATAAATTAACTTCTTTTAACTGAATTAAATCAACATTTGCTGTGACCATCCTTTGCATTTAAAGCAGCTTTTGCCTATATAGGTGCACTTGCGCATAGTTTTTCAGGTAGCTTTGCAGGTCTCTTGAAGCATCTTGAAAACGTTGCCACAGTTCTTTTGGATTAAGTGAGTCTCAGTTTGTTCTGTTTCTTCATGTCATTCCAGGCAGACTGGATAATGATGAGATCAGATCACTGTGTGGAGCACTGGCTGTTGTCAGACTCTTTGTGCAAACAGAAATCTCACTGTATTATTACAATGAATGGCAAAATGAATGTTTGGAAATGTAAACTGATATTTCCTACTGACACACTGCAGCAAAAATAGAAATAACTGACTTTGAATCATTTTTTAGCAGGTGAAAATACTAGTGTTCAAATAATTTTGGCCACATAATTCATCAAAATACAATAACAAACAGCCATATTTTAAAATATTATTACAGTTTAAGATAACTGTTTTCTGTTTTAACATGATCATTTCTTATTATTATCATTGTTGTAAACAGTTGTGCTGTGGAAATCATGATACCGTCTTTACTGCTACTTTTGATCAACTTAATGCATCCTGCTATATAAAAGTATGAATGTAATCTACATTTTACATTTCTTTCTTTTAGAACAAATTGTATTACTTCAATATTTCATACACATTTTTGTTTAACCAGAATACACTTTGACCTGGAAAAACAGCAGATTATTGCCACGACAGTAAGTGCAAACCTCTTTAACCGGTGACTTCCCCTTAGGTCTTTTTATATATCTTCTCTTCTTTTGCCTTGTCCCGTTCATTTCAACTCATGCATGCATGCATGCACACAGACCTGTACACACATTCACAAATGCAGCCGGACAGACAGTGCACTCTAATTACATGTGGGCCTCTTGGACTCGCATCTGAATTTTCTGGTGCCAGGAAGACAGGTTGGGGAGGCATCAGTCACATAGGGAATAGACACAGCCCTTATGTGTAGATCAAACACATTCAAATGCATCCTATATATAGCTCAACCAGGGCATGTAGAGTGCTGTTTTCCTCTAACTGAGTCCCAAATGAATCAAGTCAGTTTAAATTTTATGATTGTGGTTGGAAAAATAAAGAATGAAACTCTGAGCAGAAAAAATGATGATCTATTTTTTTTAACCACAGGTTCAAACTAAATCTGTTTTGCACAATTCACTTAGGATACAAAGTCAAAGAAAATTGTATCTGCTGTAGATTTAATTAAAATCTAGGACAACCTCTAAAGAAAAAAACATTTTTTAACTTTTTTTTTTTACATGCCCTTAAGTATTCCAGCTGAAAACAAAACACTAAAGACAGAAATAAGATGCACACAGTGATCTATGCCCACAGTAAGTTTGCTTCACTTTTAACTGTAATAGTTAATATAACAATGCATTTATATGTTACAGCAGAGTTTAAATTTCCAAAAATGAAAATTAGCCCATTATTTACTCATCCTCCAGGCATCCCAGGTGTATAGGATTTTCTTCTTTCAGACGAATGCAATCGGAGTTCTTTAAAAAATATTCTGCCACTTTCAAGCTTTATAATGGCATGGGTGGGTGTTTCTCTTCATCAGTCCAAAACAAGTCTAATAAAGTGCCTCGCACAGCTCTGGGGGGTGAATAAAGCTATTCTTATTCTGTATAAAAATTATACATTTTTAAAACTTAATAATCACTTTAATCTAGCTTGTGCCAACTGGGTGTACACAGAAGCTGTTCCGAGTGCATGACATAGGATTTATGGGTTGCGCATGCACCGGTGAGTCTCGCAAAAACCAAAGTTTGTTTACGGGAGCAAAGGAAGCAAAGTTTCCTTACTTTAGCAAAGGAAAACCAGTTTCCTCTTGGTTTATGTCAAAATCCTTCGACATTTTTCTTTACAAATCCTCCTTTTGTACTTCTAATTTGTGACTGTTGTTTCTGAGTGGCGCGTGCGCACCACTGACGTCCTACGAGATCCGCCTGGAGCAGCTTCCGTGTACGACCAGTTGGTGCAAGCCAGATTAAAGTGATTATTATGTTTGAAATATGGATATTTTTCCTACACAAATGCATCGATTCACTACAGGAGGCCTTTATTCACCATCCGGAGCTGTGTGAGGCACTTTTTATTATGGATGGACGCACTGGACTTGGACTTGTTTTGGAAGTGTCAGGAAAATTTTAAATATAACTAAGATTGCATTCGTCTGAAAGAAAGAAGTCATATACACCGAGGATGCCTGGAGGGTGGTTAAATAATGAGCTATTTTGTTTTTTTATTTTGGGGTGAACTAACCCTTTAGGGCATTTAAACATCTTCAGGAGCTAAAGCCGATATCCCTTAAATGTCCTGGGAACAAGGCGAGCAATCTGCTGTTAGAGGAACCAAAGCTCCATTTAAGGACTTTCATAGTCTGATATTTCATGAGCGATTGAAGGGAGGTATTCTTGTTCATCTGGAAAGATTTCAAAAGGCACAAGAGATGGAAATAGCACAAATCCAACATATCTCCAGGCTGTGGATTTAGCATTCAGCTTGGATTCTGTGGATTTATTAGGACAGCAGGACTGGTGATGTCTTTTTCACAGACACAGAGGCTTTTCCTTGATTATCCTCAACCTAGAATTTTATATATTTTCCTCCCATGCAAAAATCGGTTATAATTTGCTAAAATGTTTTGGGTGGTTGTTAGGGCATTGCTATGCAGTCTTTAGATATGGTTCGGTCCCCTTCTATATTGAAAAGGATATTTTTCACCTGTTTTTTCGTAGATTGGTCCAAAACTCTTAATTCAAATGAATTTGTGACCCTGGACCACAAAACCAGTCATAAGGGTCAATTTTTGGAAATTGTGCAAAACATTGTTACTGTCTTGCTTTAGCCAATAGAGCGACTGATTCTCTCTAAGCTTTTAAACTCTGAATGTCTAGCTGCAACTGTTTCGGAGCAATGTGTCAAATAAGCCATGCATCTTTGAGCAGACCTGTTGGTCTTACAAGGTCATTGTAATCATCTGGCCATTTGTGATATTTTAAAAAGATCAACCAGTCACAGGGAGTTTGCACAGGGAAAAGTGTTGCTCTGATGTAAATGCAGCCCTTAAAAACATCACCCAAACAGGAACATTCAGACATAGATTTTATTACATGTCTTCATGGAACAGTAAAAACTACTTATATTACAAACAATCTATGAGTTGCACAAGGATGAACGGAACAGGCATGTAGCAATTAAAAAAAATCATTTTGTTGATTGTAATTTCACGGTAAAATACATCTCCCGGCTTAACGTGCAGAGACAATTTTAGTCAAAATGTGAATTGCCCTGGTTGTTTGAAGCAGCATAATAACACTGATTCAACCAATGGTTTGCATTTGGGGTGGGGCTAACTGCTGAACCAATGTAGCAGTGTTTAAGAAACTCGTTTGAATAGTCTTTATTTTTGCAATTCTGTTTTGTGCCACTAGAGGTGCAGAAATCACACACTCCTCCCTAAAATGAATCTTGAAGGGATAGTTCACCCAAAAATGAAAATTACCCTATGCTTAACATAACCTCAAGCCATCCTAGGTGTATATGACTTTATTCTTTTAGATGAGTGCAATTGGAGTTAAATAAAAAAATTGCCTGGCTTCTCCAAGCTTTATAATGGCAGTGAACGGCTGTTGAGATTTTGAAGTCCTGTAAAGTGCATCCATCCATCATAAAATGTACTCCTCACAACTCCGGTGGGTTAATAAAGGCCTTCTGAAGCAAATCGATGTGTTTTTATAAGAAACATATTCATATTTAAAAATGTATAAACCATAATCAATAGTTTTCGTTAACTATCGTAGGTGCATTTACAAGAGAGTGGTGTTCCAGCGGATGACAAAGGATGCAGGTGAACGTGGTGATTTTATTAACCACCTGGGGCCATGTGGAGTACTTTTCATGATGGATGAATGCACTTTATTAGACTTCAAAATCTCAACAGCCATTCACTGCCATTATAAAGCTTGGAAGAGCCAGGACATTTTTTAATATAACTCTGGTTGTATTTGTCTGAAAAAAAGAAAGTCATTTACACCTAGGATGCCTTGAGGTTGAGTAAATAATGGGGTTATTTTCATTTTTAGAATCTCTTTAATATACTTTTGTCTTTAAAACAAATTTTCCCTGAGGTTAAATAGTTTTTCTTTTAAAATAAAATGTATAAAAGCATTTATAAATTATAATAACATAAGATTCTTTACTTTATAATTTATAATAACAGTTGTAATTTAGCTAAGACCATTTTATAGTCTGTTAAATGGCCTGTTTTGCTGCTGCTGCCTTTAAAGTTGGCATGAAATGAAAATTCAACCTATTTTAACTTCATCTGTTTTCTAAATGCATGTTAATGATCTTATTGTGAATGATGATGATGATGATAATCAAAAAGTCATAACTTGATCATTTACTCCCCCTCATGTCATTTTAAAGATATTTTGAGGACTGCTGGTAACAAAACAGTTCTGGTTCCCACTGACTTTCATTGTATTTTTTGTCAATGCTATGAAAGTCAATGAGAACCAAAACATTCTGCGAGATTTCTTCTTTCGTGTTCCACAGAAGAAAGAAAGTCATATAAGTTTGGAATGACATGAAAGTGAGTAAATGATGATAGAATTATCATTTTGGGCTTAACTATCCCCCTCTTTAAAGGCTTAGTTCACCCAATTTTCCATGATTTACTCACCCTCAAGGCGTCCTAGGTGTATATGGCTTTCTTCTTTCAGTCGAATCCAATCAGAGTTACATTAAAAATTGGCCTAGCTCTTTATAATGGCAGTGGGCAGGTGTTTCTATTCAACAGTCCAAAAGAAGTCCAATAAAGCGCATCCATCCATACTGAAATATGCTCCACACAGCTTCAGGGGGTGAATAAGGGCCTCCTGTGGCGAATTGATGCATTTTGGTAAGAAAATTATCCATTTTTAAAACGTAATAATCACTTTTCTCTAGCTTGCACCAACTGTCATATGTGTAAGCCGTTCCAGGCGGATGCCGTAGGACATATGCGTTGTGCATGCACCGCTAATTTCACGGAAAAAAATGTTGCACAATGCATACTACGCCATCGCTTCCGTGTACGACAGTTAGTGCTAGCAAGAAAAAAGCGATTATTACATTTTAAATATGGA
This sequence comes from Garra rufa, assembly GCF_049309525.1. Taxonomy (NCBI): domain Eukaryota; kingdom Metazoa; phylum Chordata; class Actinopteri; order Cypriniformes; family Cyprinidae; genus Garra; species Garra rufa. Next base: position 12,938,147 of record NC_133369.1, on the reverse strand, counting down.
TATTTCTTCTCACAAAAACACATTGAATCGCTACAGGAGGCCTTTATTCACCTCTCGGAGCTGTGTGGAGTACTTTTTGTTACAGTTGGTTGCACTTGGACTGTTGGACTGTTGAACAAAAACATCCGCCCACTGCCATTATAAAGCTTGGAAGAGCCAGGACAATTTTTAATACAGCTCAGACTGGATTCAAATGAAAGAAGAAAGTCATATATACCTAGGATGCCTTGAGGGTGAGTAAATCATAGGCTAATTTTCATTTTTTGGTGAACTAACCCTTTAAACTCTACCTCTTTCTTACAATCAACTAAACCAAGTCCCCTTTTTCGATAATCAACATCACAGTATGGAAGAAAAGATCTGTTGCTACTTCCATTACATCGCAACATTAAGAAATGCCCCATTTGCATGTGAAATGAGCACCAGCACTTTATCTGCAAGCTGCAGGTTTGCGCTTATTTCTAATACAGTTTAAAACTTCAACCTCTTTGCAAAGCTGCATTAGATTGTTACAGAATCACAAAGTTAGGTTTGTGACATCGGAAACATGAGAACGTTCAGTTGTTTTTGCTGTATTTTTTAAATAAATTATTTTGAGGCAAGTTACAGTATGTTTTCCTAATGCAAAAAAACTCTACAAAGATAAAGATTTTGATTCCTCATGAGGTCCTTAAAAGACTTCTCTCACTCACTTTCTCTCTCTCAGTCTTTCTCACCGGCAGCTTGCAGGCCTATTGTTACCACCAGAGATCTCCTGCACTGCTGCGTGTGCTGGCTCGCTCTCGCCCCTGCAGCCGCAGCATCTCCAGCACGCTTCTGGCGTAGGCGTCCCGCAGGTTAACCCCTATCGCCGTCATATCCGAGGCAGAGTTGCGTGTCAGCCGCTTCAGCGCTTCCCCGTGCCGCAGTGCCGCTTCTTTCATTTTAAGCGTGAAGTAGCAGGCGGAGAAACGATCGTTGATGATGGCGATAGGTAATGCGAGAATGAGAATGCCAGATAGGATGCAAATGAAAGCCATCACCTTTCCTAATGCCGTATCTGGACGGATGTCTCCATACCCGACCGTGGTCATGGACGTGGTGGCCCACCACCAGGCACTGGGCACATTGGTGAAGGTGGTCTCTGGCATGTCGTGTTCAATGGCGTATTCCACTGTGGCGAAGATAGAGATGCCCACAGAAAGAAACAGCATTAGGAGGCCAACTTCCTCATAGCACTGGGCAATCGTCAAGCCCAATGATTTGAGACCTGGAAAACACAAAGAGGAGATAAAGATAGTTAATCTAAAGGCCTATTCACACCAGTACAAATGCCAAACAGACGTCAAACAGTATGTTTTCAAATAGCCGTTTAGAACAGATGGTTCATATGTTCTGATAGTTCTGGGGTAGATCTGAACACTAGGATAGTTCACCCAAAAACGAAAGTTATATATATTGTTCCAAACCTGTATGACTTGCTTTCTTCTGTGGAACACAAAAGAAGACTTTTGCTAAAAGAACCACATTTTGCCAAAAATATTGGTAACTAAATTGTTTTGTTTCTTATTGACTTCATTGGGAAACAAAACTGTTTAGTTACCAACCATTTTAAAAGCAACTTTTCACTAAATACATGTGTTAAATTAACAGCCCTAATTTTAACACTATTACTGCATGCCAAGAGGATAGAGAGTGCTACAAGTAATTAACCTAATTACACAATTACTTTTAACCTTTAAACAATAGCATGGAAAAGGAGAGGCCTCACAAATTATGAAGGAAGAAATAACATTATGGCACTTTCAAACAATTTGTGTAATTTGTGTCAATGTTTCCCAATGCACTGAACTCACTGAATCAAGCTACAGTTGCGGTCAAAGGTTTACATCCCCCTTTCAGAATCTGCAAATGTTACCAAAATAAGAGCGATCATACAAAATGAATGTTATTGTTTATTTAGTACTGACCTGAATAAGATATTTCACATAAAAGGTGTTTACGTAGAGTCCCCATTAAAAGTAATAGTTGAATTTATAAAAATGGCCCTGTTCAAAAGTTTACATACACTTGCTTCTTAATACTGTGTTGTTACCTGAATGATTCACAGCTGTGTTTTTTTATGTAGTGATAGTTGGGGAATGGAGAATGGAGATGTGTTTTGAACAGAATGGAGACGTGTACATTTTTCTTGTTTTGCCTAAATATTATATTTTTTTCATTTAGTACTGCCCTTCCGAGGCTACACAAGATAGTTATGTGTTTCCTAGAAGACAAAATAAGTTCAATTTACCCTGATCTTCAAAATCAAAAAGATTTTCACCCCCCGGCTCTTAACGCATGGTTTTTCCTTCTGAAGCATCAGTGAGCGTTCAAACCTTCTGTAATAGTATATGAGTCCCTCAGTTTTCATTAGTGTGAAAAGATGGATCTCAAAATCATACAGTCATTGTTGGAAAGGGTTCAAATACACAAAAAGAAAGCTGGAAAACCAAAGAATTTGTAGGACCTGAAGGACAAACAAGCGACTCATAAACAACTATCACTAAACCAAAAAAGACAGCTGTGGATTATTCAGGTAAGAACACAATATTAAGAATCAAGTTGTCAGTATTTTGTCTCTGTTCTGTTTTGTTTTCCCAGTGTTTTTCCCCTTCTGTTTCTAGTCCATATGGTTTAGTCCTTGTCTCCCCCTTTTGGATTGTGTTTAGTTGGTTCGGTCTTGCCCATATTTGTATTTCCCCCTCGTCATCTTGTTTGTTACCACGCCCCCGTTTCTGTGTATTTAAGTCTGTGTCTGATCACTCCCAGCTGTCCGTCGTTAATGTTATTTATGTTTCATGTGCTCCTTCTTGCTCCCGGTTTTTGTTTGTTTGTATTCATTTGCAGTGTTTTATTTAATAAACTTCTTTATATTCATCTACTCCGGATCTCCTCCTCCATCTCCACTCCTCAACCCATCAGACTGTGACAGAACGACGGACCAAACAAGAAAATGAACTGGGCTGAGGACAAACTTTGGAACCTCCAGCAAGGTGAGCGTTCGCTGGAGGAATATGTGGAGGAGTTTTTGAGCGTTTACCATCTGGTGGGATGGAGTGACAAGATGGTTAACGCATGTTTCCAGATGGGACTAAAGGATGATAGTTTGTTTAATTTGATTACTCCTGGTGATTGCTACCGTCCCGTAGCAGATTTCATAAATTTTGTTCTCGATTTGTGTGATTCCTCGTTCCAAGTCCTGTTGGAGGATGATAGTCCTCCTCCCATCTGGAAGCATGCAGTCACCCCATCTCACCAAATGCCAGATCCCTCCGCATATCACTCCAGCAACCTCACCCCCTCCTTGCCTCCCACGTGTCCCCAAGTCCTCCTAAGCCCCACGTTGGTCCTCAGCCCAGTATCTCAGGCTGCAGCGTCAGCTCACAAAATGGCCGCCGTTCCTGAGTTTCCGGCCAAGATGGCCGTCAAGCCTGAATCCCTGGCCAAGATGGCCGTTGATCCTGAGTCCCCGGCCAAGACGGCCGCCAAACTTGAATCCCTGTCCAAGATGGCCGCCAAGCCTGAGTTCCCGGTCAAGATGACCGCCGTTCCTGAGTTCCCGGCCAAGATGGCCGCCAACCCTGAGTCCCTGGCCAAGATGGCCACCGTTCCTGAGTCCCCGGCCAAAAAGGCCGCCAAGCCTGAATCCCCGGCCAAGATCGCCGCCAAGCCTGAGTCCCCGGCCAAGATGGCCACTAAGCCTGAGTCTACACCCAAGATGGCTACCGCCAAGTCAGAGTCTCCGCTGGTTCCGCCCAGCCTCCCAGAGTCTCCGCTGGTTCCGCCCAGCCTCCCAGAGTCTCCGCTGGTTCCGCCCAGCCTCCCAGAGTCTCCACTGGTTCCGCCCAGCCTCCCAGAGTCTCCGCTGGTTCCGCCCAGCCCTCCAGTGACCGCTCGCCCAGAGCTTGCTCCTTCAGTGTCTCCGCTGGAGACGCCCAGCCCTCCTGAATCTCCGCTGGGGTCGTCCAGCCGTCCAGAGCCCGCTCCTCAAGAGCGCTGTCCAGAGCCCGCTCCTCGAGCACCGTCCAGAGCCCGCTCCTCAAGAGCGCCGTCCAGAGCCCGCTCCTCAAGAGCGCCCTCCAGAGCCGGAGCTCTCTCCTGCGTGCCCTTCTGTGCTCTCCTGGGTGGACTATGCCCTAGGTTCCCCCAAGAAAATTTTGGGGGGGTCCAGGATCAGCCATGGCCTCCTGGACTGTTTACTCGGCCATGGCCTCCTGGACTGTATACTCGGCCATGGCTTCCTGAGCCCCCAGATCCGCCATGGCCACCTGGACTGTATGCCCTGGAGACCGCCCCTGTATCCTGTGTTCCCTGTATCCCTGTCTAGCGGTCTCCAGGGCACCCACCCTCCCTCCCCAATGGATGTTAGACGGCGCGAGACGCGCCTTTTGGGGAGGGGGGTGTAATATCAGTATTTTGTCTCTGTTCTGTTTTCCCAGTGTTTTTCCCCTTCTGTTTCTAGTCCATATGGTTTAGTCCTTGTCTCCCCTTTTGGTTTGTGTTTAGTTGGTTCGGTCTTGCCCATATTTGTATTTCCCCCTCGTCATCTTGTTTGTTACCACGCCCCCGTTTCTGTGTATTTAAGTCTGTGTCTGATCACTCCCAGCTGTCCGTCGTTAATGTTACTTATGTTTCATGTGCTCCTTCTTGCTCCCGGTTTTTGTTTGTTTGTTTTCATTTGCAGTGTTTTATTTAATAAACTTCTTTATATTCATCTACTCCGGATCTCCTCCTCCATCTCCACTCCTCAACCCATCAGACTGTGACATAAGTGTATGTAAACTTTTGAACAGGGTCATTTTTATAAATTCAGCTATAATTTTCTCTCGTGGATTATATGTAAATGTCTTTTATGTAAAATATCTTATTCAGGTCAGTACTAAATAAACTATAACATGCATTTTGTATGATCCTTCTTATTTTTGGTAGAATAATTAACATTTCGCAGATTCTAAATGTAAACTTTTGACCTCAACTGTACAGCAAATGTTTTAATGTGTTTTTATATATATTTATATTTGACCTCATTTGCCACTGCCCAATTGAAATGTAGCCAGTAATTACTGAACAATTTGCATGCCAAATCTTTACTTCCCTACGTAGATGCTGTTAATAGAATTTGAATCAGTGACCTCATGATTTTATTTTGGGTGTGACATGTTCTACAGAGAGCATGAACTTCTCTTACATTGGATAAAAGTGTGCTGAACAGATTTCCGTGTGCAAACATGGTAAAGGCCACCTATTATGCCCCTTTTTACAAGATGTAATATAAATCTCAGGTGTCACCAGAATGCCAGAATGTGTCTGTGAAGTTTCAGCTCAAAATACCCAACAGATCATTTCGAAAATGCCTATTTTGAATGAAAGCAGAAACACAGTTTTCATGTTTCCCCGCTGCTGCTCCCCGCCCCCTTTTCAATAATAGGATTGTGGCTTTACAGTTCATACCTCAGATACTCTGCTAAAAAACATCTGTTTGGATTTGATTTTCATGTCTATCGCGCTGAAATAATGCGTTTTGAAGCCATACCCGTTTAAACTTCTGATAAAAGGTTTTCTGAGCACACATATCCGAAGCACGCTCACAGAAAGTGGCTGTCACATGGCATGTGAGTACTAAACTAAGTTCTCTTTCATGTGTTATTGCACTTAAACTTTCCAATACACACAAGGAATACAGCTGGAAAAGAAATCTCAAAAACAAAATGGCGCCACTGTGGGAGGAAATGTGCAGATTAAGGGCCGGTAATATTATAATAAGATTCCCTTCCTATGTCACTAGGGGAGCGAAATCTGAGCGGCTCATTTTCTGGGTTGTTCTTTTTCACATTTTCTGGATTGGTAGATGTACCGGGGACTCAATTATAGCACTTAAACACGGAAAAAAGTCAGATTTTCATGATATATCCCCTTTAAAAAATAATATTGCTATAGATATCTTCGTAAGTTCACGCTAGTGTTTTATGAAGTAACACTGGTCAAGTGTTGGTCTAGCTTTCAGAGAGTCTTTTGAATGCATGCTTTACATTGTGTCAGCTTATATAGGTTAGATCCCATAGCGCCTAAACTTATAAATATATATATATACCACTGCCAGTGTGTGAATCTTACTGCAAAGACTCAGTCAAGAAGTAATATAACAGTAATCAAATCATCCAAGAGATTCTTGTATTTAAATATAGACACCTGAGAACAGCAGCTACACTTTCTCACTCCAAAATGGCACGTCTTCCTGAGAAATGCTTTATTTATTCTTTTTTTAGCTGCCTCGCTGAATACATTTACAGAAAGAGCATCAAGCATTTAAAGTCGACACCTAGCCTACTTATTGTGCATATCAAAGCATGTCCTTATTTTTAGAAGCAGAAACAGTATGTTATCATTAATACACTGACTTTTACAGCCTCTTGACCCACGTCTGAGGTGCTGGAGTCAACATGAGTGGCTGTGAAGAACTAGGCTTCTATTTTGAGAAAATAAAAATGCACTGGGGAACACTCAAAAGATTGATGTTGAATTAGTTTTTTTCCATTCTCATCTAGACTAACGTGTCACATTTGTCTGAACACAGCTCATATTTGATGTTTACGACTATGGGGACTGACTCCGTTCATTTTTATTTGGTTTGTGTCTTCTGATCAGATTAGCTACTACTGGGAATAAACTCCTTCAGAGAATGCTGTAGACGAGAGGGACCCGATTATTAAAATGTGACGGATATGAAAATAGGCTCAGCATTCCCTCTGTGGATTTTCTGTCAGTGTTTACTTCAGATATTTATCCTGAGAACAGAACTGATATTGTCTGCTTAGAAATGTGTTAAACCTAAACAGAATTATAGTGAGAGTGAATTCATTTATTTAGCCACAAAATAAAATACAAAATTCTTTTATCTCATTTAAACAAGAACTTTTGGAATTAATTCCATGCAAAGGATTAATTATGAAACTATTTTCCCTTATTTCACATTTCCACATGGAAGTTGGCATGATAAGCCCCAGTTCCACCAAATTCCCCAACCGTACCCTCTCCTTTTAGCTCTTGCATATTATGTCATTTAATTATTCATGACTTTGTGGCTGCATCTTAGAAAGAGATTCTTTCCTTCCACAAAAATGCAAGATCAAAGCCACAAGTCTGTGCTCAGTAACTGTTTGTGTGTCTAAGGATCTTCCTCTAAGTCTCCCTGGGATACTGTCAAAATATGAATGGATGAATAAATTTACTCACTCTCCCAAAAATAGACTGACATCTTCATGAATTATTTCACTCCCCAGGTTGAGAGTCCATCAGGACAGAGTGTTAAACTACCCAAATTTTCTGGTGGACTGCTGAACAGTGTGCTGTATATTCCATTTGATGATATATGGTTTATATGATTTTATATGCAGAGCTTCAACGCAATTTTCTTCATCTTCATTCATAAATTCATAACGTTTAATACAGGTTTCAACTTTGATTTTACAGTAATGGGTCAAACTACATTTTGATTAAATTTTTTTTATATATTTTTTTTTAATATAGTGGAATCCTGGATTGCATTTGCTAAAATTCTAGTTTAAGTCATGTCTAGTTTATGATGCTTCATTTGAGAAACAGACTAAAATGTAAGCATCTATTGGATGAAAATCTTGCCTTGAACCGTAAACATCAATATACATGTACAACCTGATCTTACAGCAATATGTACATATTTTACGAGGTGGCTAATTTGTAAGAATTTGTACAATTTGTGAAAAAACGTATGTATTTTACAAGGTGGCAAATTCGTAGTAATTTGTATGACGTACCAACGACGTACCAACTCCTAACCCCACCCCCACACTTACCCCTCACACAAATTGTACAAAATCGGATGAGTGAAGTTGTACAAATTTGTACGAATTAGCCAAACTGGTCAGTTATGTGTTTTGCAAGTACCAATGGCAACTTGCAAGTACATATGTGCAACTTGCAACTGCAAAAAGCTAGACTTTCAGCAAATTACTTTAATTTTAGTCTATTTCTCATTGAAAATGTGTGTTTGTAATCTTTTTTTTTTATTACAAAAAAGTAAATTACCTGCGAAAGTTTGGGGTCAGTAAGACTTTTTAAATGTTTAAATATTTAAACTTTAATTTGGCGAAGATAAACAAAAACAAAATTACAGTAAACATTTGTAATGATTTCCATTTAAAACATGCTATTCTTTTAAACATTAATAATAGTCAGAGAATAATTAAATAAAATATATATAATAATTATGGGGTCGACCAATTATTGGCCTGGCCAATTATCAGCACCAGTATTAAGCATTTTTATGGTTATCAATATCAGTCATTTTTAAAACCGAATTGCCAATAAAATAATTTAAAAACATTTAAAGAAATTTTTTTTCAGAGCCTTGTTATTCTTAATTTTGACATTAATTTCCATTTTTACACCATATTGGTTCAAAATATTGGTTATCGGTCTTCTTGATATGTAATAATCGGTATCGGCATTAGCCCTGAAAAAACAATTTTCCAATAAAGTAATTTAAAAGCATTTAAAGAAAAGTTTTTGTCAGAGCCTTGTTACTCTTAATTTTGACATTAATTTCCATTTTTACACCATATTGGTTCAAAATATTGGTTATCATTCTTCTTGATCTGTAATAATCGGGATCGGCATAAGCCCTGAAAAAATGATTTTCCACTAAAATAATTTAAAAACATTTAAAGAAAAAAATTTGTCAGAGCCCTTGTTATTCTTAATATTGGCATTGATTTTTATGCCATATTGGTTCAAAATATCGGTTATCAGCCCTGAAAAAAACGATTTGCTGATAAAATCATTGAAAAGCATTTAAATAAAGTTTTTGTCAAAGCCCAAATTCTTAATTTTCACATTCATTTTCATTTTTACACCATATTGGTTCAAAATATCGGTTATCGGTCTTCTTGATCTGCAATAATCAGTATCAGCATCAGCCCTGAAAAAACAATTTTCCAATAAAATAATTTAAAAGCATTTAAAGAAAAGTTTTTTTAGAGCCTTGTTACTCTTAATTTTGACATTAATTAAAATTTTTACACCATATTGGTTCAAAATATTGGTTATCAGTCTTCTTGATCTGTAATAATCGGGATCGGCATTAGCCCTGAAAAAAACAAAAACGATTTTCCAATAAAATAACTTAAAAACATTTAAAGATTTTTTTTTTGTCAGAGCCTTTGTTATTCTTAACATTGACATTGATTTTTATGCCATATCGGTTATCAGCCCTGAAAAAACGTTTTGCTGATAAAATCATTGTTTTTAATCATAAAGTTTTTGGCAAAGCCCAAATTCTTAATTTTGACATTCATTTTCATTTTTACACCATATCGGTTTAAAATATTGATTATCGGTATTCCTGATCTGTAATAATCAGTATCATGACAGCCCTGAAAAAACGATTTGCTGATAAAATAATTTAAAAGCATTTAAAGAAAGTTTTTGTCAGAGCCCTTGTTACTCTTAATTTTGACAATAATTTTTTTTTTTTATGCCATGGGTTTAAAATATCAGTTATCGATCTTCTCGATCTGTAATAATCGGTATCGGCATCAGCCTTGAAAAAACACATATCAACCCCTAGAAAAAAAACACATATCAACCCCCTATTGTCAAGCATAAGACACTTTTTTCAAAAACATAAAAAAATGTACCAACCCCAAACATTTGAACCAAGAGTGTATGATTTTACGATATATTTCAATAGGTATGTCACCTGTTGAATGTCGGCCAAGTTTAAGCATCCTGAGAAACCTCAGTAGCCGCAGCACCTGAACTACCCGTCCAACGTTCTCCAGCTCCGTAGATCCTCCATGCAGGCTCTCCACAGCCAGAGTCACATAGAAGGGCAGAATAGCCAGCAGGTCAATGATATTCACCACACTCCTGCTGAACCTACACTTATCTCTAACACACATGAACCTGAGCACCAGCTCACCGGTGAACCAAATGATACAAATGTACTCAAGAACGTCCAAGATGAAGGGTGCACCAAGTATAGTGATGTCCAGCGAAATCAGAGCCATGTTCACGATGGACACCACCACAAAGAACATGGATAGCGTCCCAAACGTCTTGGCCGCCTTAGAGGAGTCCGGCTTCTCCATAAGGTCCCATAGACGTTGGCGTAAATCCTGGCACAAAACACCGGTGAAGTCCTCCTCCTCGTCATCCATTACATCAGCATCCTTACGAATATCCAACGACTCCTTCAATTCCTTTCTGCGATAGTATTTGTCCCTGCAACAGCTGTCTATGCGGAGCTCATCAATGCCCCAGTACTCGATCTCCTGGAGGAACGAAATCACACACAGCTCCTCTCGAACATGCAAGTGACCTGTTTTGTAGAAGTTCATGATGTACTGAAAGGTCTGCGAGTTGCGGTCAAAGAAGAACTCATTCTCCAAGAAATCTGCATCGTCGCACAGATCTAAAGCAGAGTCTCGATTGGAGAGCGCCAGCTTGCCCAGGCGAGTCTCCGGGTGAGAGGCCAACAGTTCCTGAGAGAGGATGTAGCGGCTGCCTCCGACATTTATAATGAAGAAGTCCAACGGATCGTCACTCTGTAGCGCTGGCTCGCTGAAGAATACACTAGAGTCCAACGACAACAGCGAAGCGTTGTCCTCATAGAACTCTGCCGGACTTGATGAATCCGTAATCATGGTGTTCTGGGTAACGGCGAGCCCTTAGAGATCAAGAGGAGGAAAGTGCATTAGTATGACAGACTGGAAAGAGTAGTATCAATAATAATGAGGATTTGCCTGCCGGTCTAAATTTAGAATAAAACTGACACATATTTGAGCTTTTCACACTTTGAATAATGTTTCCTATCCCTGGGTGAATAAATCTTGAGTTATCATGTTCCATGTTTTACACTGTTCTTACTTCATCACGGTTTAGTAAATGTGACCCTGGATCACAAAACCAGTCATAAGTAGCATGGGTTTATTTGTAGCAATAGCCAACAATACATTGTATGGGTCAAAATTATCGATTTTTCTTTCTTTAATACCAAAAATCATTAGGATATTAAGTAAACATCATGTTTCATGAAGATACTTTGTAAATGTCCTACCATAAATCTATCAAAACTTAATTTTTCATTAGTAATATGCATTGCGAAGAACTTAATTTGGACAACTTTAAAGGCGATTTTCTCAATATTTAGATTTTTTTGCACCCTCAGATTCCAGTTTTTAAAATAGTTGTATCGTGACCAAATATTGTCCTATCCTAACAAACCATACATCATTGAAAAGCGTATTTATGTATAAATCTAAAAAATTAACCCTTACGACTGGTTTTGGAGTTTTGGAGATTTTACACTGTATTTGTGAATCATTGGTTAATGTTGATAACTAATGCACAAAATGAAAAATATATCTATTAAATGTTCTATTAAGGAGTTAGCTCACCCTAAAATGAAAATGTTCACCCTTATGTATTTTCAAACCTGTATGACTTTCTTTTTCAGATATTCTGAAATATTAAAGTACAATATTTAAAATGTATTTTAAATATCTTATTGAATGTCAGTGGTGTTCAAGGTCATTTTGGACCTCACTGACTTTCACTGTACATACAAAAACTTGCATGTCTTCAAAATATCTTCTTTTGTGTTCCGTAGAAGAAAGAAACTCAAGCAAGTAAATTAACACAGAGTTTTCATTTTTGTGTGAACTATATCTTTAGGTCTCCAGACGCACACAGCAAAAAACAATTGTGTCTCTGCATAACTCCAGTTAATGTTTTTGTGCTGATCTTTCTTTTTTTCAGATGCTGGAACTTTTCAGCTTTGCAAGTTTCTGCAATTGTATAAAGCACATGAATATTTAATAATGTAAGCATTGAGATGTTGGTTGTCGCTGTAACATGCAAGCAACACATTGTTTCACTTTGACACCTTGAAAGTTTTATAACCTAGGGTTAAACTGACCTTTAGTCTAGGTTTAAAAAGACGTTAGCACAGGTTTAAGTTTAGTGTGTTTTATCCAGCATAATATCACACATTATAATGCTTCATCTACCTTACTATACTCACATATTTATTTTAATTGATATAAAAAGACAGTTTGGATAGTCTGTGTTTACAGTAGACTACGTGTAATACAAACTTATTGAAAGCTCTGTGTATTGAATGAGCAAATTCCCTTAATGAAAATATTTTTTTCTCTTTTACGCCATCACTGGCAGACATCAGACACGGTGGGAGGGAAAAGAAGCCTTTGGCAGTGTCCTACTTCTTCAAAGCTGCGTCGAGATTTAAATATTTTAGCTGGCCTGTCTAATTAATTGAACTAATGGTACTATTCTTGTAATCATTAATTCTCTTTGGTAAGCTCCTCTATAATATTGTCACGATGGTCATTTTAAAGCCTGCATTTTTAACAAGACCCCATGGGACGACACTAAAAAGATCCGAGCACAATGTGAGAACAATAGCCTACCTTTCAGAATTGATTTATTTTTATTTACTAAAGCAACCTACTGTCAATGTAATGTATCAGCACTGCTGTTTTTACCTCATCTGATCCTTAAAAACACTTTCATTAGTGTAACCCAATATACTCACATTAGATGATATTTTATGACTAGAATACAACCAGTCAGTGTAGAATGAAGTACATTTCAGGATTTTAAGATAACTTAGATTTAAGTGTTTATTTTGTTTACATTCTCGATAACAAGAATGTTTCATTCCAGAGAAGAACACAAAATTCACGAAAGCATTCTAAAAAAGAATAAAGTTCTAAAATGAGAGAAGCTTTTGTTTAGAAAACAAAATCTAGCCTAGTTCAATGTTAAACATATTCAGCGGTAAACATAAATGAGAGGTTTGTGTAGATTTAGAGAAGTAACAATAACATATTAATATTTTATAGAATTCAGATAATGTCCATCTCTCAATCTGATAATGCCTGCGCAAATTCATGCACTGTTTGTCAGTTATTTTAAAAGTGAAAATACATTAATACCCAAACAGGCTGCATTTAAGAAAGTCATAAACTAATGCAATATTATAAATACCAAAATATCTAAAACAATACAAAAATACAGTAACTGTGGACACCCACCTTTAGCTTATAAGCCTACACTGCAAGCGCTTGTTCGAGGTAAGCTGGATCCATCTGTCTCTTTACTCTGTTCCCACTTCAAAAGATGTTGATCCTCTGTCGATAAACTGAAGTACATAATGCAATCCGAATGTTCCAAAATGTTCACAGTGAAGAACCGACGCAACTCACGTTTTCACAGGTTCACCAGAGTTCGGAACAGTTCTGAAGCGCGCTGGTGCACCTTTCACGAGCGTTTTAACACGCGCTGGAGAGAGTGCGAGCTATCAACCAATCAGGAGACATTTTCAGGCTGCTAGGCAACAAACTCCAGACACTTAATACAACCAGTAAAAAATTAGACGCGTTGTATTCGTCTGGAAAAATCAAAGCCCTTCGCTGTCACGAGATTTACGCTCGTGTGTGCGCGCAGCACGTAGAAAAGCAAACCATGCTTTGTTCCTCGTGGGTGGGTCAACTTTGCCCTTAAACCTACGCTTGATTCAAATAACTTTTCCCACACATATCAAAACAAAGTCCATGGTTTGGTAGTATGAGCAGGGTGGACATGCAGCAGCGAGTTGCTTTACAGAGTTGCTTTTATAGCATAAAACCTGATAAAACTGGATTCTGTAAATGGTTATAAAGGTTTGTCAGCCCCTGCTTTTAGGAAACCTGAAATGTACAGCACACGTTTTTTAACACCTTAGATAAAGCAACAGCAACGTGGAATAAAATATACAATCTATTTACTTTGATTAGAAAATTGTTGATCTCACTGCAGGCTTGCATATTGTATAACTACATAATTGTATAACTGACGATGTGTTAATGAATGAATAAGTACTGAATCAGCAGGTGAGATGGAAATACGTGGTAGAAGATCTGGTCAGAATAGCATACCATCGAACTATCACTATTGCTATTATTTTCTGTACACTCAGAATATATACACTACCAGTCAAATGTTTTTGAACAGTAAGATTTTTAATGTTTTCTAAAGTCTCTTCTGTTTACCGAGCCTGATTTATTTGATTTAAAGCACAGCAAAAATAGTAAAAGTTTGAAATATTTTTACTGTTTAAAACTGTTTTCTCTTTTAATGTATTTTAAAATGTAATTTATTCCTGTGATTTCCAAACCAAATTTTCAGCTTGATTACTTCAGTCACATTATCTTTCAGAAAACATTCTAATATTCTGATTTGCTACTCAAAAAAAAAAAAAAAAAAACATTTATTAATATTATTATGTTAAAAATTGCTAAGTATAATTTTTTCAGGTTTCTTTGATGAATAGAAAGTTTAGGAGAACAGCATTTATCTGAAATAGAAATCTTTTGTAACATTATAAATGCCTTTATTAACACTTTTGATCCATTTAAAGCATCCTTGCTAAAAAAAGTATTAATTTCTATCATTTCTTTCCCCCGAAAAATTATACTGACAAGCTTTTGAATGGTATAGTGTATGTCACAAAAGCTTTTTGTTTCAGATAAATGCAGATCTTTGCTGAAAATGTTCTCAACTGTTTAAATATTGATGATGATAATAATACTAATAATAATAATAATAGTAATAATAATAATAATAAATGTTTCTTGAACAGCAAATCAGCATATTAGAATGATTTCTGAAGGATTGTGTGTCACTGAAGACTGGAGTAATAAAGCTGAAAATGTAGCTTCAGTTACCAGAATAAATGTCATTTTGAAATATATTCAAATAGAAAGCAGGAAAAATATCTCACAATATTACTGATTTTGCTGTATTTATGATCAAATAAATGCTTTTAAAATAATTTTTAAAATAATTCTTTTAAAACATTGAACATCGTACTGGTTTAAAACGTTTGACTGTTAGTGTATTAGCTGTGATCTTTAAGATGTTTTTCTTGATTCATTATTTGGTCTGACTTCTTAAAGTTATAAACATTTCTACATAGAATTGGATTAAAATGTTAAACAACGGCTGTTATGATGATAACCACTCACTTGCTGAATCTAACTTGCGGTGTGATTGTGTGACAAATATGGAAAGATGCATTATGTGTACCAGATGTAGTAAATACTTTTGTAAATGCTATTTCTCAGAATGCAGTATAAAGTAGCATGTTGCCCCCTGCTGTTGGCAGATGTATTGCTGCTTTATTTATGTATTAACTTATTTAAATAAATAAATAAATAAATAAATATATATATATATATATATATATATATATATATATATATATATATATATATATATATATAATAAATAAATTCACTGAAAAAAAAATGCAGATATCATTTCAATAAGAAAAGAAGAAGAGCAATAGCACGAGTACACTTACAATATGAATTTTCATAGGCCTACATTTTAAAATATACAGTTGAAGTTAAACTTTACATAACCGCATTGCAGAATCTGCAAAATGTTAATTATTTGACCAAAATAAAAGGGATCATACAAAATGCATGCTATTTTTTTATTTAGTACTCTCCTGAATAAGAAAGACATTTACAAATGCATTAACTTTTTGAATTTGTAGCTTCTGAAGGCAGTACTAAATAAAAAAAAAATGATATTTAGGCAAAATTTAGGCAAAATAATAAAAATGTCGAAACCTCCTCATGTCGTTCAAAAGTTTACACCCCTTAATGCATTGTTTTTCCTTCTGAAGCATCAGTGAGTGTTTGAACCTTTTATAATAGTTGCATGTGAGTCCCTCAGTTGTCCTTAGTGTGAAAAGATGGATCTCAAAATCATACAGTCAATGTTGGAAAGGGTTCAAATACACAAAAATGCTGAAAAAACTAATAATCAGTGGGATTTGAAGAAATCTTTTGAAAAACAGTGGGCAGTTTAACTGTTCAGGACAAACAAGGGACTGTGGAAAGCTGTGGATCATTCAGGTAACAACACTATCACACTATTATAAAGTGTATGTAAACTTTTGAACGGGGTACTTTTTATAAATTCAACTATTATTTTCTTTGGTGGACTATATAACATCTTTTATGTGAAATATCTTATTTAGGTCAGTACTAAATTAAAAATAACATGCATTTTGTATGCTCCTTTCATTTTGGTCAAATAATTAACATTTTGCTAAATCTGCAAGGTGTATGTAAACTTTTGACTTCAACTGTACATACTTTTTAAACATAATAGACTACTGTAAAGAATACAAAACTATTTGAACCCTTGCCAACAGGCAATTGTAAGCTCATAGTTAATGTGATGAACTAGTACTACACTAAGTTACACTTTTAGAACAACAGTGTTGAATCTGAGTGAACTAACATCAGTCATAATTCACTTTAATTGTATGTCTATAAAACGAAAGTGTATGTTTACTGAGGTTGTAATTCTGAAACCCTAACATCTTTTCTCCTAAATGAGAAAACTGTATTTTGGGGGCCTATCCGTTTAATACGCTTCTGTATCGGCGTGGTCACGTGATAGCCCGCCCTCTCTTTTCAAACGCCATGTTTACTGCGCACCTCCATCGCGACCAATTGGCAGCAACACTAACGTACAGTGAGTATATGTATTAAAGTATGAGTCCATGGGGTTTATTGAGGTTCTACAGTCTGTAACATGTTCTCTAAATTTAATGTTAATGCACGCGAAGGCAGGACATGCCACGATTTGTTGCAAAAGGGAATTTAATTGTGTTTTTGTGAGCAAGTAGGCGGGACGAATATGCTAGTCTGCTGTGCTATCAGTATCACGCCGCCTAAAAGCTTTGAGTCACCTATTATGTATAAGTAAAAGTTTATTTTTTTTCTCACGTTTGAGCATGTAATTTACGTTTTCCGCCGTTTCAACATAGTTTACCTCGTATTGAAGATACTTTCGTAGCCTGTTAGCATGAAGAAGGTTTGTGTCTGTGTCTTATAAAACTGGGATACAAACACGCGCCAAATTCGTTCTGCAGCAAGAGCTCACTGTTGATAATGTAATTACAGACGGTGAATAGAGCTGTTGTCTGTGTATGGAAACTATATAAGAAATGCACGTCTACTAATAGTATTCTGTTGAATTTGACGATTATAGCATCTTTTTACCCTTTTAATTTAGTGTGCAACTGAGAAATTTACATCATGAGTGAGGAAATTGAAGCTGTCAAGACAGAGGATGTTCCTTTGGGTGAAAATTCAATGAAAGAAGAAGAAGAAGAGGAGGAGGATGAGAATAAGAAGAAGAAAAAGAAGAGGAAGAGTCCATCTGATGATACAGAGCAGGATGAACCAGAAGAACCGAAACCTAAAATCAGATCTAAACCCAAATTGTGTAAGTTAATTCACATTTTCACACGGTTTTGTTTGAAAGAAATGTCATTTGTGATAAGTATCATTAAGTATTGAGTTTTAATATATTTTCTTTAGCTCATAAATTAAATAGTTTCAATATCTCAGTCAAAAGTTAAAACTTTAGTTTATTTGTAGTGTTGTTTTAATTGTCTTTGCAGTCGAACCTGAAATTCTAGAAGGAAAACGGGAGAAAAAAATCATCCAGAGACTTGATTTGATGAGTAAACCGAAGGAAAAGCCAAAGATTGAGAGCACAGGAAAAGGCGCCAAACTGGGAGACATTGCACGGATTAATCACTCCATCGGAAAGCTTAAAGCGCCTCTGCTTAAACCTTTGCATAAGATTGTATATGATCGACCGGGAACTGTATGGTTTAGTTTTAGAACTCATTTAACACATAAATGGCCAAAAGTATGTTACTACAGATTTGTAAAATGCTGCTTAATGTTCTTACAGGCGTCATCACTACGGAAAAATCTTCGGCTGTTTAATGGATTTTCTTTTGGGGAGGACAGTGACCTTTACAGCAAAAAAATGGAGAAGGTGAAAAGGTAGTTCATTTAACTGGTTTGATTATTCTTTTATATATATATATATATATATATATATATATATATATATTTATATATATATGCAGTTGAAGTCAAAAATTTACGTACACCTTGCAGAATCGGCAAAATGTTAATTATTTTACCAAAATAAGAGGGATCAAACAAAATGCATGTTATTTTTTTATTTAGTACTGACTTGAATAAGATCTTTCACATAGAAGACATTTACATACAGTCCACAAGAGAAAATAAGTTGAATTTATAAAAATTACTCAGTTCAAAAGTTTATATACGCTTGATTTTTAATACTGTGTTGTTACCTGAATGTTTCACAGCTGTGTGTTTTTTTTTTTTTTTTTTTTGTTTAGTGATAGTTAATAATATATATACCTGCCTGCTGTTCTTTAAAAAAAAAAAAAGCCTTCAGGTCCCACAAATTCTTTGGTTTTACAACATTTTTGTGTATTTGAACCCTTTCCAACAATAACTATGTTTTTGAGATTCATCTTTTCACACTGAGGACGGCTGAGGGACTCATATGCAACTATTACAGAAGGTTTAAAAGCTCACTGATGCTTCAGAAAGAGACATGATGCATTAAGAGCAAAGGGGGTAAACTTTTGAACTGAATGAGGATGTGTACAGTTTTTCTTATTTTGCCTAAATGTCATTTTCTTTTCATTTAGTACTGCCCTTCAGAAGATACTTACATGTTAAATGTTTCCCAGAAGACAAAATAAGTTAAATTTACCCTGATCTTAAAATTCAATTAATGCATCATGTTTCCCTCTGAAGCATCAGTGACCTTCTGTAATGGTTGCATATGAGTCCTCAGTGTGAAAATATGGGTCTCAAAATCATACAGTCATCGTTGGAAAGGGTTCAAATACACAAAAATGCTGAAAAACCAAAGAATTTATGAGAACTAAAGGATTTTTCTGAAGAACAGCAAGCAGTTTAACCCTTCAGAACAAATAAGGGATTCGTGAATAACTATCAGGTAACAACACAGTATTAAAAATCAAGTGTATGTAAACTTTTGAACGGGGTCATTTTTATAAATTCAACTGTTATTTTCTCTTGTGGACTATATGTAAACGTCTTTAATGTGAAATATCTTATTCAGGTCAGTACTAAATAAAAAAAATAACATGCATTTATGATTTTGGTCAAATAATTACAATTTTGCAGATTCTGCATGGTGTGTGTAAACTTTTGACTTTAATTATATTTACACATCAGTGGGGTACATACATAAAGGTATGAAGGCACAAATTGGGCCACAAACAGTGACATTGGCAGACCCATTTTTGTTCTGTAATATTCATCACGTCATATTTTTGTAGTTATCATTGGTTTGAAGTGGGTGTGATAATGAGGTTTTTCTGTCTGGTAGACTTCACAAAGAACAACTAAGAACCATTTGTCTGACTCTTGATCTGGAGAGGTCTGGAACACAAGTTGTTCTTTCAGAGAGGATCATGAGATTTCTCATACGTCCAACAAACTCAGGAAAGGTGAGGTTTTGTTTCTGTCTGAACATAACAATAACACTTTTTTTGTGTCGTCGTAAAGCCAATGTGCTACTGAATATTATTGGTTAAATATCTCATGAGTTCGTCTTTTGCTGTTTGTCATCTATAGCCTGTCCTAAAGAAGAAAAAGAAGACAGCCAAAGATGGCAAAAGAGAAAAGTCTTCATCCAAAAGTAAAAAGCCACAGAAAAAAGTAGAAAGCGGGAAGTCCAAACCCATTGTCACTGATTCCAGTAGTGATGATGATGACGATGATGATGATGATGAGGGTAAAGAGAACAGCAAGGACACTGAGAAGTCTGCAACAGTGAGTCAAGACAATAAAGACGGTGAAGATAAATCTTCTGATAAAGAGGAGGAAGATGATGATGAGGAAGAGGAGGAGGATGATGATGATGCTCCGGAAGAAGACAGCAAGGAGGAAGAAGTCAGTGAAATGTTTTAATATACATTCTCCACATTTATCATTTTACAGTTCGGGAAATATATTGACAGTCCTACTATTTGTAAATTGCTTGTGTCTGCAAATCAACAGAAATCTACTCAGAAGAAGAAATCTTCAACTACGAAGTCTACAAAGAAATCTGAAAAGTCAGAACAGAGTGCATCAGATGAAAGTGACCAAGATGTTCATGAAGACAAGAATGCAAAAAAGGTTAGACACAAACGCTTACTAATAATATTTTTGAATTCTGAAAGTGTTTAAATTCACTTTAAATTCACAAGTTCACTTACAGATTTATTAAATAATAAACATCTATCCAAATAGTTTTAAACTGCAATTGCAAATTTTATTTATGACACCATAAGAACAAGTATAACATTTGTAGCACTTTAGATTTACAGACTTAGACACTTCTGTAAAATTAATTTAAACTGACCACTTAATTCTCAACTTTCTTAGACAAAAAAGCCTGCAGCAAAGAGGAAAGCTCCTGCAAAGCCTATCCCTAAAACCAAGAAAGCTGACAGCAGCAGCAACCGAGGGAAAAAGAAAGCAAGCAAGAGCAAGGGTAATAATGCAGCAAATTCTTCAAGACCAGAAGTTAAAATCTGAAAGTTGTCTTTTTTTTCATTCTGGAACAACATGACATAAGATCATTTAGGATCATTTCAAAACTGAAGCCGTACATACTGTATTTTTCTTCCAGATGAAAGTGAAAGCTCTGATGATGATCAGCCATTGATCAAGATGATTAAAAAACCACCAACTGAAGAACAGCTGGAGGCGGCAATCAAGGATCTCTTAAAAAATGCCAACTTGGAGGAAGTTACAATGAAGCAGATTACCCGAAAAGTATGTTATTGCAAAACATTTATAGGTTTAGGAGTTACAGTGGTTCTTTTGACACTTCAAATATGTGAATTTCATTGCATTAACAAAATATAAAAAATTGAGACTTTAGAATTAAATTCACTTTTCTGATTCACTTTGCAATTGTGTAAAAATAGTAAAAAAAAAAAAAAAATTAATGCATGCACAGGTGATATCGATATGTTCCACTAATCTCTGAAAATCCTGCAAAAAATTTTTTATTATTTATTAACTTCCTTTTTGTTGTAGGTTTATGACAAGTATCCTGACTTTGATCTGACCAGTAGAAAGGAATTCATAAAGGAGACAGTTAAAGGTGTAAGTACCTCTAAAATGTTAAACCAAAATGTATAGTTGATTTGTCAGTTGGCAGCTTTCATAATGGGTAATTTTCTTGTTTTTCAGTTGATATCCTGAAGTGAAGAAAATGCCTTATTTAAATGGACAGCGAGAGTGAAGATCGTGTAGAAAACTCGATTTTCATTTCACTGTTGTGTAGTTTTTATTTTTATTTTATATGAGGATTCTCAACTTTCAAGCAAATTCTGCTTTTTTTGTATTTTAAGATGGTATTTTCTAAAATTAAAATTTTCATGTTTGAAAGTGAATGATCTGGATGGTTTTAGTTGTTGAAATACACCACATTTTTTTAAGTGACCCTTTTCCCCCTTATTTTTAATGGCACAGCCATACATAATCACTATATTGCATTTTGACTGTTTTATTTGAATGTCTTGGCTATGTCAGCTGCAGCTGCATTACCGTAATGTAATATTTAGGAAGATTACATTGTTTGATTGGTCTCACCCATTATTAATGAGTTTCATTTCTGAGGTCACAAATCCTGAGTGCAAAAAAGAAACTAATTTAAAAATGATTTTTTTTTTTGGTCTGCTGTTCTATTTCAACATAAAACATTTGGCAGTGTCAGCTTCCATTACAGTGTTGCGCTTAACAGATGAATTTGGCATTTTAATACTAATTTGTAAAAAGCAAACTGCATTGATTTTCTTTTTTTAATATCTTGTTTTACTCTCATTTCCAAAAGAATTTTTGTAAATATGCTTTATAAGTGCATTTTTCTTCATACGGAACAAAAACGTATCTTAAATCTGAGATGTTACTCATACCTGCAGGTCAGTGTTGTAGATTAGGTTCTCTGGTAAGACATGAGTTAAGGTTGATCAGTTGTGTGCACTGACCTCAGTAAAGGTTTATCACTTATCATCAGTCATATTGTTCAGTTATGATGTGTCACAAAAACTACGAAACAGAAATGAAGATGTGTGTTTATTTTGTAATAAATTGATTTTTCATAGGAAATAACCTGTTTGTTTCTTAAGACTAAGGTTCAATTGTCAATTGTGCTTCAAAGCTTATTTTTGTTATAGTTAAAACTGTTTTAATGTGTTCATCTGTGGGGCAGTTATAAACTTTTTTTAATTAAAAGGCTATAAACATAGTTCAGCACCATTGCTGACAAAAGGAGACTTCTAGCTTTTAAAAAGGCATTTGATTTCGTGACAGATTTACAAAGTTGAAACCCTATTGTAATTGTTAGAATGGCCAATGATGGTGATGAAAACTGATCGGGCAGACCAAACTGTAAGTCACAGATACGTGAAATTGGAGGAATAGTAGTACTCACACCATCTACAACAGGGGTGCCCAACCCTGTTCCTGGAGATCTACCTTCCTGCAGAGTTTAGTTCCAACCCTGATCAAACACCTATCTGTAATTAACAAGTGCTCCTTCAGATCCTAATTAGTTGGTTCAGGTGTGTTTGATCAGGGTTGGAGCTGAATTTTGCAGGAAGGTAGATCTTCAACAGGGTTGAGCACCCCTGGTCTCCGTCACCAGGGCTCAACCCAATCGGCCTGACGAAAGCGCATGCCTCGGATTCATCCAAAATTTTAGGGTATTTAGCTTTTTTTTTTTTTTAAACCTACTTTTGCATACTAGTGCACGATCTGAGCCAAATCAGAGCAGGAAGATTCTCTGGAGAGTAAATATAAGTAATTATTTAAAAAATGTAACTTTTGGCTCTCCATAGCAAAATGATGCCAAATTGTTCAAGGGCAGGCCTGCCTTTACTAAAACAGCTATAACATTTGAATGGAATGAGATCTCCGCCAAATGCATATGTAAAAGCTGAATCTAAGGTCACATGAAAAAAGTCATGGAGCTTGTCCACTTGTGATGCTATAAGACGGAAAAAAACAAAATTGGCTTTAACTATGCAAATGTTTGTCCTATTGTACGGTCTTGGTCCTAAGTGCCACTAATGGCTATAAGGACATTTGCGTATCTCAAAAACCATGACCGCCATAGGCAGATGAAATTTGAGCACCTATTAGGCAAGGTTAACAGGTCGATCGGAACAAAACTCATTGGGCCTGTTTGACTCACGGCCCTGAATATAATATTGAATATTTTTTTTATATTTAATGGTTTTTCGCTTATATGAAAAAAACATTGCAGTACAATTCTCTAGACTCTCTAGGTCAATACTGCCCTCCAAAGGCAAAGCGCAGTAACTACACATTTGGTCAAAATTGAATTAAGACTTAAAATTGACTTTGTGACAACTGTTTTGTCTTGTGGCAAAGTCTCCTGGTTCAATTTTGTCCTGTTTCAGAGAAACAAGAGTGTCAACATGTTTGTCTAGCTGGTGTAAAAATTTTAATTGGCGTAGTTACTGCACTTTGCCTTTGGAGGGCAGAATAGTTATAAAAAAAAATGTCAAAATTTACCCTTTGGGAATCTATAACAGGGTCGTTTATAAGAGGACATGTTCAAATATACCCAAAAGCCTAAATGAAAACTCAAAACTTAACAAATACATGGTGAGCACATACAACCGGTGATTCTAAGCACGTATGCCAAGTTTTAGGGAGATTGGACCACATCTGGCGCTATAACAGTCATAAATGTTAAAAACAAAACATATTTTTATCCTAAATGACCTGGATTAAGATAAAGGCTTGATTACAGTTTTTTTTACAGAAGCTAGGACACATTTCTCAATACTTAGGTCACTTTTGCAGAACTCTTCACACAGTGAGCACAACAGAAGTCAATGTGGGCTAAACTGAGGATCAATTATCATTGTTTTGGCACAAAATGCATTCAGTGACTACATCTCTCAAATTTCATGAATTCTTTTCTCACTCAGACACAACAACTGCCAAAAATCTTTGTACGTACAGGACATTTTGCACGTGCTTACATACTGTTTTCAAAACTGTTAAACTTATGTTCAAAACAATAACATAATACAAAACTGAATAAGACAGCAAAATTCAACAGCAATATTTTATTGAAACATATTTCAAATCTAAAAATGCGAGTAGATTAGCATAACTATTGTATCTGAATCAGTGGATGGTGTGTATACAAATTCTTGTATTTTGGAATTACTTATAATAAATAAATAAATGACATAAAATGTTGATGAATTCTGCATCATGTCTGATTCATTCCAGTAACATGTATTGCAGTTATAAACAATATATATTGCAATTATAAACAGATGTGTCCTTGTTTTACACAAGAAAACACTGTGTAATGCTACATGTTGTTAGTGTTTTTTAGCTCATTGTTTTGTGGGTGACAAAGTGTGTTTGTCGGCTGTCAAACTTTGCTAGTGTTCTGGAAGAATGAGTTTATTTGAGACCTGAATAAAGTGTTTTGGTAGTTGTAGTGCATTTTGAATGTGAAATGAACTGCTTTGCCAAGCTGAAAGTCGGTTAGGAGAATTGTGTGAAGAGTTTTGCAAAAGTGACCTAAGTATTGAGAAATGTGTCCTAGCGTCTGTAAAAAACTGTAATAATGTTATGCATTTTACATATGTGACACTGGACAACAAAACCAGTCATAAGGGTAAATTTTTTGAAATAAAGATTTATTCATCATTTGAAAACTGAATAAATAAGCTTTATATTGATATATTGTATATTATGATGGGACAATCTTTGGCTGAGATTCAACTATTTAAAATTCTGGAATCTGAGGTTGCAAAAAAACTAAATACTGAGAAAATCACCTAAAGTTGTCCAAATAAAGTTCTTTGCAATGCATATTACTAATCAAAAAGTAAGCTTTGATTTATTTACGGAAGGAAATTTACAAAATATCTTCATGAAACATGATCTTTACTTAATACCCTAATGATTATTGACAAAGAAAAATGTATAAGTTTGACCCATACAATGTATTTTTGGCTATTGCTGCAAATATAACCGTGCTACTTAAGACTGATTTTGTGGACCAGGGTCACATATGTGCTACAATGCCTTGAAGCACTTGAATTCCGGTAATCGCTACTTTTAGCTGTATTAGAAATATGTTTAAGGAGAAAAAAACAGTCATTCCCTGACCGGGAATCGAACCCGGGCCGCGGCGGTGAGAGCGCCGAATCCTAACCACTAGACCACCAGGGAGTGTTATTTAATCTGTTGAAAAATATGGATTTAGATTAAGATACAACGAAAACAAACAAAACCGTACTATCCTGTGTTTCAAAAACATTAAACCAGAGAAATCAACCAATGTTTGACACCTCAGTGCTTCTAAAGGACTACGTTAACAGATACAGTGTTTATATGCACCTGCCATCAAATAATGACAATTGAGAATTTTCCTCACATTATAATACATTGGGTTCATATAATGCAAACAAATCACTAGATAATTAACGTTACATTTAGGAAGATTTGTTTTGTCTTCTTCACTGCACACACTTTTTCGTTCCTTGTGGCTACTAGAGTTCGCAGTTTTATGCTTTTTAGAGTTAACATTTCCTGTTGTGGCCAACAGAGGTCGTAGTTTGACACGTTTTAGCTTTGTTCTGCAGGAGGTTGAAGTTGAGGGGTCACGTTGGAGAGTGGCTTTACAGTAGCTGACATGATACAGGCAGAACACTAGAGACTTACAGCCAGCCACCTGTCTGCTGGATCTCAACAGGAGCCGATTCAGCGTGAAAACAAGCCCTCAGACGAAGGAAAGCCCCTGTCATTAGGGTAAGCGATGATTTGAATGCTATTGTTTTGGTTTGTGTGATTATATTCCTAAATTAGAGCATTTTAGAAGCATGAGAGGCCTTACTATTTCTGTTAGCTGGTCCAGTAACATGCTGTCAAAGCACTTCCTAGATAGATGTGTAGAGCTCGCAGCCACATTGAGGCGATGGACTGCGTATTTTTAGGCTGATGTGTTTTATTTAGTGACTATGCGTCAAGCTAATCCAAATAAAGCAGGTGCTTTATACATGAACTGTTGCTAATGCTAAAGCGTTAGCCGCTCGGCTAAAGTTAGTGCCATGGAAACGTATCGGTTTCATCTCCTTTCACAACAAATAGACAATAATTTTTGAAGGATTTTAAAGTGCATGAAATGCAGAGCAGAGCAAACAGCTGAGTTCATGCAAAACAGTATTCATATGTAACGTTAGTTCAGCGACTGTTAGCTTTAGCTCTGCTGGAGTGATTTCACCTCAGCTAATTTACAGTTTAACTGACTGACAGAAAAAACGTTGAAATTACATCAGCCTGAGCACCAGATGTTCTGTTTTTCTAATAAAGTACGTAGCTTGTGCAATTCCGTAAAAGTACCGTAAGTAATAATGTTAAAAAAAGGTGTCTCAGACATCACTGTACCATGGTACTACCACAGTATTGATTTGTAAGTATATTAAATAAACTGTAAATCTGTCCAGTTTATATTCAGTTTTTGTTTTGTTAGTGCAAAATGATTTGATGCATTTTCCATGTGATTCTCATTGAGTTTGTACTTTTATTATTTTGATTTTTAGTATCTGTGAGATGTTTTGGAAATAGTTACTTGATATCATGACTGCATTTGGCTATATATAATAAATATATGTTTCTTAAGTTTGTTTTAACCAACAATTTTGCAAAATTGTGAGTTTGACAGGAATCGCTGGTTAGGTTATTTCAGTGTCTTTAGCTTATTTTTTCTGCTTTGGAGCTAGTGATGGACGTAAGAGTTATCAGAAACATAAATATATAATAATATGTATATCTGTATTGTGTATACACAGTAAATATAGGTTTATGAATTTATTTTGTATAGGTTTATCTCTTTGGAAGACATTAAATACAATTATATTGTAAAATTAAAGATATTTAAAGATATTTTTTGGAAGTGAATGTGAGCAGGCATCCCTGACAGCTATTTTGCAGTAGATTTACGGTGAGATGATTTACGGTGGAACATTCTGATGTAGACATAAATCCAGTTAAGACAGCCTGAATTTTAAAGGCACCTAAAACTCAAGTATTTTTTTAATGCATGAGATGGACTTGATGTTTTCATTCAGTGTCAGGTTTCTAGTTTTGAATGCCTTCATTTTGGAAGCTGACATTAACTGGTGTATTTTATTTGCCTTATGTGATTTTAAAGCATTGCTGTGTTTGTGGAAGAAAAACATGTGCTGTTTGTCTTTTTCTGATGTTTTTTTTTTTTCCAAAGCAGCAACTTTGCGTTTGACTCTGAAGTTGTATCCCAGCATGCAAGCATGATAGTTACCAGGCTCTTGTGTCAACAAATTGTCAAACAGGGTTGCAATGCACAAACTGGTCCGTCTGTCAGCCGCACACACGTGTTTGTCAGCCCGCGCTTGTACATTCCCTCAAGAATTTAAAGTCATTGCCTGTTTCCATGCGGTAGCATTTGGGTTTGCCAAGATTTAGAGACTTTGAATGGTGTCTCTGGGCTCTCTTGAACATCTCCCAGATTCGGCAATAGAAGGAAAGAATGAGTTTGCGCACGCAGTAGAGAGAGAGAGAGATAAAGACTCAGCCATCTATGCTGAAATGTGAAAAGGACTGTTAAGCTTTGATAAATAGGAGTAATTGACCACAAATTGCAAATTCTGTCATTATTAATTTGTTCACTGTCACGTCTTTCAAATGTGTATGACTGTCTTTAATGACGAACAAATAGGTATGTCTTGGCTGATCTTTTCCATACAATTAAATGCACTAAACAGAGTTTTTAAGCTTCAGGGAGGATGCAAAGAAATAAAAGTATCATACAACTGTTCCTTATGACTACTGTGCTGTAAGTCTATAAAAAAATTTGGGAAAAAATGTTGTGTGTATATATATATATATATATATATATATATATATATATATATATATATAATATATATATAAGTCAAGCCTGAAATTATTCATACCCCTGGCAAATTCTGACTTAAGTTACTTTTATTCAACCAGCAAGTTTTTTTTTTTATTACAAATGACACAGACGTCTCCCAGAAGATAATAAGATGATGTACAAGAGGCATCATTGTGGAAAAAATGATTACTCATGTTTTATTTATATTGAACAAAAACTGGCATGTCCAAAATTATTCATACCCTTCTCAATAATTGAAAAAGCCTTTATTGGCTATAACAGCAATCAAACGCTTCCTGTAATTGCTGAATAGCTTTTTGCATGTCTCCCACTCCACTGGTGTTTTTGCCCATTCATCTTTAGCCATGAGCTCCAACTCTTTCAGGTTGGAGGGTCTCCTTGCCATCACCCTGATCTTTAGCTTCCTCCACAGATTCTCAATTGGATTTAAGTCAGGACTCTGGCTGGACCACTGCAAAACGTTAATGTTTTTGATTGCTAACCACTTCTTCACCACTTTTGCTGTGTGTTTTGGGTCATTGTCGTGCTGAAATGTCCACTGGTGCCCAAGGCCAAGTTTCTCTGCAGACTGCCTGATGTTGTTGTTAAGAATTTTGATGTATTGCTCCTTTTTCATGGTGCTGTTTACCATGGAATCCAGTGGTGTGCAGTGTCTGTTGGACTGTCTGCATTGAGATGTTGCCACCAGCAGAGCCCAGATTCATCAGGATGGCCTTGGTGGTGATCCTTGAATTCTTTTTTTTTACCTCTCTCACTATCCTCCTGGCCAGCACTGGTGTCACTTTTGGTGTCCAACCACGTCCTCTGAGATTTTTCACAGTGCGGAATGTCTTGTATTTTTTATTAATACTTTGCACTGTAGCCACTGGAACTTCAAAACATTTTGATATTGTCTTATAGCCATTTCCTGACTTGTGAGCAGCCACAATGCGCAGCCGCAGGTCCTCAGTGAGCTCCTTTGTCTTTAGCCATGACTGTCCAAAAACCAACAGCAGAGAGCTTCTGTTTTTTTCTGTTCTTGTTGAGCTGATTAAAACAGCTGTTCCCAATGAATCAGGGTAATTAGAATGCTTCAGAACAGCTTGGACTATTTGGAATGGTATAGAACTTTGGATTTTCCCATAGTCTGTGACAGTTTGCAAAGGGTATGAATAATTTTGGACATGCCACTTTTTGTTCAAATATAAAATAAAAGCTGAGAAATATTTTTTTCCACAATGATGCCTCTTGTACATCGTCTTATTATCTTTTGGGAGGACTCTGTGTCATTTCCAAGCAAAAAAAACTTGCTGGTTGACTAAAAGTAACTTTAAGTCAGAATTTGCCAGGGGTATTAATAATTTCAGGCTTGACTGTATATATCTTTAGGTACTATGACAAAGTATTAAGTATACTATTCATGTAAGGCATTTGAAGGTTCATTTCTTCCAGCTCATCTCAGCATGTCTCTAGTAATATCTGCTAATAGTAGCTTGCTTTGCTGGTTTGACAGGACAGAGGTGCTTGTATCTTATAGGAAGAGAACATTGCATTGATATCATCTCAAGAGTTTGTAAAAGACCTGCTTTGATTAAAATCAGTTAAATCTGCTTTCCATGAAGTGTTTGGCACATCTTAGTTCTCTGTGTTTGTTTTTATGAAATGTCTTGCAACATGTGTTTTGAAAGTTGCCCACAAACTTGAGTAGTACATGTGTTGCATCTTTCTAAAGCTGTGTGTGTCATCTTGTTTACGTAATATTTATAGAAATGCATGAACGGTAGCCTCTCAGGAGGGCAATTCCTGGGGGGAAACTTTGTACTCTGTGGTGTAGTCACAGGGGCACCCGATGACAAAAAGAGCTCTTTGTAAACCATAGACCGCCAGTATAACCCTTGAACCCTCTAGTTTCAGAGATTGAAAGTCCAGAAGTTTCCAAGGATGCATTTATTTAACCAAAAATACAACAAAAATAGTAATATTATAAATTATTATTGCAAAGTAAAATAACAGTTTTCTATTTTAATATATTCTAAAATGTAATTTATTACTGTGGTGGCAAAACTGTTTATCGCCCTAGCCGATTATCATCGCTGATTTTAAGCATGTTATGGTTATGTATATCGGTCATTTTCAAATACTATTTAAAAATCAATAAATAAAATAAAATAAAATAAAAGTGAAAGCATTTAAAGCGTTTTTGACAGAGCCCCTGATAATTTTTACACCAGACATAGCCTATATATATATATATATATATGTTATCGGTTCACTTGATCTGTGTTAATCAGTTGGCCGTGTCTGAATGTGTTTGTACTGTTGGTGATTAATAGCAATAAAGCTTGCCATAAGATACTACTTATTAGGGATGGATGATTTCTTATTGTTTGCGATATACTGGTAAAAATTATTTCCGTGATAACAATGATAAAGTCTAGTTGCTGACATATTTCTGTGTGCAACAGTGAGGAGTGACATGTCGAAAGGCAGATGTGAAACTGAGGAGCAGTATAAACTACAGTATAAGCTCCTTCTACAATCTGCAACTGGTTTGATCAGGGCTGTTACAGTGCATTGAAATAACCTTTTGTGATCAGACGTGGTTTCATACTACAGAGTGAGACAGAAATCATACTATTTTATAGTATTATAAAAGCTATGTCGATTAGCATTGCATTATAAATATACTTTATCCTTTTTAAAGGGATAGTTCACCCAAAAATGAAAATTTGATGTTTATTTGCTTACCCACAGGGTATCCAAGATGTAGGTGACTTTGTTTCTTCAGTAGAACACAAACGAAGATTTTTAACTCAAACCGTTGCAGTCTGATATTGATATAATGGCAGTGAATGGGCACCAAACCTTTAAAAGTAAAAAAAAAAAAAAAAAAAACATGCACAGACAAATCCAAATTACACCCTGCGGCTCGTGAAGATACGTTGATGTCCTAAGACATGAAACGATTGGTTTTTACGAGAAACTGAACAATAGTTGTAGAATTTTTTACGTCCAACTGTCCTGAGCGAGAGCTCAGCATCCGGCGTGTTACATGTGCACGCGCTCTGGCGTAGTAAACGCAAATGCCGGAAGCGATCTGTCACGTGTATACGACACTCATTGTTTACACAGTGCACAGAGATTGTGGGTATAGCGGCTATTCAAAATGGTAATTACTTACGCTTATCCTGATTGTTCAAAATGATTTAAAGCTAAAAGATTACGTTTGCTTGCGCAAACTCATCCGGGACTGTTGACTGTTCACCGACTTCACCATTTCGTGTCTTAGGACATCAATGTATCGTCACGAGGAGCAGGGTTTCATTTGGATTTGTCTATGCATGTTTTTTTTTTTTTTTTTTTTTTTTTTTACTTTCAAAGGTTTGGTGCCCATTCACTGCCATTATATGACTAACAGTCTGCAACGGTTTGAGTTAAAAAATCTTTGTTTGTGTTCTACTGAAGAAACAAAGTCACCTACATCTTGGATTCCCTGGGGGTAAGCAGATAAACATCAAATTTTCATTTT
This sequence comes from Garra rufa, assembly GCF_049309525.1. Taxonomy (NCBI): domain Eukaryota; kingdom Metazoa; phylum Chordata; class Actinopteri; order Cypriniformes; family Cyprinidae; genus Garra; species Garra rufa. The sequence continues at coordinate 12,906,679 of NC_133369.1, read as the reverse complement.
TGGGTGAACTATCCCTTTAAAGAACACAGACAAACCATATATACCATATAAGCAATCGTATTATTATTCTCAAATTTCTCTATCTGCGTTGTATTCAGCTACAGCGATAACTGGATTAGAGATTTCCTGGAGCGTTTTCAGTGGAGTTTCTGCACAAGGGTGCCCTCCAGCTTCCAGTATGAATTAAACGGTCATTACATTACGTGTGTAGTCAGTACTGCTTAATACCCTATTCTGGGTAAAAATAGGAAAGATAATACTTTTCTCTAAAGAAACAGGATTTCCTGAATTATCGTCATATATTACATATTGTAATTAGGGCCGGGACTTTAACGCGTTAATTTAGATTAATTAATTACACAAAAATAACGCGTTAAAAATTTTTAACGCATTTTAATCGCACTAAGTTTTGCACCGCGGAACGTTTCTCACTGGATGAGATTAGGCGGACCGATTATACTGGAGCACAAACTAGCGTTCAGACAAGCCAAAGACGTCCGTCCTAAATAGTATTGTATGTCCCAAATCGTAGTATGTTTAAAAAGTATTCCAAAGATTCCCGGATGGTCTACTACTTAACGATCAATGCACACTTTTAACTGCTAATATTGCCCGCAACACACTGCGCCGTGAACGAGGATTCGATTAGAACTACAAACACGCATAAAAAGTGTTAAAAAACTACAAACATGGAGGATATACGCAACCAACGGACAGGTAGAGAAAGGGGTTTGAGTGATAAATAATCAGTGTGTAACCTGATAAAAACTATTTTTTAAATGTTATCCGCATTATATTCCATGTGCAGCAACTTTTATAATGATAGGTTTGGTCATTAACGTTTAAATGCATAATTAAGCAAACACAAGAGCAGAGTTCTCGGAATGAAAGACTCGTTAAAGAACGTGCCTCTTGCTACATTTAATGGCAATATTGTACTGGTCTGGTGGACTTGGTTGAACAAAAATAAGCAATATTTTGTTGCTTAAGCTTATGTATTGAGTCATTATTCAATGGTATACTAAAAATCCATGTAAAATTCTTAATTCTCACTGTTCTCAGGTCAAATATTTACATGCGATTAAAATGCGATTAATTTCGATTAATTAATTACAAAGCCTCTAATTAATTAGATTAAATTTTTTAATCGAGTCCCGGCCCTAATTGTAATACATTTTAAGTCCATATCGCCCATCCCCACTACTCATTTAGTGGGTTTGTGAAGCGAAAATATATTAGTTATTATGCATAATGTGCTCTGAAATGCAAAAAACAAAAAGCTTTTGGGTTTTGCCAGTAAGAGAAAAAAACATATCCAAACATAGCTTCACATCACAGTGAATGAAATCCAAATATACTTATGTACATGCTTATTTGCACAGATCCCTGGATGCCCGCCGGTGCCCTCGCCCTGGCCGCACACGCAGACTCGATGGCCATCAGCTGACCCCTCCCCCCAGGATGACGGTGAGAGAGCGGCTTCGGCAGAACATCTCGGCCGCCTTCTACCGGCACGGCCTGCGATGCGCCTCCTACCCGGTTCCCATCATTCTCTTCACCTCTGCCAGCATCCTGGCCTGCTGGTGAGTCTGCAGTCATGATATTTGATTCAAAGAAGGAAGTAATGGGATTGGAGCTAGATTTAAAATAATCAGGGACACAATGGCCACTAGGCCACAGCTCTGATGGCCTCTGTCAATGCTGAAGTACTTTATGTACTTCTCTGGGTTAGGAAAAGCAGCTTATCTGTTCAAATCTGTGGGTGGGATGGATTCGGGTGTGAAAGGGTGAGAGAGGGCAACAGAGGAATGGAGTTGGCTTGTGGTCGGTTGTTCTGCACAGTTTGATTCGACAGCAAGATCGTGCCAGGAGGACTGTGTGTAGCACAAACACAAAAGTGGAGAACTGAGCTGGAGAAAACGCTTTTCTCATGCCTTCTCTTTTAGTCTCAGTCAGCAAAATGTGAATTAAATTCTCTGACGCTTCAGATAAAGGGCAAAATCCATGCGGAAAAGAGTGAGTGTGTGAACATTTCTCTCAGAGAACAGCCCAGTGTCTCCAGCTGCCTGGAGGAACAGAAGTAGGCTTTGTGAAGGTGGCAACCACTTGTCACTACGGACGTCTGAGTTCTTTCTCAGCTAGAGAAGAGAAGGTACTGGGTAGTTACACAGAATAGCTTGACTCAGCCTCAAGACAGATTATAAAGGAATATGCTGAATTAAACACTAATTAAGCACACAAAACTACACAAAATTACAGTTGAAGTCAGAAGTTTACAGACATCTTGCAGAATCTACAAAATGTTTTTTTTTTTTTTTTTTTAGTACTGACCTAAATAAGATATATCACATAAAAGATGTTTACATATAGTCCACAAGAGAAAATAATTGTTGAATTTATAAAAATGACTTTGTTCAATGTGCTTGATTCTAAATACTGTTGTTACCTGAATGATCCACACCTGTTTTGATTTTTTTTTTTTTTTTTTTTGTCCCTTGTTGTCCTGAACAGTTAAACTGCCTGCTGTTCTTCAAAAAAATCTTTCAGGTTGCACAAATTCTTTGGTTTTTCAGCATTTTTGTGTATTTGAACCCTTTCAAGCCCTGACTATATTATTTTAACATCCATCTTTTCACACTGAGGACAACTGAGGGACTCATATCCAACTATTACAGAAGGTTCAAATGCTCACTGATGCTTTAAAAAAAAATGCATTATAAGTCGGGAGTGTAAACTTTTGAACAGATTGAAGATGTGTACATTTTTTCTTATTTTGCCTAAATACCTTTTTTTTTTATTATTTACTACTGGCCTTCAGAAGCTACAGAAGTTACATACATGTTTCCTAGAAGACAAAATAAGTTAAATTTACCCTGATATTCAAATTCTAGGTGTATATGACTTTCTTCTTTCAGGTGAATACAATTGCAGTTATAGTAAAACATGTCCTGCCTTTTTTCAAGCTTAATAACGGCAGTGAATGGGTGTTGAGATTTTGAAGTCCAATAAAGTGTATCCATCCATCATAAAAAGTACTCCACACAGCTCCGGGGGGTTAATAAAAGCCTTTTGAAGCAAAGTGATGCATTTGTGTATGAAAAATATCCTAATTTAAAACTTTATAAACTATAATCTCTAGCTTTTTTTTTTTTTTTTTTTTTTTTTTGGCGTTCAAAATCTTAACACCCATTCACTGTCATTATAAAGCTTGGAAAAGCCAGGACACTTTTTAATATAACTTAGATTTTATTTGTCTAAAAGAAGAAAGTCATATACACCTAAGATGGCTTGAGGGCGAGTAAATCATGTGGTAATTTTTGGCTGAACTATCCCTTTAAGGAAAGCATGCTCTGAGATTCCTGGTGTAATGTATTTTACTCAACAGCCTTCTGTTTTCCCTGATGTCAACAGTGTCATGTGTTTTTAAACCTTATTTTCATCAGTCTGTGCTCTTCTCTTTAACACACTACTGTTGTGGGAGGGGGATGTTCAGGGCTTTTCAAGCACTTTAAATGGGAAGTGACAGATGTTCCTTTTGTGAGAAGTAGGGGCTGGTCAGATCATCCATCTGGAGAGTTTACCAGTCCCTCAGTGTCTGCACTGCAGGCGGTATTGTGGGTCTTGTGCAATCATTTTTCCTAGAAAGTCAAAAAGTCTTGTTTTTACTATCCTTAGCTTTCCTAGAGCTTGTTTGCCTGAGGATATCACAGATGACAAGTTAATCATACTGATCAGTGCTCCGTCCTGGTGTAGTTTTACATTTTAAGTTCACTCTTGCTGCACCTGTGTTTGACTGATTGAGTGCTGTAAAACTGTCAGTTAAAAATGCAAAAACAAGATTTTGCATACATATCGCTCTTTCCATTCAAATATGCTTTGTTTTATGGACCTTGTACGGGCTCTTCGTTAGGAGAAGGCCATTCCTTGATTTGGAGGTACCGTGTCTGTGAGGAATGCAGCTTGACGTTGGTAATAAAGATTGATTTATCGTTCTGTAACCATGCTTTCTTTTACAGTTACCCTCTGCTGAAGCTGCCTCTGCCAGGAACGGGACCTGTCGAGTTCACTACTGGAGTACGAGATTACTCAGTCCCATCCCATGAGTCTCAGGGTGACGTGTCAGAGCGCCCTGATTGGGTAAAATAAAATGCTTGTTTGATATTTGCTTTTTTACTATTATTATTTAAATACAGCCTTGGTGAGCATAAGACTTATTTCAAAAAATATTTAAAAAAAAAATCTTACTGACCCCAAATGTTTGAATGGTAGTTAACAGTACTTTAGCCTGCTCTCTGTGTAATAATGAAAACATTTATTTTAGTGAACAAATAAGCCTAAACTCTCAATTTCAACATTTGGAACAATAGGGCCCTATCTTTTTCTTTTTTTCAGAAATTTTTGTGTTTTAAAATTTTTCTGATAATCAAATGAAGGCTTATTTAATCAAATTAAAATGAAACCCTTTAATTTTTTGGCAAACAGAGGGTTACTGTTAAAATTATTAGCTACATGGAAGTAAAATAGTGTGTATATCCAGTTAAAAAGTTTTAATAATAATTCATTTTAAATAAATTGAATTATTGAATTGTTTTATTTAAATTTTTCAGAAATAGGAATATATAAACACCTACATTATACTGTACAAAAGTAATACAAGTCCAGTATAGTTCTGTTACATGTTAAACCGGACCTTTATTTTGACAGGTTGCCGTGAAGTTTTTGTATGTATACAGTATGATATGATGCTAGTTTTCTCAAATTAACCAGTAAAATTTATATGAAGTGACACTAAAAGCACCTCTTGAGATTGAGTTTATCTGTTCATGTGAAACACAAAGGCCAAAAATTACCGTGAGCGTCATATGTGCTTCAGTATTTGTGTAGTAAACAAAACCGCATCTCCTCTATTCATACATACAGAGGCAAACGAAACATGTAGGATTTATATTTGAACCGTCTTTTTGCATTTCAGTACTCACAGACACTAGTCCATATCGCAATTCAGACCAACTTTTGATTTATTCATCCAAAAATCGACTAATTCCATGGCATTCCGCAATATTGTAAATTCTGTTTTCATGAATGGACTCCGCAGTTCCGTTCGTGTTTTCCTGGAGGAGAAATTGTAGATGCGCAACCATATAGAGACAAAAATGGCATGCCGTCGTGTAAATATGATAAGTGGCAAAAGGCTATTTTGTTTGTTTAATAAAAGAACAAGGTAACCTGTTCTATAGGAAAGGTAACCTTAAATGACTTCTATTGTGATCTTGCGCTATATATAAACAAAAATAAAATAAAATTAACTTGACCTTCAAGGGGGACAGGGGGTGCTGTTGGGGGGGTGGGCCGCCCCCCTAATATAATGGCAGGGGAAGACCATTTGAAAAAAATTTCCATTGAATTACAATGAAAAAGCAACTTTCTAATCTAAAACTGCTTCTCTTCTTGCAGTATCGGGGTCCTCCGGTGGCCTACATCCAGCAGGTCTTGGTCAAGGCAGCGGTTTCACCATGGGACAACAGTCTGGTTCCTGTGGACGTGTTCCGCTCTCCCCTTGGGCGCGTTTTCAGTCTCTTGGAGGAGATCAGAAACCACGTTTACACAGATAGGTCTGAGATTCCACCCTGACTTATTAGCTCACATTGATTGATTTCAAACCATTTATGTTTGTGCTTGTCACCACACATTTCTCAACCTCATTCTTTCCTGTTTTTCCTCTCTTCTCTCTTCTCAGAAGTTTGGAGGCGCTGTGCTTGCAGGTGACGGACCTGTTGCCAGGGTTGCGGCGCATGCAGGCGGTTCTTCCAGAGCACGGCTGCCTGCTGGTGTCCCCTGGCAACTATTGGCAGAATCAGCGTGACCGGTTTGATGCAGATCCAGACCTTCTGAAGACAGTCCATCAACATGAACCCAAAGGCCTTCATACTTCAGCCACTCTAAGAGGCAGGAAGCTGCTTAAATACAATTTAATCTCTGCTCAAATTAAGTTACCCCCTGTTTGTTTAAAAACTCCATTTTTACTGTTTGTGCTTTTTAGATTTACTCTTTGGTGTCCCAGGGAAGCAGACGGGTGTAAGCCTGTACAGCAAGAAGAGAGTGGTGACATACACCATCACAATTGCACTAAGCTCATATGATGCAAGGTCAGCCCTTGTAATATTTCCGATATGTTGTGGTTTCTGTGGCAGGTGTTACATTTTCTAAATATTGTACAAATCTACAATGTGTGTGTTCGGACAGGTTTATAGCCAGTCTTCGAGGCCGTCTGAAACAGCTTCATCCTTCAGCGAACTGCACCCTGCGTGAAGACCACATGGTGCACGTCCATTTCAAAGAGGAGATTGGCATCGCTGAGCTTATCCCTTTAGTCACTACTTACATCATCCTCTTTGCTTATATCTACTTTTCCACCCGTAAGAATCATCTCTACCCATATTCTATTTTATTTATCTTTTTAAGAATTGTTCGTTTTATTTAGAAAAGATGGATTAACGGATTAGTTCACTTCCAGACTAAAAATGTCCTTATAATTCACTCAACCCCATGCCATCTAAGATGTTCATGTCTTTCTTTCTTCAGTCAAAAATATATATTTTTTTCTCCTTGAACTTCAAAATCGCCCAACATCGTTTTTTTTACCTTTATTTTTTGGTAAAGGGTGTTTGACTTTCTTTGCACATTCGTTTTGTAAACACTAAGTAGGTCCTTTCGGGTACGTCACGTGTCACACAAAAAATGCACAAAAAAATTGAGCAACTGTTTTTAACATTGAAAATATTAAGAAATGTTTATTGAACACCAAATCAACACATCTGAATGATCTCTGAAGGATCATGTGACACTGAAGACTAGAGTATTGACTACTGAAAATTAAGCATCGTCTTCTCAGGCTTTAGCTACATTTTAAAATGTTATTACAATTTAAAATAACTTTACATTAATTAAATTAAATTACATTACATTAATATATTTCTTAAATTGACTTTTCTTGTCTTTTTAATCAAATAAATCCTGCTAAAAATAGTGTTGCAGTATATTTAAATAAAAAATAATTTAACATTTTAATATTTCACAGTATTACTTTTTTTATTCAATCAAACAAATTAATCTATTGTTAACATAAGAGATGTCTTTCAATCTGAAGTGTACAATTATTTTTCTGGTTTTCTGTTACAGACATTCTGGTTGTGAAATGTAAAATGTTAATTGTGCATTCTGATTTTGGAGTTAGAACGGAGTATCATACTGTGTCTCAGTGTTGTAAAACAATAGGTGATATTCTCTTAACATGTTTGTTGAAGATTCCAGAAATATTTTATTTAATTGGACACATACTTTTAGGAAGTATCTCATGTGCATTAGATTCTGTAACCTTTACAATGAAGATATTTGCACAGATCAACCTGTGTAAGGGAGTTTTTGTCCACAGTTAAACTGCCTGCTGTTCTTCAGAAAAATCATTCCCACAAAATGATTGGTTTTCCAGCTTTTTTGTGTGACTGTATGATTTTGAGATCCATCTTTTCCCACTGAGGACAACTGAGGGACTCATATGCAACTATTACAGAAGGTTCAAATGCTTACTGGGGCTTCAGAAGGAAAATGCGAGGCATTAAGGGCTGGGGTGAAAACTTTTAAACAGAATAGTGTTCTTTTTTCTTTTTTTTTTCAGTACTGCTCTTCAGAAGCTACAGAAGATACTTACATGTTTAACAGAAGACAAAATATGTTAAATTTACCCTGATCTTCAATTTCAAAATGTTTTCACCTCCGGCTCTTAATGCATGGTTTTTCGTTCTAAAGCATTAGTGAGCGTTTGAACCTTCTGTAATAGTTGCATATGAGTCACACAGTTGTCCTCAAATCAAACAGCTATTGTTGGAAAGGGTTCAGATACACAGAATTGCTGGAAAACCAGTTAATTTGTTGGACCTGAAGAATTTTTCTTAAGTTTAACTGTTCAGGACAAACAAGGGACTCATGAACGACTATCACGAAGCAAAAAAACACAGCTGTGGATCATTCAGGTAACTACACGGTATTAAGAATCACAAGGATGTAAACTTTTGAATGGGGTTATTTTTAAAAATTCAGCTATTATTTTCTCTTGTGGACTGTATGTAAACATATTTTATGTGAAATATCTTATTCAGGCCAGTACTAAATAAAAAATAACATGCATTTTGTATGATCCCTCTTATTCTGGTAAAATAACATTTTGCAGATTTTGAAAGAGGGATGTGAACTTTTGACTTCAACTGTACCTCCTAGGAATGTCACACTTGATCAGAAATATTGCAGACTTGCCAGAAATGGGAATATTCGTAGTGTTTTCTGCTGTTCTTTATTGTTCTTTCTCTATTAATCATTCTGAATATCTCTAAAATTATTAGAAATTAATACGACAGTGTCAAAATTGGACATTTTTCCAGGTGCCTCTGGGGAAAGCAGTAAATTGGCAGCAGAAAGCTTTCAGATTAGCAAAGCTGTTTGGTTTCTGACTGAGCTTCCGCCAAAGGGTTTTTAAGTCTGGCCTGGCAATTATCCTCAGAACAGCACGTTCAGCATGAAGAATTTACATACCCTCCAGCAGCATTTTATATGCTTAATGACGTTTTTGTAAAATGCTCTTGACAAAAATAATTCGGATAATCCTTTCCTCTCAATTCACAGGAAAGATTGACATGGTGAAATCCAAATGGGGCTTGGCGCTGGCTGCTGTAGTGACTGTTCTCAGCTCTCTGCTCATGTCTGTGGGACTCTGCACCTTGTTTGGCCTGACGCCCACGCTAAACGGAGGGTAGGAGCTGGGCCAAAACACACCTTCATTCATACCACTCGAACGATTCTGTGCATCAATATCACAGGGCTGCTACAGACTTATTCCCTCAGGAATTAAAATGTCACTGTTTGATCTAAGCAGGTTGATGTATAACCAATCGTCAATAATAATGATAGCAGTTTAGGGGAATTTCATTGCCAGGAAGTGTTTGAGTGGGCAGGGATATGCCTCTGCCAGCCTATAAGGTTGCATGTATGGATCTACACTCACAGTGGTGTGAGCTCAAGCTGTCCAAACAAATTTGACTTGGTTCACCAGAACAGGCTGCTGTCAATACATACACACTATTTAGGCCATGTGTGTACACCATATTGATCCAAGATACAACAGGGCTGCGGAAGGTCAACTCTTCAGCTAATGAAAGAATGCTAGAGTTAATTATTCTGTTAGGCTTTTATCATCAATAGTGAGCTAGCTCCTCACATTGCTTACATACATTTAATATTTTTTCAAATCAAACATTAGTTTTGATTGATTTTAAAAAGTTTGGTTGTTTTTCTCTTCCTGTTTTACAGGGAAATCTTCCCTTATCTTGTGGTGGTAATTGGTTTGGAGAATGTCCTTGTCCTTACCAAATCTGTTGTGTCAACGCCTGTCGACCTTGAAGTCAAGCTGCGTATTGCTCAAGGTCAGAGATCATGCAATCTTCTCTTTTAAAATATGTGCCCTCATTTTTTCTTTCCTAGTCTTTTGAATATAAGTAGCAGCCCATTTGGTACTAAGCATTGTCTTACTGTTGTGTAGTGAATAGTTTGTTTTATAGTCAAATTTAAGATTAGGTTTTAAAACTAGGCCTATTAATATAAAACATAGTTTGAATAATTGTCTTTAAGATAAACAACAAGCATCAATACTCTAAAGGTCAAAAGTTTTTGATTTTTTTGTTTTTTAAAGAATTCTCTTCTGCTCACCTGCATTAATTTCATTCGAAATACAGCAAAGCAGTGATATTGTGAAATATATTTACTATTTAAAATAACTGCTTTCTGTTTGAATACATTTTTAAATGTAATTTATTCCTGTTCAAAGCTAAATTTTCAGTATCATTGCTTCAGTGTCACATGATCCATCAGAAATCATTATGCTGATTTGCTGTTCAAGGAACACTTTTTATTGTTATTATTGTCAATATTTAAAACCGTTGAGTACTTTTTTTTTGAGGATTCTTTTATGAATATAAGATCCAAAGATCAGAATTTATCTAAATAAAAAGCTTTTGTTACATTATACATTATACCATTCAAAAGCTTAGAGTCAGTATAATTTTTTTTTTTTTTTTTTTTTTTAGGGAAAGCAATTATAAAAATGAATACTTTTATTTAGCAAGGATGCTTTAAATTGACCAGAAGTGATGATAAAGACATTTATAATGTTACAAAAGATTTCAGATAAATGCTCTTTTTCTGAACTTTCTATTTAGAAACTTAAAATTCTACTCCTTTTATGATTAAAAAAAAAAAAATAATAATAATAAATATTTTTTGAACAGAAAGACTGAAAGACTGCTTTGAAATCACAAGATAGATATTCAAACAGATAAGTTATTTTAAATAGTAAAAATATTTCATTTTTTGCTGTACTTTGGATCAAATAAAGGCAGGCTTGCTGAGCAGAAGAGACTTTGTTAAAAACATCAAAATCTTACAGTTCAATGTATGTATCAAAATTGACAAATATATTTTAAAAATACTGCATTTAACATGTTTTATTTATTGTTAACTTTCATAGTCTTAAAAAACATTTTGAAAATAAAAGATAAAATTCTGGCAACCTAAAAAGCCCTTAGCAACCTCTTAAGCAGATTAAAATCTTTGAAAAAGTATGAGATGTGATTTTTTTTTTTTTTTTTTTTTTTTCTCCTTGAATCTTAAGGTCTAAGCAATGAGAGCTGGTCCATCATGAAGAATATGGCCACTGAGCTGTGCATCATCCTCATTGGATACTTCACATTTGTACCAGCAATTCAGGTGAAGCTCTTATAAATAACATATGATCTGCTTTTGGTGGTAGTTGTACAGTTCCAAATTGCAAACATTTTTTCTTATGCGTGTAGGAGTTCTGTCTGTTTGCTGTGGTTGGTCTGGTGTCCGATTTCTTCCTGCAGATGTTTTTCTTCACCACTGTGCTGTCTATTGACATCCGCCGCATGGAGGTGAGAACCACCCACACAGAGAACATTCTGGAAAATATCTTTTACGATTCCATGAGAAATGTATGAATCATTCATTGCTTTATCTGAGCATGCTGAATGTTCAGAATGTTCAGTTGTATTGTACTTTATTGTATAACTTCCAACTTCATGTCTTTACATAAACAGTTGGCTGATCTGAACAGGCGTCTCCCAGCTGAAGCGGGGATGCCTCCACCTAAACCAGGCCCTTTGCGTCCACGAGAGACACCTCCACCACCCCGCCCTTCTCCCCACACTATCACCCTGCAGGCTCCTGCGTTCAGGAACCTCCGCTTGCCCAAGAGGCTCAGGGTGGTGTACTTCCTAGCCCGCACACGCCTGGCACAGAGAATCATCATGGTAAATATTAGGCTCTTTAAAAGTTCATTGTGACATTCTGTGCTGGTAGCGGCATCAATCAGGATAGTAATATTAGGAATAAACAATTAATCATCAAGGATGCATTAAACTGAAAATAAAATGTTATGGTTACAAAGACATTTATGATGTTAGGAAAGATTAATTCAACTATTTATTTGACTAAATTGTGACCCTGGACCACAAAACCAGTTGAAGGTATCACAGGTAGATTTGTAGCAATAGCCAACAATTCATTGTATGAGTCAATATTATCAATATTTCTTTTATGCCAAAAATCATAAGGATATTAAGTAAAGATCATGTTCCATGAAGATATTTTGTAAATTTCATACTGTGACTTAATTTTTGATTAGTAATATAAATTGCTAACAGCTTTATTTAGATAACTTTAAAGGTGATTTTCTTAATATATATATATATTTTTTTTTTGCACCCTCAGATTTCAGATTTTCAAATAGTTGTATCTCGGCCATATATTGTCCTATCCTAACATACCATACGTCAATGGAAATTTATTTAGCTTTCAGATGATGTATAAATCTCAATTTAAAAAAAATTACCCGTATGAACGGTTTTGTGGTCCGGGGTCACAATTGAATGAATTCTGTATTTTGGAACTTTCTATTCATCTAAAAATTCTGAAAAATATTCTTATAAAGTATAAACTTTTTTCAAAACGGATAATAATAAGAAACATTTCTCAAGCAGCAAATCAGTATATTTGTGGCCCTATGAAATCTGTTTATTTTATTTCCATAATTCTGTTTTAACTTTTCTGATTCTGTTTTTTACATTTAAAATGCTTTAATGGTTAAGTTAAAAAATATATATAAATCAAAAAGCATGTATTAATTAAATGAATTCATGTATTCAGTATATGTTTTCAAATTCAATTTAATTTATTTTACCAAATTCTGTTTTTTCCATTATTTTTTTGGGAATTCCATTTAATTGTTTTCATTATTTTATTTATTATTCTTTATTTACTTTTTTTTTTTTTTTTTTTTTTTTAGAAATACTATGTTGTGTATTTATGTTTTTTTTCTGGTAAATTATTTCTAATATTCCTTAAAATTATTAGTATTATTAGTAGCACTATTATTACGTAATCTATTTCTGTCACAGTTTCTTCAAGTTAAACCAAACTTTAATTTTGATGGGTTGCTGTGAAGACTTTATTGATAGTTTTTCTCAAAAGAAATGGTAAAATCATTTACTGTCTCTCAGAGCAGTTCTAGAGGTTGCCTTCATGTACTTGAAACTATATATTCTATTATACTATATATTGAGGCAGCAAAGGCTGGAAACACTGCAGGTCATGTGTGATTCAGTATGTGTGATACCGCGCCTCTGTGCCATTCATTCACACAGAGACACAGAGAATGCAGGATTGATATAACAAATATATGATAAAATATTAAAATGTAAACAGTTATTTTAAGTTGTAATAATGTGTGTAACAAGATTTTCTGTTTTTGCTATATTTTTGATAAAATAAATGCAGTCTAGGTAAGCATAAGAATCTTACTGAACCCACACTTTTGAACAGTCTAAATTAAATTGAATTAAAAATATATGAAGGAAGCATAAAATAATTTTGTATGTTATCTTAATGTGTTGTCTGTTTTATTTAATAGGTTGGCACTGTGATCTGGATTGGGATCCTGGTCTACACAGACCCTGCTGGTCTGAGGACTTTTCTTGCTGCCCAGGTGTCAGAGCAGAGCCCTCTTGGGGAAGCAGGGCTTCCTCCGCACCTGGGCGTTGCTCCAGTATTTCCTGGTGGAGATCCAACCAGCACTCTGAGCGTGCTTCCTGCCCCTGAACCCACTCCTCTACCTGAAAACCAGTCCCAGGGTCACCGAGCAGCCCGCCCAGGAATTGCTCCTGTGTCCAGCCCCCAGATTACTTGGGGCCCTGAGGATGAAGAGCTATGGAGGCGACTTTCATTCCGACACTGGCCGTCACTCTTTAGCTATTACAATATCACTCTTGCAAAGAGGTGAGCTACTCTCTCATCTCTTAACAGATGATAAGGTTCAGGCCCTGTCTTAACATCACTTAACATACTTTTGCCCCATCTGATGCTCTCAGGTACATCAGCATTCTTCCAGTCATCCCTGTCACGCTTCATCTCAGCACTCAAGAGGCCATAGACACACGCCATCCACAGGATACACACCACGCTCCTCCTCCCAGCATCAAGACCTCCGATCTGCAGACAGACCTCACACTCTACAAGTCAGTGTCTCACTTCACTTATAAATGTTACTTATTCAGTTACAAATTCAGTTTGAATAATTATAAGTTAACCGCAGCTTTTTAACCAAAGAACCAGGCATTTAACAAATGAAGCCAAAAAGATACGTCCCTGCTGTTGTTTTTGTTTATTTGATTTAATTTATTTGTTTGATACACTAAGTTTGGGGTCGGTAAGAATTTTAATGTTTATGAGAAGCCTCTTATGCTTTCCAAAACTGCATTTATTAAATCAAAAATACAATAAAGACAGTCATTTTGAGAAATGTATTAAAATGCAAAACAACTGTTTTAATTTGTAATAGTTTTTTGAAACGTAAATAGGGGATCAAGCATGTAGCCCTGAAACCCTACTGTAATTGTTAAAATGGCCAAGGATCAGCAATCTCCATGTAAAACTGAATGGGCAGACCAAACCATAAGTCATAGAGACTTGAAACTTGGAGGGATGGTAGTACTCATACCGTCTACAGCGTCACCAAGGCTCACCCCAATCAGCCTGATGGGGGCACTCCAGCGATCAAAAGTACAAAATTGCTCGTAACTCCTAAACTGTTCTTTGCAGGCTTAATTGTCTTATGTCATTGGAATCCTTGGTGCACGCCTTGGATTCATCAGTTACCCTGGCCAAATTGTAAGGTATTTTGCATTTAAAAAAACTTTTGTGAACTAGTCCTAGGTTTTTCGGTAGATCAGAACGAGGTCACATGAAAAAAATGCAGGGCTTAGCAATAAAAATGGCCATAGCTATGCAACCATTTGTCCTATAGACATGAAAATCGGTTTGCAAGTTTTGGTCCAAAGTGCCACAAGTGGCTGTAAGGACATTTGCGTATCTCAAAAAACATGTCCGCCATAGGCCGAAGAATTTTGTCACACGTTCACATATTTGTATCATATTGTCCAATTATACCCAAAAGTCTAAACGAAAACTCAAAGCTTTACAAAACCCGGTGAGCACATGTGACTGGTGATTCTAAACAAGCCTGCAATAGTTTAGGGAGATCAGACCGCAGCTGGCATTATAACATTCACAAATGTTAAAATGTTTTATTGCTATGATAAATTACCATAATTTGCTAAATTTTTAAATCATTGATTTAGGTCGTTACAGGCTTGTTATATTAAATACAGTGTCTGTTTTCATATGCGCTTAAATGCGTTAAAGTGCTTGGGCCGCGGTAATCACTGCTTGCAGCTATATTTTATTGTTGTGATGGTAAAGCTGAATTTTCTGTCATTACTGCAGTCTTTAGTGTCACATGATCAATCAAAAATCTTTCTAATATGCTGATTTGGTGCTCAAGTAGCATTTCTTCTCATTATCAATGTTGGCAACAGTTGAGCTGCTTAATATTTTTGTGGAAGCCGTGATAGGATTAATAGAAAGTTTAAAAAAAAACTGCATTTATTAATATTTTTTGTAAGATTCCGTTTTTACTGTTACTTTTGATCAATTAAATGCGTACTTGCTAAATAAAAGTATTAATTTCTTTTCTGTCGTACTGTCATACTGACCCCAAACTTTTGAAACAATTTTTTTTTTCTGACATAGTATCTGACATAAATATATAGTATGGTATTGCACTGATTTTATGTAATTTTTATATACATATTGCCCTTTTTTACTGGGTAGTCTAACATGGTCCGTTTTGTGGCGATACTACAGAAACACATTCCACCAGCTCTGTCGCGTCACAATAAATAAAGACTTCATTCTCTTTCATAAAACTCCTACTCTTTTTGGGTGTTCACCAGAGGGTTGTAAGGATAAGAAAGGAATTTTTTTTTGTTCTTTTCCCACCTTGTTGTATTTATAGATGAGACAGTAGTCATTCATTAGTAATCTGTAAGTTGCTCAATGACTCTTCTCAGAAAACATGCATTACCGCTTTCCTTTGTGGTCTTTCTGTGAACAAATGTCAAGAGGTTTAAAACCTCATGGCCAAAATATTCTTTTAACAAACAAGCACTTACATTCTTCATTTATACATGGAAAAACTGTCACTGATTAACAACGAGCACTCATTCATATCTCATACTAGCACACACTGCAGATCCAAATATGTAACTGTGGAGACAAACAATAGCCTCTTTCATTTACAAACAAACGCACTCAGATTGTGGTGTTCAAGGTCATTGTTCCAAGGCCCCGTTCTTATCTATGAGGCTGTTATGGTTGTTAGATACGCATCAGAAGGATGTAGGTCAGTTTGCTCTAATTCTTTCCTTGGCCCCCTGCCTGTGTTTCCTGTTTTCTGAGCTGCATTTACCCTGCGAGGACAAATCAAGAGTGTGCGCACGTGCTCAGACGTTGTCCAACTTTCTGCTTGTAATGCTTACCTTTGAGTTCCCATTCTTGGAGGTGGGTGGACTGGAATTTCAAGAGAGACTTGTTTTGCAGGGGCTCAGGTTCATATGGCAACTTTAAATTGATTGACCTATGCATTAAAGGTGAAGTGTGTAGTGTCTTTGTAAGTAGGGCAACACACAGATTTGTAAAAAAAATAAGGAGTGTTTAATGTCTAGTTTCTCAGACACACCCCATCTGGCATTGTTTGGAGTAATAGGTTTTATTATGTTTAATTTTTTAACATAATTTATTATGTGTGTTTGTGTAGGGTGGCAGCTCTTGGACTTTTCGCCGGCGTGGTGTTAGTTCTCTTACTCTTCTGTCTGTATCGTGTGCTCTGCCCTCGGAACTACGGGCAGAACGGGGTGCCCCATGGTCGCCGGCGTCGTGGAGACCTGCCCTGCGATGAGTACGGCTACTCGCCGCCAATCAGTGAAATTTCCCCTCTGCTGCTGAGAGGCCACAGCATGGTGAGAATTGAATTGACATGTACTGACATGATTCCATAAATGCACTCTGAGATATATAAAATTGCCTTTGGCATCTCTTCCCAGGACATTGAGTGTCTGGCCAGTGATGGCATGCTGCTGGCCAGCTGTTGTCTGGCGGGACAGATCCGTGTGTGGGACGCACAAACAGGAGACTGTCTTACTGTTATACCCAACAATGGGTAAGGACTTGTATGAATTCAATTAAACAGACCTGTACCCAATGCATGGCCCCTAATAAATTTAATATTTAAAAAAATATATATAGGCCATTGTATATTTAAAATACAGTATATTATACAGGGTTCCCATGGGTCCTTGAAATCCTTAAAAGTTTGTGAATCTGAAAAAAAAAAAAAAGTCAAGGCCCTGAAAAGTTTTTGAAAATGAACAACATAAATACAGGTCCTTGAAAGTGCTTAAATTTATTTTGTGCAAGAAATTTTCTGTGAAAAATTCCATATTATTTCCTCTGATCTGCTAATGTGTTATTTCTCTAACACTTGATTTATGTTAAGTTACACGCATTTACAACAAATAGAATATCAGATCTCTGTCATGTGGCCAAAAATAAATGCAAAAAAAATGTTTGGCTAAATATAGTGTAAATTATGTCCCTGGACCACAAAACCATAAGTAGCATGGGTATATTTGTAGCAATAGCCAAAAATACATTGTATGGGTCAAAATTTATTTTTATAAATGTTTCTTTTATGCCAAAAATCATTAGTATATTAATTAAAGATCATGTTCCATGATGATATTTTGTAAATTTCCTACCGTAAGCGTATTAAAAAAATAATTTTTGATTAGTAAAATGCTTTGAACTTAATTTGGACAACTTTAAAAGCGATTTTCTCAGTATTTAGATTTTTTTGCATTTTAGTTGTATCTCGCCAAATATTATCCTATCCTAACAAACCATATATCAATGGAAAGCCCGTTTATTAGATTGTACATTATGTATGTGTTTCAAAATATTGACCCTTATGACATGTTTTGAGGTCCATGGTCTCACATGTAGTAGAAAACTCATTAAAGATTTACATTATTTACAAAAACCACATCGTTTTGTACATATTTTGGACTATGGAGGGTGCCATTATTTCAGTGATGTAAAATGGTTGCACTTGGTGAGCTATTGGCGCTGCCTGTTGCTATTTTTACCATAACACAACTCGAAAAATAAAATACTGATACAATGACCACATCTACTGAAAAAGCTTATAGGTGGCAATGGATATAAGCGTTTAGTTAAACCAATTGTTGCACCATCGATTTTCCCCACAAGGAGTCTAAACGCCCCCAATATCGGGAGAAATCCTCGCTGAGAAAGTCCTTTAGTGGCTGCAGAGTCATGGCAAGAATTGCATGTTTAGGTCCTGCCAGGATGGCATCTAGCATTTCTTGTCTCTGCCATTTATAAGCTCTTTCAGTAGCTGTGGTGTACTAAAAGCCTCAAAGGCATCGGGGCTGAAGTGGAGAGGACAAAGACGCGGGTCTTTAGGAAGTTTTATTGTTCTATTAGCATCTTCCTATTCTTTTCTCCTCTTCTTATCGCTAGTAAAACAGTGAAGACTTACATTGCTTTTCTTGTTGCCATTTGACTGAAAATTACAACCGAAAGCTGCACAATGTGGCACTGTATCAGTATTTTACTTTTTGCAGTTGCTTATTCAGAGTTGTGTTGCAGTAAAAGTAGCAACAGATAGTGCCAGTAGCTTACTTAAGTACAATCATTTTACATAATTGAGATAATGGCGCCTCCAATAGTCCAAAATATGTAAAAACTATGTATTTTTAAATAACCTAAATCTTTTATGGATTTACTAAACATATT
Organism: Garra rufa; assembly: GCF_049309525.1. NCBI lineage: Eukaryota > Metazoa > Chordata > Actinopteri > Cypriniformes > Cyprinidae > Garra > Garra rufa. Next base: position 12,888,343 of record NC_133369.1, on the reverse strand, counting down.
TTAGTAAAAGACATCATTTCTGTTATATTAAGCTATACAAGTCTTAATACCATTATTTGTATTTTTAAGTATGTGTGTCCACTGTTAGTCTGCGCAGGAGCAGCAGCAGTGGTTGTTGGGAGCACCGTGATGGCTGGGATCACATAAGTGCTTGTGAGGCTGAGGGCCTTATGGGGGCAGATTTTCGGGAACCAGGTGGAGGAGCTATAGGAGGGCCAGATGTAGATATTTTTCCAATAAGGAGGAGGACCACCCCTGCACGCCCTGCCCTGTTTGGGGACCAGCCAGACCTCACCCCTCTCATCGACACCAACTTTGGGTCGTTGCCCCCCAATCAGACTTTAAACAACTCTGGCTTTGACTTTGGGGAATTGGTGGAGAAAGCATACCAGGAGCATGAGCCCTCGCCAACACTGGCCTTTCCGCCTTCTCCTCCTGCTTCACAGCAAAGGCGACGTAGCCTCGGGGACCAGCCTGTCTTACCACCAGAGCTCCCTCCACAGAGCAGTGGCGACTGGGACAGCTCAGTGTGGGCCATGGAGCTGAGGGGTAACCTCATTGCCACGGGCCGCAGCAGCGGCAAACTGGAGGTCAGAGAAAGAGAGGACTTTTATAAGACGAACATACTGATTTATCAATGTGATTAATATGCCATCCTTATTTTCTTGTTTCTCTCTGTTCTTTCAGCTGTGGGATGCAGTAGAGGGATCATTACGGTGCAGTAATGAAGATGGAGTATCTGGAATCACTGCCTTGGCTTTTCTTAATAACAGGTGCGTTTCACAACAACCCGAGACTCATATATAAGCCACACTCATTTCACACCCATCCGCTCGACTTATGATTTCCTGCTAATGGGGATATTTTCAATTGCAGAATTGTGGCAGCTCGTTTAAATGGCTCACTGGATTTCTTCACTGTGGAGATCAACAAGCCTCTCGGGTTGCTGCAATATCGTGGTGAGTCATGTCAAAATAATCGAAAAAGGATATTAAAATACAGCATTCCCACAGTCCTTAAAAACTTTGAAAAAAATGCCAAAACCAGGCCTGGAAATGTCATGCAAAGCTTGAAAAAGGGAAGATAAATACTTACAGTTGCTTATTTTGGAGGACCAAAATAAAGAGGCATTTTAAGCGTTTTCCATTTCGTGTGTTAGGACCCCCAGGCCGAGGCAGTTTGCCCCCCTCCCCCTGTTATAGCAGCGAGGATGTGATCAGCTGTCAGCTGACACGCTCAGTGCAGTGTGCCCACCAGAAGCCCATCACTGTGCTCAAAGCTGCCGCTGGCAGAGTGGTCACCGGCAGCCAGGACCATACAGTCAGGGTAAGGAACATATGAGCATGTGGAAATCATCAACATGCTTCAGGATGACTTTAAATATGGTAAAACATGTTAAATAGGGCATATAATGTGAAGCTTTGGTAAATTAAAAGCAGTATCATTTACAAAATATTTAATACAAATATAACGTTTATATGTGGAACTTGAATTGTTTGTTTAGATCCTTGTTTCAGGGATGTGATTTTTCCGGATTAATCCGGAATTCCGGATTTTTCGACCTGAAAATGTGACCTATGTCACGTATTTGCGACCGTCCACGCAAATGGCGGATGGCGAAGTATGATTCCGGACCGCAAGATGCGTCCATGCGGACCGTGAAAGCTTTTGACATAATAATAATAATAAAAAAAATGCCGAACGCTATTTCTAATAAATACATTTATATCAAGCACACTAGGGTCAGCGTTTGGGTGCAATCTTCCGTGCAGTGAGGAGAGAAAAGATCGGCAGACAGATGTAGCTTTCAGTGAGTGAAAAACGTTGATGGAAAATGCATTATTTTGGGGTTACGTCGCAAAATATTGTAAATATATCTTTTTATACTGTATTTTTATACATATTTATATTTTAAACCACGACGGTGAGCCAATGGATATCACACAAGCAACGTGAAAACTGCATATATTAAAGTGAAAGTAAAAACAGCGCTTTCAGCATCTAATGTGCACATTCTCTAAGAGACAATGATAGACGAATATACTTCATATGCTGATATTAATTTACTTCCCTAATATTTCTCTTCTGCAAAATAAAAAGAAACGTATTTTGTGTAGGCTAAGGGTTTTTGAAAGTCAGTTCTTGAAATAAAGCTCTTCATATTTATTGATGACTGTAGTGTTATTAGGGGTTAAGAAAGACTAATTATTTCAGGTGGTCTTAAATGTGGGGACTAAAAGGCAAGAATTGCGATGGAACTTTATAAGGTTATCCATTGAATAAATATGAGCGCTGCGTGTTTCAAAGTCAGCTGCGGCGCTGCTTTGTGTATCATTCTGATAGCACCTCCTGCTGGAAGAGAATGATCTGACATTTTTAATCAGCTCGTACGTCTGCTGTTGTCAAAAAGACCAATGTAAACAAATCAGTCCATGGTTTTAAGCACCAAACACGTAGAGTTGTAAATGTTATCTGATGGATCGACAAGATCATTTGTTATACAAATTTAAACAATTAAGGCAATAAAATATGTGTTAATTAATATAATACTTGATTGACAATAATTGTTTAAATGAATATAAGAATTGATACTTTTGACTCTTGAAGGCTGGAATGTGAATTTTATAATTTAAGAAATCTTTTTTGTTTTGGGAAATCTGTATCTCAATTGTAAATCATGCTTTTTACAGTCATTTTAATAATTTATTTATTTATTAATTAAATTTTGTTTAGGTCTTTAAAAAAGTATTTAAATGTGTAGAATTTAAGATTAAATATGCTGCAGATACCCTGGTCTCACGAAAAAAAAAACATAAGTAGTTTTTTATATAATTGTCTGGACCTCGAGCCGTTTTAGTTGAAGACCCCTGGATTAGATGATCGATTTTGAGTGATTTTCTACTATGGCAGGATGTTTAAGCTGCATTAACATTAACTTGGGTCTTAGTATATTTTCCTGCTTTTTTGTCCTTAGCCAATCACATGCCTGTTGTTTAGATGATGCAAATCTGCAGAGCTTCCTGTGGGCACAGATTGTGTGCAAGCCTACAGTTAACTCACGCTTTAGTTTGGTGTTAATTAAAAAAATTTCTTTTACAGGTGTATCGTTTGGAGGATTCATGCTGCCTCTTCACCCTGCAGGGCCACTCAGGTGGTATAACTGCCATATACATAGACCAGGTCAGAATCACATCACTAGATCACACATATACACTTTAACATTTCTAATGTAAAATACTGTGAATTAACTGAATGATGGATGTATAAATCATAGATAGATGGCTGGATGGATAGGTAGTTGGATGGGTAGATAGAGGGATGGATGATTGATGGGTGGATAGATAGTTGGAAAGATGGATAGATAGTTGGGTAGATGGTTGGATGGATAGATGGATGTGGATGGGTGGATAGATAGTTGGAAAGATGCTAGAGAGATAGTTGGAAAGATGGATAGATAGTTGGGTAGATAGTTGGAAAGATAGATGGGTGGGTGGATAGTTGGAAAGTATGATGGATGGATGGGTGGATAGTTGGAAAGATGCTAGAGAGATAGTTGGAAAGATGGATAGATAGTTAAGTAGATCATTTGTTGGATGGATAAATTATAGATGGATAGTTGTGTAGAGATATAGTTGGAAAGATGGGTGGGTGGATTAATGGATAAATGCAGGATAGATAGATAGTTGGGTAGATCGTTGGAAAGATGGATGGGGGGATGGATGGATAAATGCAGTAGATAGTTGGAAGGATGGATGGAAAAATGCAGGATAGATGGATGGTTGGAAAGAAAGATAGATAGTTGGGTAGATGATGGATAGGTGGATAAATGCAGGATAGAATGCATACATGTTGATATTTTTCACAAATTAACAATAACACAATAAATAACACAAATTTCTTCTGTGCTGTGTTGTAGACCATGGTTCTAGCCAGCGGAGGCCAAGACGGTGCCATCTGTGTGTGGGACGTTCTTACAGGCAGCCGGGTGAGCCACGTGTACGGTCACCGTGGTGATGTCACCTCATTGGTTTGCACAACTTCCTGTATCATTAGCAGTGGGCTGGATGACCTCATTTGTATTTGGGACCGTAGCACAGGCATAAAGCTGTACTCCATACAACAGGTGCGTGATTGTGAGAATTGGAACTGCATGATTCGGTCAACATAATCAATATATTGTAATTATTATAAAGATGAATCAACATCTCTAATGTCTTTCTCTCTGGTTCAGGAGGTGGGCTGTGGGGCCAGTCTAGGGGTGATTTCTGAAAGCCTGCTGGTGACAGGAGGACAGGGTTGTGTGTCATTTTGGGACCTGAACTACGGGGACCTGCTGCAGACAGTGTACCTGGGCCAGAGCAGCGAAGGTCAGAGCGTCAGGCAGCTCCTGGTTCTGGACAATGCCGCCATCGTCTGTGACTTTGGCAGCGAGCTCAGCCTAGTCTACGTGCCCTCTGTTCTGGAGAAGCTGGACTGAACACAAACATAGAAACACCAGCCCACAGATTTAGCGAATTGTCAGAGTGGCCAGCACAAAAGCACTCACCCTTTAACCTGCATCAGCGCAGGTTCATCGCAGACATGAATGACGTTTCTCACGTACAACCCTACACTTAGTAGGGAGGAAGCGGTCACTTTCTACCACATCTGAACAGGATGTAAATGCAAAACCAGACTGTTTGGTGTTCCACAAGCTTCTGATGCTCCATCAGAGCATTTTGTACTTTTGGTAGAACATCATACAGAATATTCTGTGTATGAATCTGAGGCTAGTACAGTAGCTGCTGACAGTGAGAGCTGGCTCACATGGCCTGCCTTAAGTTTGTTTGCGTGTATGTGAGTGGTAACAAGCTCACGGTGAAAATGCCAGGTGGCCCAGCCCAGAAACTCTCAACTGCGTGACAGCTAGAGGTGAGAGAGTTCACAATAATATGTTTGCAGAGGGAGAGGAGGAACGAAAGGTGGTCGTTGGGGCAGAAAAAGACAGATATTTCCTGCTGAAAGGAGTGTGTTCTTTGTGTGCAACTATGTTGAGTGTTTGAATCTTCAGAAGTGTTCAGGTCATATTGCACCCCACAATCAAAAGAACTCTTTGAGGTTTAATGAAAGACTAGAAATTCTTCTTGCAACCTTGCAAAAAGACGAAACCCATTTTTAACCAAAGATTTGTAATGTGTCTCTCATGCTCATCAAGACTGTATTTGTTTGATCAAAAATACAGAAAAAACAGTAATATTGTGAAATATTATTGCAATTTCTAATATTGGATTCATATTTTAATATACTTTTAAAATATAATTTATTTTTGTGACTCAGCACTGAATTTCCATCAGCCATTACTCCAGTTTTCAGTGTCACATGATCCTTCTGAAATCATTCTAATATGCTTATTTATTATCAGTGTTGAAACTGGTGTACTGCTTAATATTTTTTTGGAAGATACTTTTTTTCTTTGATTCTTTGATGAAAAGAAAGTTAAAGAGAACAGCATTTATTCAAAAAAGAAATCTCGTTTAGCAATACAAGTCTTTACTATCACTTTTTTTCAATTTAACACATCCTTGCTGAATAAAAGTATTAATTTCCTAAAAAACAACGAACAAAAAAAAAAAAAAGAAAAAAAATTGACTGACCCTAAACTTTTAAATAGTAATGTCTGTTGTAACATAACATTTCTATTTTGAATAAACTGTTCTTTTTAACTTTTTATTTAACAAAGAATCCTGAAAAAAGTCTCACAGATTGCAAAAAACATTAAGCAGCACAACTGTTTCCAACATTGATCGAAATAACATTGAGCATATTAGAACGATTTCTGCTGGATCATGTGACACTGAAAACTGGAGCAATGATGCTTAAAATTCAGGTTTGCTTCACAGGAATAAATTATATTTTAAATTGCAATAATATTTCACAAAATTACAGTTTTTGTTTTATAGTTTTGACCAAATGAATTTCAGCTTTGATGAGCATAAGAAACTTCTTTAAAAAACATGAAAAAAATCTTACTGATCCCAAACTTTTGAACAACACTCATATACAGGAAGTCATTTGTAATGTAAAAAAAAAGTGCAACTGTAAGTATATTTACATGATAGTATTTGTTATACTGAATTTGTTCATTTAAAAAAAAAAAAAAAAAAAAACATTACAGATCATTTTTTATTACTGAGTCGCAGCAATTACAGTTTTTTTTTTATTTTATGTTTTTTCTTTTCATATATTTATATTTTCAGTATGGAGAATTTGGGAGGGGGCTTAATTGTCAGAAAACGCAAAAATAATGTTGCAATGCAAATAATATTTATCTTTAAAGTTTCTTTTCACAACATATAATTTATTTTCTCTTGACTGTGGGGTGAAATATGAACCGGACGCTGTGTTTCTGTGAGTGTTTGTGTTTGTACGATACATACTGTATACGTCTGAATCTCTGGGGTGAGGGGGGGATCTCTTTTTAATATTGAAATTGATTATTTATTAGTGAAATTTCTAACAATTTGTATGAAAAGTGGAGACGTGGTCATAAATTTTAATTTACGAGAAAAGCTTTGACTAACTGTAATACGATTATATTAATTAAAACAGCAAGATGGGTGGCGAAAGGGAGACGTTCTCATTCCAGTCTTGCCTTAAACACAGGAAAAATGTTCCTTGGCACATGCTGCGATGTCCTATCTGTTAAGGTTTTTTCCTACAGCGTCTGTGTGTGAACGCCGTCAGTACGAATCACCCAAAGTCATTTTTAAATGCACCTAAATCTAGTTTGAGGCTGGAAAGTGATAGACAGGGCTGCTTTTTATTACTAGATGTGTATATTTTCTTATTTTCCTGTATTAAAATGTCTTTTTGTTGTAGAGCCATGAGCAGTTTACAGGTTTCACAGAGATTGTTGACCATTAGTTGTTCGTTACTGTATATTTGGGGCCGTTAGTAAGTGTGTTTATGAGAAGACATTAGTATATCCAATCCAGCCCTGCGGAAGCCACACTAATGTGGGCATTGGTTTGGCCTGTTTTTCATATAGCCATATCAGTCAACCAATTTTGTGGTTATCTTTCAGGACAAATGCACACAGTTGTGAGAACTGAAATTGAAATATTCAAATGCACTGAGAGACTTCTTTAGTTTCATTAGACAGTGGCAGAGATTTAAATTGCTTCATTTACATTACAAGTTTGTCTGAATGTGCATTCCACTGACATTTTTTTTTTTTTTTTGCATTTTGAATTATGGTTTGGTAAGAAAATATACCAAAACTGTCCCCGTTTTCAATGCAATGAGTCTTAGGTGGTTTTTGCTGCACTTTAAATTTTATTTGAAACATGATGCTTTAAACTTTAAGATGTTGTTTTGCAAAAACATAATCCCCAAAACCATTGAAATCAGTTTGGTTGCTCAGATTCCATTTGATAAAGTCAATAGAAATACACACGACTCAGTCAGTTATTAGCCATGTTTTACGAATGTAAATATTAGTTAATAATGTTGATGAGAGACCTGGTGTTTAATTAGTTAAACGTCACGCTTGAAACCATGTAGTAGCATTGGTTAAAACAATTGTACTACTTTTTTAATGTATGTATGTGCATTATACAGTGGGTTTGTGATTGTGGCATTGATTATGGATGAATGTTTATAAGACCAACTGGTCTTATAAACTGTGCAGATGTTGTGTGTAGAGCAAGGATGCTCAAAATGGTTTAAACATGAGAGAAATAGCAAAAAGCAATCATATATATCATCAGGACGTTGTATGATGTATGGCCAGTTATCGCACAAGAACAAATGTACAGCTTGCAGCTGGGAACAGTCCTGAATTATTTAATATATAAGTGATTAAAACGTTCACCATCGTGTTTTTAGTATCAGACAATGAGATGACGCACTTCATGAACAGAACAGACTGCTGAGAGAAGACTGATTTAAAATCATTTCCGTGACCATACTGAAAAGCATCATTTACTTGATGGCAGGGGTTGCTGCCACAAACAATGGCAACTGTTTTATTGTAAGGAGTGAAATAGCACCAAGCTCCATTGTGTTTTTACTGCTCTCTCTTTCTCTTCCCAGAGGAGCACATTCCTAGACGTGATCGATGCGTGCGGTATTGACGTGAAATACTGCTCTCGACTTGCTGTATCTTACTGCTGCTGAAGTAGAAATGGTGTGGAGGATGTTTAAAGTGATGTGAAATGCCTGAATGTTGCACTGTTTCTTAAGGTGGAGAGGGGGCAGAGAGAGACTGGGTGTAAATATTGTTTTGTTTTGGCGGTTTTTTGGGCCTGCTCTGCCCTCTTCTCGGCCTTTCCCAAATACACTACACAGTGTAACCAGACAGTAGAGGATGTAACTTATGCTCTGTTCTATTTTTAACACAGGAATAAAAAACCTTTGTACTAATTCGCAAATAAAAGGCTTTCATACAAAATGTGTGTTTGATTATCTTTGTCCTCATTTGTTAAACTTCTGGTATTAAAGGGGTCATCGGATGCCCATTTTCCACAAGTTCATATGTTCTTTAGGGTCTTAATGAAAAGTCTATAATATACTTTGGTTAAAAATTATCAATAGTAGTGTAAAAAATCACCCTTTTACCTTGTCAAAATCAGCTCTGCATAACATCAGCTCATATTATTGTATGGCTCTTTAAATGCAAATGAGCTCTGCTCGCCACGCCCCTCTCTGCCTGGGACCTGATGTTTACTTTAGCCGCATTACAACAAGCACATTAATAACAAAGGCCATGTCGCCGCTGATAGCCTTGTGCCATTGCGCTCCGGGCGTCCCGTGTTCGAATCCCGACTCGAGGACCTTTCCCGATCCCGCCCCCCATCTCTCTCCCACTTCGCTTCCTGTCCTATGTAATAAAGGCAAAAATGCCAAAAAATAAATCTTAAAAAACAAACAAAGGCCATTTGCAAAGATGCATAAACCATTATACTCACTTCTGCTGTGGGTGAAGCTGCATCAGGAACGATTTGCACGAACATAGACATGTAGATGGAAATCGTCGCTTTCATTTTAAAAAACGAAAGTAACGTTAAACCTCTGTGTCTTCAGCAGCTCAGATGTCGGGAGTAAATGACTCCTATGTTCATTATTACGTCCAACAACAGAACACTTCAATCGCTCAATCTGAGACATTCTTTCTTCCCCTGCACCTGAGTCGACACAATGGCGGTCGGATTTTATCTCGGTGAGGGCGGGTCTAAGGTAAGGCGCTCATGTTAATCAACTATCGTGGGAGTGGCCTCTGTCGGTGTGCCGTGACAACGACAAAAAGCTGAGAATGACTTGATTTTAAAAAGGGAATATTACTTTTAAAGATTAAAAAAATACCACTGGGTGGATTTTTATCATTGTAGGGTGGTTGTGTACACAAACTGCCAACACACATTAATGTTCAAACTAGGGCTGGGCCATATCATACCTTTCAAGGTAATACCGGTGTAATGTTATGGGATGATATGAAATTGACATATCGCGATAGAACTTGGACTTAATGCGCGTGCGCAGTGCTGGTGTTTTCATGCGGTCGCACATGGAGCGAGAAGAATGGCGGCGACCGTGGAGGTGGCATGTACAAGCGGAGCATTGACTAACACATGTGAACCAGAATTGGTTTGCAAAAAAGTTGCAACATCCGTGGTATGGAACTGCAGTGTTTCCCCTACCATTACCCAACGGCACCTCCCGCCCCCCTTGAACGCCAAGTTCATTTTATTTTCCATATAGCGCCAGATCACAATAGAAGTCATTTAAGGTTATCTTTCCTATAGAACATGTCTATGCATTGTTCTTTTATTAAACAAACTAAATTGCCTTATGTTATTTATCTTATTTACACGAAGGCATGTCATTTCTCTCTCTACATGGTCGCGCGTTTACAACGTCTCCTCCGCGAAAACACGGACTGGATCGCGGACTCCATTCATAAAAAACAAATTTACTGTAGCGCGGAATTCGTCGATTTTTGGATTAATAAATCAAAAGTTGGTCTGTCACTTAATTCAAATCACGATATGAACTAGTATCTGTGAAAACTGAAATGCAAAAAGACCATTTTAATATGAATCCTACATGTTTGCCTCTGTATGTATGAATGGCGGAGACGCGTTTTTTTTTTTTTACTACACGCATACTGAAGCACGCGTGACGCTCCCGCTTATTGCATTTGCATCTCACATGAACAGATAAACTCAATCTCCAAAAATACTGTGAGTGTCACTTTTACCGTTTCATTTACCAAATTCTTTTACCGAAAACTAGCATCATATCATGCTGTACACACAGAAACTTCAGGCAACCTGTCAAAATAAAAGTACGGTTTAACATGAAACGGAAAAATATTAGTCTTGTATTACTTTTGTACAGAATAATGTAGGTGTTTATATATTCCTATTTAAATAATTGAAATAAAACAATATATATGATAAAAAATAAATATTACAACAAGATTAACCACTTAATTGTAGAAAAAAATACTACAATTATTATTTAAACGTTTTAAACTGAATATAACTTTTCTTCCATGTATTGATTTTAACAGTAAACCTCTGTTTGTTTGCCAAAAATTAAAAGGGTTTATTTTTCATTTGATTAAAAATAAATGTTTATGCTTTCATTTGATTATCAGAAAAATTTAAACACATAAGAATTTCTAAAAGAAAAAAAAAAAAAAAAAGATTGTAGAGCCCTACTGTTCAAAATGTTAAAATAGAGTGTTTTGGACTTATTTTTTCACTGAAATAAATGTTTTCGTTATTACACAAAGTTGGGTAGCAGTTTTGAAGTATTTTGTCTAGCGTCAATTATATCGTCAGTTATATCGTTATCGCAAATTTTGCTTTATATCGTGATAAATTTTTTTGACCAAATCGCCCTGCCCTAGTTCAAACAACATGTGAAAGTTAGTTTTGCATCCGATGACCCCTTTAAAAAGTCATGTTCTGGGTTAAATACAACAGCTTTCTAACAACAGCGTTTGTAGCTTGCTTAATTTAGAATGCATTGACAATACCTCTACTTAGTCTATGAGTGTTGCGATATAGAGGGTTTGCACTTACATCACGGTTTGGTCAGTCACCCAGATGCTCGGCCATATTGGCGATACTAGGATGTAAACAACAGCATGAACATGTACTACTCAATACGTTCTGCTATTTTATGCTGTCTAAATCATACCGTGTGGAAGCTGCTAAATCATATAGAGAAGGACTTAGTAAGCAAGAGAAGGGCATGATATTTTGACAAACTAAAGTTAATAGGTGGTAAAGATACATACAAGCAGTATTAATTAAGATATTAGACTAATATTTCACCTAACTGACTGGAAATGAAAAGAACAAACAGAAATATTCAGATTCTTGGCCTGTAAATCCTGGTTCAGTTTGGCCAACCACACACGCCTTTTGTTCCTCAGACAGTTTTTTTTTGCACTCTTCTCCTTTTGTCAGTCTATAGTAGTCCAAATGTCTTTTCCGGTCTGGCTGATTAATACAGCTTATAACACAAGCAATAAACAGCTAAATATGCGAGTTTTGTTTGGTTCAGTGGCATTGTTTACATTCAGTTTCGCCAACTGATGAAGAAAACGCTCTATACCGGTTATGACAATAATCATGATATTTAAATAATGAAATATTGTTATTGTGTATTGGGATTGTCTCAATATACCGGTATTGGCGATATTTAAAAAATAAATAGTACACATAAGATAATATGACGTTTAATAAGACACCGCCATTTTGAAGCCTTAAACTATCACGTGCCATTTGTTTTATTCATTCTCGACACCAGAGGGCTGTCACGCAGAAAAGGAATCGCTGTAGTTTCAGTTAGTTGTCGCTGGAGCTGAATAAAATGCAGAAAGAACTTTTTTGTTTGATAAAAGATGAGAATCAGCACACGATAACAACAGGTGTATCTGTGTTCTTCAAGGCACCTCAGGTATTTTCATATGGATAATGTATATTTATATTTATACACCTACCTGACTGGAAATAATAAGAACAAACACAAATGTTCTCAAGATTCTTACCCTGGAAATCCTGGTTTAGTTCAGCCAACCACAAACACCTTTTGTTCCTCAGACAGTTTTTTGCACTCTTTTTGATTTCTTGGATTTTTTTTTGCAGTCTATAGTATTCCAATTTTTTTCCCCAGTCTGACCGATTATTACAGCCTAAAACATGACAATAATTGACCATTTTCAGCAGCAATAATCAGCAAAATATGGGAGTTTTGTTCAGTTCAGTGGCATTGTTTTTGCTATTTGAAAAACAAAAACCAAATGAGACCAATATATTGACATTTGTTAAGATTTATTTACACAGTTCAAAGAATGACAAGTTAGAATCAACTCATAAAAATGCTATGATTTCTGAAGTGAATCAGAAATTTTAAGTGTTTTAAGTATTACGAGTACATCAAGTCATATTTTCATCACCAGCTTCAATTTGTCCCTACATATACGTTGCAGATCACTGTAGCTCAAAGACAGGTGCAGTGACTAATAACATACAACCCACAGTGCAAGCAGCATGTGTACAAAGGGTGAGCAAATAGTCGCTCAATCGAACTGTTAATATGTGTTCTGATAATGACAACAGCAACTTGAATGTCAGTTTTCTATCAAACGGTTTCCATTCTCAGTGTTTACATTTTTGGTGTAGCGGCAGAAGCCCACTGCAGAGGAACCAACACCTAGGCACCTTACAGGCAATCACAAACACCATGTCATTAGGAGTGCATGCTAGGAGACAAGACTGGATTTACGGAATGTAACCTAAAACACCAGTATCAGTGCTGAAAAAGTGCCAAGTGAAAAGACTTTTCAGGACACAAGCGGACAGACGTACACACAGTGATGAGGTCCAAGAGGCATGAACATGGACAAGATGTTACACGGGGTCAGAAACGGTTCATAAGAGGACTGCCTGTGGGGGTGAAGATAAAGCAGAGCTCTGTTATGTTGTTTCAGCTTTTGTTGAGCGTCCATAGAGGATCCAAACTACTGAGCGGATCGTCGCCTTCTGGTGGTCCCTGCAGGCCTTTGCCTTCCTGCGGCTGAAGGAAGCTTTGCTTGTTAAACCGCTGCTTGCCTCGATGGGCACTGTCCATAGTAAAGGCTTCAGGTGTGAGAGAAGCAAGCAGGTCTAAAGATGAGGAGGTGGGGGGAGAAGGAGCCCGAGGCACTGCTTCAATGGATGGGTGGTGATTTGAGACGGGAGATGCAGGAGTGGACCCGGTGAACCCATTCCCTTGGCCGGTAGGAGGCGAAGGCGACTTCGTCTTGCCTGGAGAAGAAGTACAAGACAGAGGAGGACTGATGGAATCAGGCATAGCTTCATAACAAAGCGGCTCCTGAGAAGGCTGAAGTGACATATCTGTTGGATCTGGTTCTGCTGTGTTTGCCACTTCAGACATAGAGGGCATCTGGTCTTGGCCGGGCTCTTGTTCATGGTCAACACTGGGTGGTCGAATGCTAAGTTTGGCCACGGTGGCTTGTATGGAACTAATAGGCATGTCTCCTCCCAGAACAATGTCCTGAGATTCCTGTCGTGAGTATGACTAGAAAGACAAAGAGATACAAAATATTAGATAATCACACTGCTGTTTGGTTTACAAAAAGGAGAGCGAGAAAGAAATATAGGTGTTACCTTTAATGCAATGTTATTTGGGGTACTGGTGCAAGGGGATGTAATAATGCCGTGACGTTGCAGAACCTGCTCTGTGTGCTTAAGAACGGCCTCATAGCAAAATTTGAGGTGAAGCTGTGAAGGTTTTTTAACAAAAGTACCATTAAACTCTATCAACTGAACACTCTGTGCAAATTCTCAAACATCATTAGGAGTGTACCATTACCTTTTCTTGCAGCATGTTCTTCCTTTGCTGCCTCATCTTCCTTACCACCTGGATCAGGTCAGGTATGTCATTGCCAGCTTCAATTTCTTGCAGAGCTGCATAAAGCAGACAGAAGGCACCAGTACGGCCAACACCAGAACTGTGAGAAACAGAAACAAAAAAAAATGTACTTGATCTTTTCTACTTTGGCTTAGCCTTGCCTATGTGTTCAATATAATTTGTATTTGGGGGCGGGATCAGGAAAGGTCCTCGAGCTGGGATTCGAACTCAGGATGCCCATAGCACAATGGCGCTATATGTCGGTATGCGGCCCACTGGTACCTGCAGTGCACTACGACTGGAGTGTGTAGTGGGCGCTGAAGCAGGTAATGTCCGTGGACTTCTTGAATGAAACGGATGAGGTTGCTTTTACTCTCTGGAAGGCCCCTTTTCGGAAAAATAAAAACAAAAACTATTAGTGTTTGAAAAGGTTGAAATTTTAATAGATTGACTGTTTTAAGAATGAGTCCTCACAGTTCAGGCCATGAAGTAAACTGTAGGTGTACAACGGTGCGTCTCAAACTTTGATCCCGATACTGCAGTCCTATCATGCGCTCTATATGGGTAGGAGTGCTCTTCTGAGTGGTCAGGGTAAGGGTAATTGGCCCCTGAGCAAGTTGTTGGCCTCTCTCTGATGGAAAGTATGGCAACACCTTTTGCTGGAAATAAAATTAAACACATTGTAGATCACTTAAAATCAGGGGTGCCTAAACTCGGTCCTGGAGGCCCAGGGTCCTGCAGAGTTTAGCTCCAACCCCAAATAGACACACCTGAACCAGCTAATCAAGCTCTTACTAGGCATACTAGACACTTCTCGGCAGGTGTGTTAAGGCAAGTTGGAGCTAAACTCTGCAGGACACCGTCCCTCCAAGACCAAGTTTGGGCACCCCTGCTTAAAATAATTTTAAAAGTGAGATTTTAGAACTTTTCAGAAAAACTCATGCCAAAGGATATTTACCTTCTCCAGTTCTTGCTCAGAGACTAACATGACAATTACAGAAACTTTCTGCTCATAAACCATGAGCCAGAAGTCGGCTGCTGTGCCAGTGAGGGGAGCCTGTGTTGCAATGAGCCGGGGGCAGTATGGAGACAGGTCCTCAATGAAACTGGCATTGATGTAATCATCTTTACCGGAGTGCAAGACAACACGATTGCAGTCGTAAGGCATCACATCCTGATGGCGGTTCTTCATAGTGTAGCAACGAGCAATAGCAATAGAGAGTTGGCGAGTATCCTTCTCCTGCTGCTCTTGCAGCTCTTTCCATTGAGCATCAAGTTTCGACAGACCTCCCTCCCAAGTTGGGCGCTCTAAGGATTGGACTGTTGATTTAAACCGTCCTAGCTGTGCACTGAGTTTCGAGACCCTCTCTGGTGCTTGGTAAGGGTCACCCTGGATAAGTCTTACGCCCTCTGCTTTTTTTCTGTGATGCTCCTCCTGAGGGTCAGCTTTTGTGGGTAGTAAAACATTGGCGGTGTCCTTGGTGCCTCCATGCTGGCTCTCGGGGCTTGAAGAAAGCAAGTCATCAGTACTAGAGTTCTGTCGCTGAAACAAAGTGGAGTCAGATGGAGTCATGGGACCAGTGGGTGTTGGAGCCTGAACTGAAGATTGTGGTAATGTTGCTCCTCCAACTGGGGTAAGAGCAGGAGATGGTCGCTGGGTGACAATACCAAGCGAGGGAGGACCAGGAGAGGGAGAAGGTGATGGGGCAGGAGAAGGTAGCACATGAGGCTGTGGTGCCCCTGGTGCTCCTGAGGATGGAGGTATCATGCTTTGAGGCCCTGGGGGAGCAGCAGCTACAGGATGCTGCATTGGTCCAGGAGCAATGTTTCCACTTTGTGGAACAGCATAAGATATTGGGCCTCCCGGTAGCTGTTGTGGGGCTAAAGGCTGTGAAGTGGGTGGCTGGGACTGAGGCTGCAGAGGTGCCACAGACTGGTTGGACACCATAGGAACACCTCCTGGGAAACTCAAAGGTACAGAGCTAGAAGGAATGGTTGGCTGAGGTTTGTAAATATTGTGAGGGAGTGCTGGAGGACAAGACTGGGGAGGGATTTGAGGATGAGGGTGGTTTAGATGCTGTGAGGGAGTGCTAGGGTGCATTTGTATCTGTGATGAGAGAGGGCCGTGAGGTTGAACAGGAACAGTAGGCCTCAGAGGGACTGCTGGGTACGCTGGCTGTTGGTTGGGTTGATGAGTCGGGATTATCTGTGACTGGGGGCAGTGAGATAGCGGTTGGGAGACTGCGGGCATTTGTGGATGAGAGGAAGGAGACATGTGAGTGGATGGCGCATGCATTTGTGGCTGTTGGGGAGGAGGCATCTGTTTTGAGGCAGGAGGTATCTGCATATGGGGAGCAGGGCCTAAATGATGAGAGGATGGGGGTATCTGGGGGTGAGGAGCACGGGGTAATTGATTGATGGGAGCTGTTTGGGGCTGTGAAGCAGGGGGAATCTGTTGACTGACATGCGCTAAGTGTGGCATTGACCCAGAGGGCACTGGCTGGGAGGAAGGAGGAATTTGTTGATTAACATGGGCTAAGTGTGGCATTGACATAGAGGGCACTGGCTGGGAGGATGGAGGCATTTGCTGATTAACATGAGCCAAGTGTGGCATTGACACTGGTTGGGAGGATGGGGGCATCTGCGGGGATATGCCTGGATGGGGCATCTGGCCCGGGGGGACAGTGTTAACTTGTGGAGTTTGGGACTTCGGGACAAATGAGACAGGGGGGTAACCCTGATGGGGCTGCATGTGGGTGGCTGGAGCTCCAAACTGTCCTTGGATTTGAGGTTGATGAAAGTTTGGTGCTCCTGGTTGTCTTACTTGAGCTATGTACTGTGGGAACTGAGGCTGAGTATGCTGTGGAGGCTGTGGCCCAGGCAAAGGTCTTGGCATTTGCTGTTGAGTTGGTACAGGTGGGTAGAATGACTGTGGTTGACTATGACTACCCTGTTGAGCAAATACCTGCTGAGGTTGATGCTGTGGATGAGGGCCTGGCATTGCCTGTGGAGGCTGTCTTATGGGAGCAACAGGTTGTTGCATGTACTGGACATGGGGTGTCATCTGAGGTGGAGCTGCATACACTGATGACACTGGTGGCATTGATTGGTGTTGGCCAAGAGGAGGCATAACTGCCTGGACAGATGCAGGACTGTAGCTAGGAATAGGAGTCTGTACACTATCCACTGTAGTGGTGGAAGGTCGGACTGGAGTGACTGGTGGGCCGGGTTGGTTCTGTGAAGATGGAGGGCAGTACCCAGACACAGATGGTGGTGGAAGGACTTGAGGGTTGGGCAGCTGTGGGAACTGTTGCTGTGCCAGAGGATGCTGGGGAAGACTGTGACTGAAACTCTGAGAAAGTTTTGGGAAACGGGAGATCTGAGCAAGAACTTCAGGAGGCGGTAAGTTTGGAGGAAATCTGGGTTGTGTGTAGAGTAAAGAAGAGTTAGCTCCAGGCCAACGCAGAATAGAGCTAGCAGCGGGATGACCAGACGGTGGAATGGTAAGTTCAGGAGGCAAGCTGCGTAGCTCTTCTGGGAGATCTCCACCAAGGGCTAGGATAGCAGCACTCAGCTCTGCCAGTTCAGGGTCATCGAAGTTGGCAGGATCCACACTTTGGCCTTTCTTCGGGGGCGGTTTTGGGGCAGTGGGTCTTTGGGGTGCCTTTTTTTTTAGCTCTCTGTCAAACATTAAGCAAAGTCAAACTTTATATTAAAAACACTACTTCTTACCAAGAGTTTTGAGTAAACAGATTGGTGATCAAACTCATAATTACTTTTCCATTAAGGCTTGTCTCTCTTCTTTTCGAGCTTTGCAGACAGTCTTGGCTTTCTCCAACAGGCGAGAGGCCTTTGTTTCCAGATCTTCATAAAACTCTTTGCCCTCCTGAGATTTCTTCATTAGATCTTCATAGGCCTCATAGGAGGCCACAAGCATCTGTACAGTGCTGTTCCATCTAAAAAGTAAATGGGTATACTGATGATGCTACACTTGCAAAAATGTCTGAATATTTGTCACGTAAATGTGATTTTTTTTTAGTCATACTTGTGTTCAGTTTCTGCCAAGCCCTTGCGCACAGTGGCATACTGTACATTAGCTTCTGTCAGCGCCTTCAGGATATTCTCTTGAGCTGTCAGGTTCTGATCAAGGTATAATTTTACCTGCCCATACTTCCTAAGCTGCTCCTCAAACACTTTCTATGAGG
This sequence comes from Garra rufa, assembly GCF_049309525.1. Lineage (NCBI taxonomy): Eukaryota > Metazoa > Chordata > Actinopteri > Cypriniformes > Cyprinidae > Garra > Garra rufa. The sequence goes on along the minus strand of NC_133369.1, from coordinate 12,870,230 downwards.
GAAAAGCAAGCAAAGATAAAACGATCAGTAACAGATTTCTAATACAATCCCTTTGAAAAATAAATAGCATAGTCATGTAAAGCTCATACTTTCATGTCAGCACGGTTAGTTGTAACCAGAGAAGCAGTGATGTCATCCTGCTGAATGAGGTCTCTAAGCTGCTTTTCTAGGGAGCTTCGTTGCTCCCGCATTTCTTGCACTTTACCCAAAATTCTCTTCATAGTCTGAAGACCTGCCATCTCATCTGAAAATGTCAAAAATTGTAATTTTCATAAACACAAATAACATTATTTTTCATGTCAATTATTTAAGTCACAAAATACCCACCCTCACTAAGCTGAGGTCTTGGCAATGCCTCTCTAAGGGTGTCTAGTGGTCCACCAAGAAGTCTCAGATTGCTGATGTGCAGATTCATGGCTCGATGAAGTTCGGTGTTGGTGAAGCTGGCTTTCTCGTGCGCTTCCAAATACTTTTCCAGGTCTCTCCGCAGCTCAGCCAGGGCTGGGGGCCGTTCTGGTACAGCCTGCTTCCCAGCGGCCTCTTCTAAACTTCGCTCCTCTGCCTCATCCTCATCCAATACATCTCGAATCTCTCGCAGAGAGGCTTCTACATCGGTGAACACACCTGAAAGGACTGAGGAGGGAGAAAGAGGAGTTGGATATAAGAATTTAGACTAATGTTGAACTGTACTGTTTTAAAGAGTTAATAAATAGCTTGAATTGAGAAGCACAACTTTATTTAAAAAGTAAACCTGAATCACCAAAATACTATAAAAAAGGACTTTTGAAGTGACGCCACTAACCCTGCATTGACTGAATTAGGTTTTTTACAGTATCAGGTCTCACACTCAACGCAGCACATTTTTCCATCAGCACAGAAGGAAGGGTATTATACATCTCCATATTGTCTACTGACTCTGGGTCCAGACCGAGAGAGTCCATGAACTGTCTGTGGGAATATGACAACTGAGACATTTAGATGCATACGTTTGTGTTTGTATGGTTTTTTTAGCTGTTTATACTCACTCTAGTGTCTCATTCCTGCTGTCTATTTTTGACATGACAATCCTTAGCAGCTTGGCCTTTTCTTCACTGTAAATTTAGCAGAAAGAGTTTTTAATAGTGAAACACTTGACACTTTGTCCCATATTGGATTGCCCTTCAAGTATAGCACATGGGAACTGACAATTATCAGGATAAGAAAGTGTTAAACAGTACATATACAGTTGAGGTCAAAAGTTGACATCCCCCCTTTCAGAATCTGCAAAATGTTAATTTTTTCCTTACCAAAATAAGAGGGATCATACAAAACCTTTTTGAATTTGAAGATCAGGGTAAATTTAACTTATTTTGTCTTCTGGGAAACATGTAACTATCTTTGTAGCATCTGAAGGGCAGTACTAAATGAAAACAAAAAATAGATATTTAGGCAAAATAAGGATAAAAAATTACACATCTCCATTCTGTTCAAAAGTTTTCACCTCTGGCTCTTAATGCATGTTTTGTCATTCTGGAGCATCAATGAGCATTTGAACAAGGTCATGTTTTATAAATTAAACTATTATTTTCTCTTGTGGATTATATGTAAACATATTTTATGTGAAATATCTTATTCAGGTGAGTCCTAAATAAACAATAACATGCATTTTGTATGACTCCTCTTGTTTTGGTAAAGTAATTAATATTTTGCAGATTCTGAAGAGGGAATGTACACTTTGAACCTCAACTGTGTGTGTGTGTGTGTGTGTGTGATATATATATATATATATATATATATATATATATATAGATATAGATATAGACAGATAGACAGATAGATACTACTTAGTCAAACCTGTAAAGAGAGGAGGCCTCATGGGCAGACATGGGCACCAGTTTTGCAAAAATGTCTGGGCCAGTGACACTGGGGTCTGTAGGGTTTACAGGCAAAGCTTTCACCAGTGGGGCTCCTGTGATGGATTAACATGAAACATTAATTCCTAGGACAGTTTCAAATCTTTCTACTTTTACTCATTTCTTTCAACTCCAGCAAACTCATAGGAACATGCACTTCTTCTAGTCATGCCATATAATGAATAAATGATATCCCCGTGCAGTTATAGAGCACTACAACATATGTCAGCCAAAATACCTTTCACTGACGTTAGTGTCTCCAGAGCTGGTACAGATTCATGGTAAATAAAGTCATTGTCTTTTTTGGCAGAATTAAACCTAAAATGAAAAGAGACATGAGAAGTGTCAAATCAGCTTCCTGCGATTTTTTTTTATACCAGATGAATTATGTCTTTTGGTAAGTTACGTATAACCATAATATCTGCTTACTTTCCCCCAATGACATCCATGGTAAATCTAAGAGCTTCCTGAACACTGTCTGGCTGACCCTTAGCCAGCTTAATTGCCTCGTTTAGTTTGTCTATTGAGCTTTGAAGGTATGCAACCTGTTGGAAAATAAAGTATTAGATTAACTACTTCTTTCTGAGTTCATTTCAAAAAGTATTTTAAAATCATCATCTTCCTCTTTCTATATAATAGCTTTTTTGTTTTATAATGGTTTCAGCTGAAGATAAAAGTTAACTCCAAGACGCATTAGTCACTGTCATTGTTCTTCCAAAAAAACAAAAATAAATTCATGACTAGAGGCTAAGATGAGGTTGAAACTAGTTCTCCATGCCAAAGAGCACAGATGGCCACTAACTGAAATTGAAGACAGAAAAAACAGACATGTTGTACCCTCTCTCCAAACTTCTGCTGCTCTTCAGCCTGTTTCCCCATGTGCAACTGTTGAGAGAAATAGGATTTGCATGACTTGCTTAGAAACATCAAAAATCACATTTAGATACCCTGCTCTGTAGTTAATCCAACCTTAGTTTGAACAGAAGACTCACATGAGCAATTGCAGCAAAGTAGTAAATCTTCATTTGCACTAATTTCTTCCAGTCTTTCTGTATCTTTCCTAACATTGATGCTGTTTCTGAGTTCTCCAGAGCTCTGCATGCCTCTTTGTAATAGTCCACCACCTGAAGACAAACTTCTATTTCAGTCATACAGCAAGCAAAGGGGATATATACACTACCAGTCAAAAGTTCTTGAACAGTAAGATTTTTAAGGTTTTTAAAGAACTCTCTTCTGCTCACCAAGCATTTATTTAATCCGAAATACAGCAAAAACAGTACAATTTTGAAATATTTTTACCATTTAAAATAATAATTTCTATTTCAATATATTTCAAAATGTAATTTGTTCCTGAGATTTCAAAGCCGAATTTTTAGCCTCATTACTCCAGTCACATGATCCTTCATCATTTTCTGATTTGCTGCTTATTATTATTATGTTGAAAACAGCTGAACAGCTTTGATCAACTGAAACAGCATTTATCTGATATATATATTCTACAAGCTTTTGAATGGTAGTATAAAATGTTAAAAAGCATTTTTATTTCAGATAAATGCTGATCTTTGGGAAAAAAAGAACTGTTTATATTGATATAAATACTAACAAAAATGAATGATTTCTTTAGGATCATGTGACACTGAAGACTGGAGTAATGATGCTGAAAATTTAGCTTTGATTACAGGAATAAATTACATTTTAAGATTATATTCAAATAGAAAACAGTTGCTGCAAATAGTAAAAAAAAAAAAATTCCAAATTTGACTGTTTTTGCTGTACTTTGGATCATATAAATGTAGGCTTGGTAAGCAGAAGAGACTTCTTTAAAAACATTACGAATCTTACTGTTCAAAAACCTTTGACTGGTAGTGTATATATCCATGAAAAATGCTCAAATTTAGTAACAAACTGTAATCTTAAAATAAAATTTCAATCCAGGGTACTAAATAGTAGCAATAAGGTGGTACCTGGGCACTTATCCGAGCGACGAGAAAGCTCTTTCTGTTGTCCAACATAGATTTTTCCAACAGGCACTCTTGGGCCTGACCCTGAAAAGAGCAATTGGTACTTCAGCCCTAATCTACAGCATGGCAAAAAATATGTATTCAAGTGTCCTTGTGATAGCAGATGAGTGAAACTAACCAGCATTAGGTTGATGTTGAGATTGAGGATCTGGTGACTCATGTCCACACTGAAGTTGTGGCTGAAGTGGTCTCTCAGATAGGTGAACGCTCCAGCCGAGCACTGGAAGTGTGTGCAAGATACTTTCATTCCCTAACAGTGAGAGGAAAAGTGAGAGTTAGGATGCAAATTGCGTTAATTAATTATGAGTTCCAAACCAGGAAAAACATTCACATACTGCTTGAACTCAGAAATTTGGAATTTTATGAAATCTGACTTTTCCCACTTAGTCACAACCTCACATGGCACACCCACAGACTGCTGACAATCTGTTGGATGCGTATTGCTCACAAAACTCTAAAGCATTTTCTCAATCTAGTGTCATATAAAATGGTGGTGGTGGCTGAATCAGTAATTCTGACATGATGTGCACACTGCATTAAATCACATGATACTTAAATTGCTGTATGTATGCTGTCTCTTCTCTAATTCAGCTCACCTCTTCAGACACCCTGTTGTCCATGGCTCCCAACATTGAATGGAGAGCTCCTACAACATGGAAAACATGACTTGAATCAGGAAACAAGCCTGGTTTTGAACAATACCTTATTTAAACCATGCAGTCATTGACTAGAGGAATAATACGTATCAGTCTAGTACTAACTCACCCAAATTATAAAGGATGCAAGCCTGCTCATAGCAGATGTCCTCATGGGTCACTGTCTTCCCAGAAAATATCTCTGTCCTGGATATTAAACAAGAAAAGTGTAAGGGGAAGGCAGTATACAAGAGGGAAACACTATGGCTGGGTTGGTGCCCTCACCAGGAAATGGGAACAGCAGCTTCCTGCCCCAATCCTAAAGGCACACGACTCTGAAGATAGTGTAGTTGTCCGAAATATTTCCTTAAGGTGCTGCAGCCCTCAAAGTCTCGTGTGACATTCACAGCACTCTAGAAAGACAGGACGATGCAGAGAATGTAGAAAATGCATGATCATAGACTTGCCGTCTATCGGTTGCTTGACTGGAAGAGCATGGTAATAGAAATGTTCAGGGAAGACACGATTAAAAGTATGTCTTGAATGCATTGTAAGATTTACCTGTCTCAGTTGCTCCAGTTTCTTCAGCTGCTCATTATAATTGTCAGGATCCTCACCGTAGTTCTTCAGTATAAACTGAGAAAAGGGAAAAAGCAGGTAGAGATTTGTGCATGAAAGAAACAAAGTAAGGGAGTGTTCTGATATTTCAGGCCACTAACAAGACAATACAAATTTTCACTAGAAAACAAATATTGAAAATGTTAAATACATTTTATTTTTAAAAAAATCAAAGAATGCTAAATTATTTTTTGCATTCTTCAAATTAAGGAATTAAAGTCAAAATTTCTCAATATCTTGAACCCTGGACCACAAGTAGCAGAGGTATGTTTGTAGGAATAGCCAAAAATACATTTTATGGGTCAAAATTAATTTTTTTTTTTTTTTAATTAATGATGTCAAAAATCATTAGGATATTAAGTAAAGATCACGTTCCATGAAGATATTTGTATATGTCCCACCATAAATACATCACAACCTAATTTTTAATTAGTAATATGCATTGCTAAGAACTTCATTTGGACAACTTAAAAGGACCCTCAGATTCCAGATTTTCAAATAGTTGTATATCGGCCAAATATTGTCCTTTCAAATGATGTATAACTCTCACATTTTAAATGAATTGACCCTTATGACTGGTTTTGTGGTCTAGGATCACATATTTATATATTGCAAAATCTTAAATACTTCTAATTTACTATATTTTTAATGTTAATTATTTATTTTCCACTAACAAGAGCATTCAATACAAACAAAAGTAACCAAGAAAGAAAATATCAAATCATTTGACATTAAAGGTTGTATCAGCGATTTCTAGCCTGAAACATAAAGTGTCAATTTCAGCTGACCTTTCATCACGATCCGCTCGCTGCCTGCCCCATAAATTGTCTGTGAAAAAAACGCGTCTCTCTGGTCAGCCTAGGGTCCGAGATATGCCAAAAAAACAATCGGCACTACCAACCTTTCCACAGATAAACAAACAGTGTTCCAACCAATCAGCGTCAGGGGTTTGGTGTTGTGGACTTTCCTACTGGTGCAGGGATGTGAGGGAGGCGGAGCGAAAGTCCACAACACCAAACCCCTGACGGATCGTGAAGAAAGGTCAGCTGAAATTGACACTTTATGTTTTAGGCTAGAAATCGCTGATACAACCTTTAAAGAGACACTGAAAAAATATATTTTTAGGCTTTTACCATGAAACCTACAACAAAATTTGGAAAAGCAGTTCCTCTTGAACCTCAATTCACTAAATTATAATAGTTCTGTCAGTTTGTTTGCATGCAATGTCAATAATTACCACGCATAAACATAAACAACCACCTTTAACAATATGAACCTGCCATTCTTCCTTTGGCCTAGTTTGTTAGGAACGGATCCAATAACTAACATGACGCAAGCTGATAAAATTCCTGACTGCTGTGAGGAAGTAAAGCATAAGGAAGCGTGATTTTTGTTAAGTTTAACACATTAATATAAACATTTGATTCAAAAACAGTAATTTTAATGTATTCTCAGAAAGGGACTCTGCAGTAATTGCAGAGGAAACAATAATAGGTATAAACAGAAAACACAGATGAATGACTTTTGTGGAATGTCACTGTAACACATACCATAACAACATAATATGGCAGTGTTTAGGTTAGTGAATGAGCAAAAACAAATAGCTTCTAATAATTAAAAAAAAAGGTTTTGATTTTTTATTCCCCTGAAAATAACATTTACTTAACTTCATATCTTTCAAAACTCACATGACTCTGTCAGTGGATCTTAAAATGAGTCATTTGTAACGGAATGTCTGTTTTGATGTTTCTACACGGTTCTCACACAATGCTATAATATGACCAAAGAAGATTTGGAATGTAGTACAGGAGTAATTATGCCTATTATGTTTTTTTTGTCATTTTAGAGTTGGACATCACCAGTCCCCATCCCCTTTTATTGCATAGACAATTATTAAACCATCTTCTTGTATTCCGCAAAATAAATAAAGACAAACTGATGCTGAGTGACACCTGGGTAAGTAAATAACGACAGACAATTTTGTGTAATAACAGATATATTTTGTTTGAACTGTTACTTTAACGAAACACATATATAGCTCATATAACAGCTGAAAAACAAGGCCCTGGGCTAAAACCTGAGTTTTGTGGTAGATGACCTATACAAATCACGCTGTTTTGTTTGTTTTGAGTGTGTCTCGGAGCGATGACAGTAGAGAGTGGCTCGATCAGGCCTGTGTGGTCCTCACCTGTTTGACAGTCGGGCTGAACTGAAACTCCCCTGCCTCCTTCAGATCCAGCCAGATCATCGGCATTCGCGGCACGGCTTCCATCGCAGCCGCCGATTTCGCTGAGCCGTCTACAGTAGAATAGTATTATAGCGATCACGCACCTGGAAAAATAGCCGCGGGAATATTATTTTCAATTTTACAGCTCTGAACGACTGTGTCATGTACCCATTTACACCCATAAAGGAAGCGATTGCAGCTTCCGGAAGTGACGTCATGCGATGTGAACTCTGATTCTGGGAAATGTGGTTCTGCAAAAAAGAACAACGTTTTTGATGCTTTATGAGTAGGCTACTTGCTTAAATATATGATTTAACCTTAATATTGATGCAACTATGTTTTGGTTTCCCTGATCATTTATATATTTCATGTTCTGCACTAAAGTGGTTCTGTACTGTGCACTGTTTCATAGTGATGTTTATTCCAATTTAAAAAAATACTGGTACTATTAATAACCTATTGCATTTGTAAAAACTGCAGAGAGATTATATTACTTTATTAAAGGATACTGTGTCAATTATTTAGAAAATACTGTAAAAACTACCTAACCTTCTAGGTAGTTTTAATTTAACTCAACTATTGCTTAAAAATTACTATATATACAGTGCCTTGCGAAATTATTCATACCCCTTCATTTTTGTTCCCATTTTGTTATGTTGCTGCAAATTTATTAAAAATAAAAAACTGAAAAGATCCCGTTGCATAAGTATTCATACCCTTTTCTGGGACACTCGAAATTTAGCTCAGGAGCATTCATATTGCTTCTAGATGTTACTACACTTCGAGTGGAGTTAAACTGTGGCAAATTCATTTGAATGAGTATGATTTAGAAAGGCACACACCTCTCAGAAAAGGTCTAACAGCTGAAAATGCATATCAGAGCAAAAACCAAGTCCTGAGGTCAAGATAACTATAACAATTCACATAACAAGTGAAACTTGCTCTGCTTCTGTTGCCTTGTAAGAAAATATTTTCATATATATTTTCTTTATATATTTAGTACATTTAGTTTGTTGTCCAATTTTCCTCTAATTAATTTCTATCCGATTTTAATAAACTGAAAATGTATTGTATACAGTGGAGACCAAATTCTGAGGTCTATTGTATCTCTGTTATTGCTTATTGTCTTTTCAACAGGGTAGACATTAAATAGAACAAAAGATGACAGTTGTATGTAAAGAAGTGTTCTGTTCGTCTGTTTGCTGTTAGACTGATGAAATATGCTTCAAATGTGAGCAATCAAGACACATGTCACTGTGGTCAAATATTTCTATTCTAATTGCTTTATTTAATCTGACAAATAGTTATGGTAGTGATTATTTGTTGGGGAATAAAATAGCTATCAGGGTTATGTTCAATTTTGGTTGAGTTGGTGTTCTATCACACCCACACATGTGCACATAATTCACTTCTCTGTTCAGCCACCTGGGAGCAGCATTGGTCTTCATACCTACTAACCAGTCAGTATAACAGGGCTGGGCATTTTCGGTCCTAAAGGGCCTCAGTCCTGCGGATTTTGTATGTCTCCCGTATCAGACACACCTAATTCAGGTTTTCTCTGCTAATGAGCTGATGAGTTGAATCAGGTTTTAGATGAGGGAGACATACAAAATATGCAAATTTAAAAACCCCAGGTCTACTGTATGTGTGTTTTTAGCTCAAAAATCGTCAAATAGGGAACTGTTTCTGGCTAGTTCTCTTCCTTTAACAAATAAAAATGTGGTTCTTTTGAACTTTTTTAGATATAGCTGTAAAGATTAGTGTTCCGAATTGGGAGTAGACAGTTCTCAGATAAAAATAAAAAAAAGCTTCTGGGTTAAGCATTGCTTGATAAAAAGAAAAAAAGGAACTGCAGAGCACTGAAAAAAAAAAAAAACCCTGAGAACTTTAAAATTATATTAATAAATTAAATTAAGAAACATTTTAAGAAAAAAGGTAAATATAACAATGACATTAACAATATAAATAGGCTACTCAAATACATTCAGTAGTTTACAGGTCATATCAGTATACTACTACGTCTAGTTATGAATTTGTTTTGTATATATTTTTAACATTTATGTACATGGCATTTGACACTGTAGAACATGCAGTTGTGTGGTGTTCTTTTGTTTGTTTTGCATTTAATACCTTTTTAATTGTTTTTAAGGACTTTAATTTGATCTCCTAATGCATCAACTGATTGATCTGATATCCAAAACCTGACTAGAAAATAAAAGACTGTCAATTTAGTTGACACTTAGTTGCCAATTAGCAACATTTAAAAGAAAAGAAAAAAACTTTGACATTTCTTATTTTTATGCCATTTTGCCCAAAAGAAACAAAGCAAAGATTTCCTTGTCTAGTAAGACCATTCAGTAGGGGAGAGCGGGGTAAGTAGTCACACGGGTAAGTTGTCACACTGTTCATACAGTAACTCCAATACTAGAGGCTTTATCTCAAAAATGAAATGGCCACTTTGTGTGACTTCTTCTTCTATAGTCAACCTCCTGTTCACATGTGGTCAAGACTGCTTTAATCTGAGGTGAGCACAATTTTTATATTTTTTGACCTAAAAAGTACAAACAAATCACTTTAAATTTTCTTCAGTACAACTTTGTTATAGTAGGTATAGGTATTATTATTTTGCACAAAATAGAGGAGACAGTAACGTGTCTTTTGATACTTTAGCTGACGTGCTATGTTGAGCTAACCCTGACATTTTGCCAACATTAGCATACATGTCAGTTTGGGGCAAGTTGTCTTATTGATTTTGGGGCAAATTGTCACAAGTGCACATTCTCCATTTAACAGTCTATAACTCCGTAATGAGATAAGATATGAAAATGTGATGAATACATCATATGTGCCTGAGGCTTCCTTCTTTCATTTGGTAAGACATTTATTACATTGTGATGTATGGTGCTCAGTAAAAGTTACACAGTGTGAAAAGTGTGACAACTTACCCCGCTCTCCCCTACAATAATAATAAAAAAAAAACTAATTAAATAATTCATAAACAGCCCAAATCATTTAAAGAGACACTGGAAAAAAAATCAGGCTTGGAGCCTACAAGAAAATCTGGAGAAGCAGTTACACTAGGGTAGTGAGTGACCAAATACTCACCAAATGGTGCCACCCAAAACCCATATGACTTTTTTTTCAGTGGAACATAATATAAAAATAAGTCATTTGTTGTATGTCTGTTCTTTTAATACATTTGAGTAAATGGTGACCAGTCAAGTAAGATTTTTTATTGAATTAAAGTTTAAATGTCTCTGTAGATTTCTCATACAAATCTATATGTGACCCTGGACCACAGTTATGAGGGTCAATTTTTTGAAATGGAGATTTACACGTCATCTGAAAGAAAAGAAGAATAAGGCTTTCCATTGGTGTATAGTTTGTTAGGATAGGACAAAATTTGGCTGAGATACAACTACTTGAAAATCTGGAATCTGAGGGTGCAAAAAATCACCTTTAAAGTTGTTCAAATGAAGTTCTTAGCCATGCATATTTCTAATCAAAAATTAAGTTTTAATATATTTACAGTAGCACATTTGCAAAATATGTTCATGGAACATGATCTTTAATTATTATCCCAATGATTTTTGGCATGAAAGAAAAATCAATCATTTTGACCCCTAAAATGTATTTTTGGCTATTGCTACAAATACCCATGCTACTTAGGACTGGTTTTGTGGTCCGTGGTCACATATATGGCATTTTCCATAACAATATGCACTGGTTGATTGCATTTTATCTAGAAGTGTAAAAAAAGTACAAAAACATTATACCTTAATTAAAAAAATGTAAATTTGTTAAAAATGTAAATTGGAGCATATTTTATATCTGTAGATAGGGAAATAATGTTAAAAGATGGTAATAGTATTAGGAAGGAAATGAATATCAGCCATCGTTTGAGCAACTTCTTCTTTCTTTCATTTTCTCTTTTTGTGTTTTGTCTGACACTCCACGTAACACATCTTGTGTAAACTAAACAAGTGAAACACTGATCTGAAATGCTGCGCATTCTTCTGCTTCTGCTGCCTGGTAAGAAAATATTTTCTTATGTATTTTGCACATTTAGTTTGTTGTCCAATTTTCCTCTAATTACATTTGATCAGATTTTAATGAACTGAAAATGTATTGTATATATACAATGAAGACCAAATTCTGAGGCCACTAGTAAAAATGTTGCTATTTTGTGTTCTTTTTATTTTCATTGAAAAATTACATTAAATGAAAAGCTAAAAAAAGATCTTATTAATACCTGATGTATACAGAGTTCACATTTATTTTATTAGTGACATATAAATATTACATAATCTTAAATATCTCTTATTTATTTATGCCATAACCTTTAAATTCTTTTTTTGTCTGGGCTCAGACTTTAGAATCATACTGTATATCTGTTATTGCTTATTGATTCATTATGTAAATAAGTTCTTAAAAGCTGTCACAATATATTTTATAATAAATTTATCTAAAACAGATATTGTCTCTATCCATTTCAGTTATCTACAGTAACAAATACTTTAAATAAATAAAATGTTCTGTGCTCCTCAGGTGTTCTCAGTGCTGATTGGAATGTAAAATATCCTTCTCCAATCTGTGCTGCGAGGGGATCCAATGTCACTATTGACTGTAGATTTACATATCCACAGGAGCAAGTAAAGCGAGTGCTATGGTGTTCAATGAGATTAAACCTTGATCAGATGTGTCGGAATTCGCCGTATGTTTATGATAGTGAAGCCAACAGTAATCAAAACAACTTTAAATACATTGGAAACAAAACCTCAGATTGTTCTCTTTTGATCAGTAATATTGATCAAACACATTCTGAAAAGTATAAATTCAGATTTATAACCAATACGAACATGTGGACAGGTGATTCTGGAGTGGAAATTTCAGTACATGGTAAATATAAAAGATTTATTGTTGATTTGTACCTACTTTTGTTGTTGCTATATTGTTCGCGTTTTTTTGTTTGTTTGTTTTTTGCCAAAAGAAATCTAGATTCATTATGGAGTATTTTTCCTGGTTTTTAATAGATTTAAGAGTGTCCATGAGCAGGTCAAGAGCAAATGGCAGCACAATAGTTGGAGACTCTTTGAATTTGACATGCACACTCAACTGTCCTGGTGATTTAGCTGAGGTTCAGTGGTTTAAGAATGGTGATCCGATTCAACAGTCAGAGCCCGTCCTCACCTTCAGCAGAGTAACTGCTGAAGACACTGGGAATTACTCTTGTTCTTTAAGAAACTTTAAAACAACTGTATCTGAAGAATTTACCATTTACATTGAAGGTTGGTTGAACTGGTAAACATATGAACATTTTCATATCTACGTAATCATATTCATATTTGGAAAATGTGAGATTTATTGTGCATAATTCAAAGTAAATGATACAGTATCTTTTTGTTGTCATCAATAGATGTCGCCGGGTTCTCAATAATACCAATTATTGTAGTGTCTTTAGTCTCACTTGTTTTCATCATTGCAGCTGTGATGCTTATAAGAAGGTAAGACATTTATGATTTGTTTGTGCTTGCACACACCAATATATTATACATTTCTCAGTTACTCTACCATCAGTCTAAATGAAACATTAACTGCATTTTAAAAGAGTTTGAAAGCACATTTGTGCATTTTGTGTAGCTGTCAAAGGAGAGTTTTGTAATGTTGGTGAGAGTCTGTGGTTAAGGCTTATGACACAAAGTAGCCAAACTGCATGTAGCCAAAATAATTTGTAACATGTTATAATTTAGGGTTAAAGAGTATAACTGCAGACGTAATTATTCATTCATTCAATCATAATAACGAGAATAACGAAATAAGTAATTTTTTAAATATTTCCTTGGAACCAGCCCCCTTTTCTGAAATCATCACAGATTTATAATGCATTTCTGTCATATTTACTCTTAGAAAGAAGGCAAGGAATCAAAGAAAACCATTGGATGAAAAAGAAGCCCAAGATTCTCTTTACAGCACTCCTCAAAAAAATGTAAAACCTACATAAAAATGTATAAGATGTACATAACTGCCTTTTTGAAAAGACCACCAAGCTTCTTAACCAACCTATAATTATTTTTAACCATCAAGCCTCTTTTGGTCAACCAGCTTCACACCACACTGGTTATCCTGAGCTAAGCTGGTCTTTTCAGAAGGCTAGACATAAAACGGAACAAAAGGATGACACTTAAACGTAAAAAAAAAAAAATGTTCTGCATAATCTGTTTGCTTTTAGGCTGATCCGAACCTACCGGAAGCTGACGATGTACAGCAGGAAGATGAAGTAGAATATTCTTCTGTCATCATTAAACCCAGAGAACTGCTTCCAATGTGAGCATACATATTTATACACACTGTAATTTTGTTTATTCTGACCACCAGAAATGATGCAACACAATTAATCATAGCTGACATCATATTTGTCTATTTTGACGTTATATTGTGATAGTAAATATGAGTATTATGAGTAAATTCACTGTATTTCACAGTGAGGACAATTTTCACTGAGTATTTCACTGTAATGATCTTTATTTTTAGGTCTGCATACACAGAGCAGGAGAATGATTCTACCATCTACAGCACAGTGATGAATGGTTAATCATACTCAATCCTACTTTTCAGATTTGTATCATGATATAAATGCAAACATGTGCCTACTGTGTGTGTGTGTGTGTGTGTGTGTGTGTGTACCTGGTATTCATCACGTTGTGGGGACCAAATGTCTCCACAAGGATAGGAATACCAGTAAATTTTGACCTTGTGGGGACATTTCTCAGGTCCCCATGAGGAAACAGGCTTATAAATCATGCACAATGAGTTTTTTTGAGGAAGTAAAAGTTTGCACAATCTCCTGTGAGGGCTAGGTTTAGGTGTAGGGTAGGTGTAGGGCGATAGAAAGTACGGTTTGTACAGTATAAAAACCATTACGCCTATGGAATGTCCCCATAAAACATGTAAACCAGTGTGTGTGTGTGTGTGTGTGTGTGTGTGTGTGTGTGTGTGTGTGTGTGTGTTAGCTCTAAAAATGTCAGATAAACTGTTTCTGGTTAGTTCTCTTTTTTATACAAATACAAATGTGCTTAATTTAAACAGACTACAGTCGTGGCCAAAAGTTTTGAGAATGACACAAATATTAGTTTTCACAAAGTTTGCTGCTCAACTGCTTTTAGATCTTTGTTTCAGTTGTTTCTGTGATGTACTGAAATATAATTACAAGCACTTCATACATTTCAAAAGCTTTTATCGACAATTACATGACATTTATGCAAAGTCAGTATTTGCAGTGTTGGCCCTCCTTTTTCAGGACCTTTGCAATTCGACTGGGCATGCTCTCAATCAACTTCTGGGCCAAATGAATCCTCTTTAGGAGACGATCCTGGCGCTTGCTGGACTTTCTTGGACACCCTGAAGCCTTCTTAACAATGCAGTGGAAAGTTTTTTTCAGGATTAAGTTAATTTTCATGGCAAAGAAGGGCTGTGCAATTCATCTGATCACTCTTCATAACATTCTGGAGTATATGCAAATTGCTATTATAAAAACTTAAGCAACAACTTTTTCAATTTCCAATATTTATGTAATTCTCAAAACTTTTGGCCACAACTGTAGACAGTTAAGCTAAAGAAAGCATTTTGGATAAGCATTGCTTGATACAAACAACAGTAAAAAAAGAAACATAAAGAGTACTGAAAAAACTTACAAACTTTAGAATTACACTATATCTATTTTTTAAAAGAATGTCTTCTGCTCACCAAGCCTGCATTTATTTGATCCAAAGTACAACAAAAAGAGAACAGTTTAGATTTTTTTTTTACTATTTAAAATAACTGTTTTCTATTTGAATATATTTTAAAATGTATTTTTTGTCCTGTGAGCAAAGCTACAT
Source organism: Garra rufa (assembly GCF_049309525.1). Taxonomy (NCBI): domain Eukaryota; kingdom Metazoa; phylum Chordata; class Actinopteri; order Cypriniformes; family Cyprinidae; genus Garra; species Garra rufa. Next base: position 12,854,960 of record NC_133369.1, on the reverse strand, counting down.
TTTCAGCATCATTACTCCAGTCACTTGATCCATCAGAAATTATTCTAATATGCTAATTTGCTGTTAAAAACATTTATTATTATTATTATTATTCTCATCATCATCAATATTTAAAACAGTTGAGTACCTTTTTCAGGATTCTTTGATGAATAGAAAGATCCAAAGATCAGCATTTATCTGACATAAAAAGCTTTTGTAACATTATACACTATACCATTTAAAAGCCTGGAGTCAGTATAGTTTTTTTTCTTTGAGAAAGAAATGATAGAAATCGATTCTTTTATTAAGCAAGGATGCTTTAAGTTGTTTAAAAGTGACGATAAAGACATATATATTGTTGCAGAAGATTTCTAAAGATTTCTATTTCAGATGCGTTCTTCTAAACTTTCTATCAATCAAAGAAACCTGAACAAAAAAAAAATCTACTCAGCTGTGAAATCACAGGACTAAATTACATTTTAAAATATATTCAAATATAAATAAGTTATTCTAAATAGTTATCAAAATTTGACTCTTTTTTGTTAGAAATAAATGCAGGCTTGGTGAGCAGAGGACACTTCTTCCAAAAACATAAAAAATCTCACTGGTAATGTAGGCTACGTTAATAAATGTATTCAATTACGAAACTTTCTTGGGGAAAAAAACATCAATATAATAAATAAATAATAATAGCAGCTATAAATATGTTTCTACGTCTATGTTTTGTATGTGTTTTTAACATTTAGCCTATGTATACCATTTATGACTGTAGGACTTGTAGTTTTGTGTGGTATTCCTTTGTTTTGTTTTGTTTTATAATGTATTTACGTAATTGAAACGTAATACAATGATCTGTTGAATGTAACTATTGTTACAGAACAAAATAAGCGTAATAAAGTTTTTGTGACATTTCTATTAGTTTTTTTTTAAATTGCTTTATTTTATCTTTATAAGCCTGCGTGATTCTATAATTGAATTTCATAATGCTATCCAAAACCTGACTAGCACGTAAAACTTTATCTAGTTGACTATCAACATTAGCGCCATCTAAAGGAGAAAAAATCCACTGCATTGAGTCTGTTCTCATGACAACGACTTAACACACGGAAGTTGAAGGCATGTGGCCAAACGAACTTCCGACGCACAGGTGAGGTTTTATCAGTTTTAGTAATTATTTTTAAATAAAACAAAGTGAGCAAGTGTGGTGAATTAGTTTATTCTTTTTATTTTGCATAGCTAAATACACAAACTAAACAATTTTTATTTGTTCTGTATGTTATTATTTTGTTTTTGCTACGCATGTTAACGAAAAAAAAAGACAAAAACATGATCAATTGTTTTTGTAACGCTAAGTCGTTCTCAAAATAATTGTTGTTTATGTTATATATACTCAGTTTTCAACTCAGGAACTGAAAATACCAAAACACAAAATAAATAACCAAAAGAACGTCTGTTGACAAAAGAGCATTTGTTGACATTTTCTCGACCTTTATCTCTTTGTAGTTGACTGCTCTGCATTCATGACTGAAAAATGCCCAGATTTCATGAGCGTCCAGGCCAAACACACTGTCATCCTGCCACAAAAACACCTGACCAGAGCAGTCTGATAGCTAACAGATACATAATCCAGCACAGACTCGGGAAGGGAAGCTTCGGCACTGTTTACCTTGTTAAAGACACAAAGGCAGTAGCAGCGGACAGACTGTAAGTCCTTTAATATTTTTCGCCAACAATGTTCTTTACAGCAGGTCACAACTAAATCCAATCCTCTGATGGTTGAGTTTTTGTGGAAAGACTTCTGCATGTCTCCTGTAGTGGTCATAATATTAATTTATGAGTAAGCAAAGAATATGCTATAACATACTGTCATAAATTAGAATCTCTCATAACTGAAGTAGAAATATCACAGATTGTATCAGTTTCTGAGGTGTCTTTAGAACTGAGGAAAGACTGCATGTGCTTAGGCAACCTTCCAATAACCACATACACAACCCCCATCATAAGCACACAGTCACACACTCCCACACATGTGCACATGGCCTAATTATGTGTCTGTGCTGTATATTTATGTTGGTCTAATTTTAAAATATAAGCCTCGAAGCTTACAGTAAGTCTTATGCTTGTGTGTAAAATGAATTTAAAATGTGAAAGTTGCATCATTATTTTAAATAGTCTAATATTTACTGATATTATTAAAGGGTATTTTTTTGGATTTAGTTGTAATGATGATTCCAGATGCATCCTGTGCAGGAGAGAAAATATTCTTGTGCACATTTTGTTTTTTGTTAAAATGATTAAATTATAGCAATATTGAAATATTGCATTTTTTGGCTTTAGAATTCACTTCTCTGTCCAGCCACCTGGGAGCAGCATTGGTCTTTGTAACAACTAACCAGTCAGTATTACTTTCCTTAGAGATAGTTGAGAACCCCTTTATGTTAGTATTAACATATCTGTTATTCCTTATGATCACAAATGGTGTAAGATCAAACTCTTTATTATGCTTTCATTAGAAAGCAATATTTACAATTCATACCATTTTAATACTCTTACGATTTCATTGGTTAGAATGTAAATATTTATTTTTCTATATAGGTGCACATTACATTTTTTTCCCTCAAAGAATAAATGGCCTGTCACATGGAATATTAGCTGAACTGAATAAAGTCGTGTGATTTACTAGACTCTTATAGCTTTTTTGCATTTGCAGTCCTGAGGGTACGTTTCCCTCGTATTAGGATGCGTTGTGAAATATAACGTTGATTTATTGCTTTTGTGGAGGACTGCAGTCTTACACAGGCAGGTTTGCTTTCGAAACAGAGATAAGAAAAGAAAAAAGGAAATTGCAAGTCGTTATTTCAGAAGGCATTAAGGTGCACAGGTGATCATGGCAATATTACATTTTACCTAGATTCAGTTCACAGTGAAGCTCCCACAGTAAATTAAAACCAACAGCTCTTACTTTATGGGGATATTGCTCTCAGAACAGAACAAATATTTAGCTGTGTCTGTTATATTTCGTGGCTCTTGATTCTGGTCAAAGGTGGGAATGAGCACATTGATCTTTTTCGTGGGCAACCAATTTTCTACATAGTTTCATGACTCCTCATAAACATTTGAGAAACCCAGCTCACTTCGTTTCACAAGTTTGGGGTTGGTAAGATTTTTAAATATTTTTAAGCCATCTCTTATGCTTACCAAGGTGAGGTCAAAAGTTTACATACACCTTGCAGAATCTGCATTATTTTACCAAAATAAGAGGGATCATACATGCATCATAAATGCATGTTATTTTTGATTTAGTACTGACCTGAATAAGATATTTCACATAAAAGATGTTTACATAGAGTCCACAAGAGGAAAATAATAGTTGAGATTATAAAAATGACCCTGTTCAAAGACACTAGTTTCTCATTACTGTGTTGTTACCTGAATGATCCACAGTTGTGTGTTTTTTTGTTTTTTTTTTCGTGATTGTTGTTCACGAGTCACTTGTTTGTCCTGAACAGTTAAGCTGCCCACTGTTATTCAGAAAGATCCCTCAGGTCTTACAAATTCTGTGTTTTTTCAACATTTTTGTGTATTTGAACCCTTTCCAACAATGACTGTAAAAGATCCATCTTTTCACACTGAGGACAACTGAGGGACTCATATGCAACTATTACTGAAGGTTTAAACGCTCACTGGTGCTCCAGAAGGAAAAACAAAGCATTAAAAGCTGGGGGTAAAAACTTTTGAACAGATTAAAGATGTGTAAATTTTTCTTTTACTGTATATTTTTGATGGTCTAATTTTAAAATATAAGCTTTGAAGCTTACAGTAAGTCATGTGTATGTGTGTAAAATGAATTAAGTGTGAAAGTTGCAGCATTAATTTAAATAGTCTAATATTTACATATATTATTAAATGGTTTATTAACCCATTTTGGTACTTTGTCTTTTTTCAGTGTAGGATTTATTTGTAATGATGATTCCAGATGCATCCTATGCAGGAGAGAAAATATTCTTGTGCACATTTTGGTTTTGTTGAAATGATTAAATTATGGCAATATTGAAATTATTTTTTTCTCTGTCTAGCCAATTAAACTGCCCACTGTTCTTCAGAAAAATCCATCAGTTCCCACAAATTCTTTGGTTTTTCAGCATTTTTGTATATTTAAACCCTTTTCAACTATGACTGTATGATTTTGAGATCCATCTTTTGACACTGAGGACAACTGAGGGACTCATATGCAACTATTACAGAATGGTGAAACGCTCCCTGATGCTCCTGAAGGAAAAACAATGCATTAAGAGCCAGGGGGTGAAAACTTTTGAACAGGTGTGCTTTTTTTTAATTTTACCTAAATATCATATGTTTTCATTTAGTATTGCCCTTCAGAAACTGCAGAAGACACTTTATATGTTTCCCAGAAGACACAATAAGTTAAATTTACCCTAATCTTTAATTTGCATTGTGTATTTCAAGTCTTCAGAAGTCATATGATTGTGTAAGTTTTGTGTAAGTAATAGACTGAAATTCAATTTGGAGCTGTATGGACCGTCATAGCAACTGCAATTAAGATGAATGGGATTTCTAGCGGCTAGTTTCATCTGTGTATATTATATTATAGATCTTGGACAGTAGAGCTCAGTCTTGATTACCCAATCTGGGTTTATTTTGCTGTTAGGCCCGCTGCCTGCTATTACCCTTCACATATTGATTTCTGTGAGTTTATAATTGGTTTCATATACACAAGCAAACTGCCTGGAGAAGAGCCAGTTACAATGTTGTCAGTTCATTTGCTGCTTTTAACTGCTCTTCGTGTCTATCACACTCTGCTTGGCAACATACAGCGAAACCCATACCAGATGAGGGGCTGGAACTGAAAGCTGGAGATACAGTATGCTGTTGGAAATGGAGGCCAATTAGGAAGAGCTCCACACTTTAGCTGCCCACAGGCGAGTGGCTTCACGCTACGGGTTACTGTTCCTTTGGCCCTGAGCTTTCTGCTTGTTAGCCCATTGCAGCTGTTTGCCAGCCACTGACCTGTCACACGCAGAGTGCTGGCACCAAACCTGAATGCCCACCTTTAGGATACCACCGCACCTCCTGTTCCTTTCTCTCCAGCACACGTCAGTTCTCCTTCCTTAGTCTTCTCTCAGCCTTAAAATCCTGCTGGGTGTGTGTTTTGTTGTTACTGCCTCAGTGGCTCTTACAGTGCTATGAACTCCTTTGTTTCTTTGTGAGAGCCAAATGTCAGTGCTGGGTGCTGTGAGCTGAGACTGCCATACCCCTTTCCTCCAGCTGGCTTCTCACTGGGCTTTATTAGCCCAGACAAATGACATCCTATTCCGGATTCGCCCCAAAAGTAGGGCTCACATCCTGTGGGTCCCATAGCAGGTCTTTCCAAAAGCCACTTCTTCAGCGTTCGCTTGAATGCTTTATATAGTCGGGCTGGAATTGGCGTATATATAGGCTGCTGATGATGTAAAGCTGTAGAGGTTGTATATTTTTAAGGCTGTGCTTATTGCTTGTTTGTGAATGTAAATAATGGTGTCCTCTTTTTTTTTAAGACGGATTGTTTTACACTTGTCCTGGAATATTGCTTACCTGTGGTTTGTTTTTGTTTTCACATCTCATTTATCACTTTAAATTCATGTACTAGAGATTTGCATTATAGGACTATTTTATGATGCTTATTTTGTCCTTTTTGCAGCATGATGATACAAATCGCCATCTACTTTTCTTGTATGATAAAAGAGCAACTCAGACATTCTGCTGAACTTCTCCATTTGTGTTTTGTGGAATAAAATTCAGTGTGGCACAATTTGTATTTTATCCAGATGGGGAGCTATTTTGAGAAGTGTGACCTTTATGCAAACAACATCTCCATTAAAAAATGAATGTGAGCTGAGAAGAGCAGCCTCTCATCTGCTCTGGTGTTCATTAATAGTTTTACAAAATGTGCCAAAAGTACCACTGTGGCCACAAAGGATTTTCAAGTGGTGTTGACTTATAAATAAATCCACATACTTATGGGACAAAGATGATTATAATAACAAACTTGTCATTTAACTTCCTTGTCCTGGTTATGATATTAAAATTCACATTGTATTTTAAGGAATAATTAACCCAAAAAAAAAAAAATTCTGTCATCATTTGCTTATGCTCACCTGTGCTACTTTAGTTATATAAACTGCTATAGTATTATTAATAGTTTGAATTAGCTTTTGTTTTCTATCTTAACAAATAATTTCAGTTGTAGTTTAAAAGTTTGTTATTGTGTGATTTGTCATTGTTAGTCTTTTTTATATTTCTGTATAGCTTCTTTATCATTTTTATTTAAATTTTACATTTACATTTATTCATTTAGCAGACGCTTTTATCCAAAGCGACATACAATTGGGGAATACAACAAGCGATTTATCCTAAGGAGGCAGATCGACATAGGAAGTGCTCAAATACCATGTATCAGGCTTTGTTAGATGAGTACAGGCTAGAAAGGGAAGATCAAGAAAGTGAGAAGAATTTATTTTTTAAATTAATTTATTTTTTATATTGAGTCAAATAGTGTAGAAAGAGATGGGTTTTCAACAGTCACTTGAAAACTGTCAAGGAGTCTGCATTCCGGATAGGGGTGGGAAGATCGTTCCATCAGGCAGGAACGGTGAATGATAAAGGTTCTGGAAAGTGATTTCATGCCTCTCTGTGGTGGTACAATGAGGCGTCTTTCACAAGAGGATCTCAGACTTCTGGAGGGAGTGTAGATGTGTAGTAGTGAATGGAGGTAGACAGGTGATGAGCCGGTGGCTGTCCTATATGCCAGCATCAGTGTCTTGAATTTGATGCGAGCCGCAACCGGTAGCCAGTGCAGGGATATAAAGAGAGCTGTGACATGGGCCCTTTTGGGCTCATTGAAGACCAGTCGTGCTGCTGCATTCTGAATCATTTGTAGAGGTCTGATTGTACATGATGGAAGACCGGCCAAAAGAGCATTGCAGTAGTCCAGCCAGGAAATGACCAGGGCCTCGACGAGGAGTTGTGCAGCATGCTCTGTTAGGAAGGACTGTGCACATCTTTCTGATGTTGTGCAATGCAAACCTGCAAGATCGAGCAGTCTTAGCTATGTGGTCTTTAAAAGTCAATTGGTCATCAAAGATTACACCAAGATTTCTGGCTGAAGTCGATGGGGTAATTGTTGATGAACCTAACTGGATGGTGAAGTCATGTTGTAGAGTTAGAGTGGCAAGAAAGACAAGGAGCTCAGTCTTTGCCAGACTGAGCTGTAAATGGTGTTCCTTCATCCATGCCAAGATATCCGCCAGGCAGCCTGAGATCCGTGCAGCTATGGATCATCTGGTTTGAATGAAAGATAGAGCTGTGTGTCATCAGCATAGCAATGGTAGGAGAAGCCATGTGCCGGTATGATGGCACTCAGAGATGTAGTGTATATGAAGAAGAGGAGGGGTCCAAGAACTGATCCCTGAGGAACCCCAGTGACCAGTTGATGAGCTTTGGATACCTCCCCTCCCCAGGCCACCCTGAAAGACCTACCAGGGAGGTAGGATTTAAACCAGTGAAGTGGAGTCCCTGTGATGCCCAGCGATGAGTGGGTGGACAGGAGGATCTGATGATTCACTGTGTCAAAAGCTGCAGATAGGTCCAGCAAAATAAGTACTGGTGATTTGGAATCAGCTTTTGCAGTCGGCAAGGCTTCAGTGCCAGACAGTAGCGCAGTCTCAGTTGAATGGCCATTCCTGAACCCTGACTGTTAGCATACAATAGGTTGTTCTGTGAGAGAAATAAAGATACCTGGTTGAAATGGCTTGTTCCAGTGTTTTTTCTATGAATGGTAGGAGAGAGACAGGTCTGTAGTTGTCTATAAGTGAAGTGTTAAGTGTAGGTTTTTTGAGCAGTGGGGTTACCTGGGCCTGCTAAATGTAGTGGGGAAAGTGCCTGTGAGAAGAGATGTGTTGATGATGAGTGCTGGTAGGATTGTAGGAGAGATTAGTCTTTTGTATTCTTTCAAAACCCTTTTTCAGGTACAGTAGTTGGCAGCATTTCTATTTCAACCTGATTCAACTTCAAACATTTATGTTTCACTTTTATGTTCCAGTCACATGTTCTTGGTTAAATAAACATTACTTACACTATAGACGTTTTTCCTGAACACGGAAGTAAGTCCGACTCTTAACTGAAAGAATGCTTTGCATTTCCGGTCTGCATTGTTTCTAGTCAAATTAGGGTATATTCCGAGCTAATAAACTAATGTTAAACCTATTAAAATGTTTTTAAAAAGCACATGGCTCCATAGCGCCATCACTTGGCAATGTCGCAATGACCGTCATTTGTCAGTGCCTCACTTTAATGAGTGTGTAGATGACACGAAGCAGCAGACGTTAGCTACATTAAAAACAGATGGACGCTATTTGAATGGGTTTCCTATGGAAACCGGAACAGAAAAGCATTCAATCTGACGTTAGAATTTGTAATGGCGGCGCTCATCGTTTACTCAGGAAAAAGGTCTATAACACTATTAGGAAACCCCTCCCCCCCCCTCAAAAAAAAAAATACACACATGCCATTTTAAATATTATTTTGACATAGTAAAGTGGTTATATTTAAGTGTTTGAGTTGTTTACTTCCTTTTTTAAATTTTGTCTTATTGTCTAATATTGTTCAGTCAGACTGATTGCAGAACACACACAAACACAAAAGACAGGATTTATCACATTAACCAATCAAAACCAAGTATAACCAGTCATATCCAATCATATCGCAATGGAGGCATTGCCTGTTAAAACTCAATGGGCTCAGGGGAGGTGAGAGAGACTCGGATTCCCGTTGTAACTTTACCTGCTGGTGTTGCTGTTTGACAATGTTTCTTTAGAAAAACAATTGTTTCATATACTTTGTAATGTTATATTTTGTAATATTAGCATTTTTGTCTGTTTTATGTTTGTAGTACAATTTTTTTTCATCCAATATTTTGAGGAGACATTGCCCTTTCTTGCCTCTTCAAAGAAATGCTTCTGGTATGTATGTTGTTGTTTTTTTCTTTTCATTTCAGGTTTATTTCAGTTACCCAAAATTGTTTCAGATTTAGTTTTAGTTATCAATAATGAAACTGATGCTTGTGTTGTTCTGCTGTATCACAAAAGGAAATGTTTTACTGGTCACACTTTTCAATGCAGTTGCAAAGAATGGCTTCAACCCTCTCAAAGAAAAAAATGAACTAAAAGTGGTCGAACAATACCTTTGAGTGATGAACATTTGTTGATTAAAGTTGAAATCAGTCTGATTAGTGAGCTAATCATTTAGAAGTGTTTGGGTGCTGGATGAATCAATTCATTAAAAAGTTCGGACTCAAAAGAATCATTTGACCTCCAAGCAGACATCTCTTAAACAAGGAGTATTAGTAAATGTTGACAATTTAAAGTTTTGGTCCGCTGTGATTTAATCTGAAATGAGATTTTAAATGATGTAAACAAATGCTTGGTGATCTTGTTTGTGACCGCTGATTTCATCTCTTGACCTCTTGACCCCTCATGTCCAAGTATTTCCATTTTAAATGAGCAACAGTTGTCAATTTACAATGCAGCAGGCACTCAAAACAGATCTGGAGCATCATGAATATAATTTGTATATTCTCCTCGCAGAGGCCAGAGGCGGCTAATCTCACTCAAGGAGGGAAATGTTTCTCTCTTCAGCCCTGCTAGCCCACTTTCAGCTTGTCCTCTGTGGATTTGCCTGTCAGATGAGATTCCCTGGAGACTACTGGCTGCACTGCTTATTTCTGCTCACCTCATGATCCAGCTCTCAGTTATGCAACTTCCCACTTGGGTCCAGGTCCACCAGAAATCTCCCAATTTGTTTTCAGGTGCCCAGACTCTTGTATAGTCTGGTCTCGCTCTACCTCCTGATTTTGCTCTCTCTCTCTTAGGCACTCCCTTGCACACCACCGCATGACAGATTTGGGGCTTTCTTGGTCTATGCCGCTACATCTGTTTGATTCCAGACCTTTAAACTGGTTCATTCACTGACCTGGTTCATGTACCACGGGAATTTTCTCTCTTATTTCTTTTTACATTACACATCATGGTAATTGTGATGATGGCTTTTAGGGTTATCCGGCCTTAACAACACCTCAAAAAGGTGAAAACATTTTCCACATTTTTAGAGAGAGGTTTACTCACTTCATATTGTAGTCAGTTGGCATTTTTTAAAAATTGGTCTAATTGTGTGTGTGATAATCTAGAATGATGTAATTATTTTCTGCAAAACCTCATCACAGATAAGGGTTGACAGTTTAATTTGGACCAAGGCTTTGGATGTATTCATTCAAAGGATGTAGACTGTAAAAACGAGCAGTTGATCAACAGAGCCCTGTCATTTCCTGCATATTCATACCTGTTTCCTCTGATCTCGGGGTTGAAATAGAATATGGAACCATGCTGGTTAAAATTGCAAAGGATTGTGGTTGGTTATTTGCTCAGCTTTCCAATATCCTTAAAATAGATCTTAAATTGCCTCTACGCCTCCAGAGAGAGAGACTAAGAAATGGGACATGAACGCATGTTCAACTATTCACCACAGGAAATTTCAGTGATTGATGTTTTTTTATCGATGATATACCATTTTCTGTCAGAACAGAAGAGGTCTTGCTGAGCTTTTATTTACATTTTGCACACATAAAATGCCTGGGATTTAAATAAACATGTATTGTAAAGCAATATGATGAGGTTGAAATTGAAACCGCATATATTTACATTCAGGCTAAATTAAATTATGGATTTTCATTGCGCTTGGCAGCCTTAGCAACACAACGGAGTAGTATATTTGCAGAACAGGTTTGTATATAAGACAGTTCTGTTTGTATGAAAAATGAATATAGGCACTTATCAGCTTTGACATGAGGGGACTATCTCATGTGAAATGTTCATGAAAATGTTTCTTTAAACAAAGCTGCTAGAAGATAAATCCCTGATATGTTATCATGTAAACAGCAGATTGGTGTTGATCAATTGTAAATAGAGTTTAGTTTATTCAGTAATTGACTGGATCCTTTACTTGAAATTAAGTGGATAAACACAAACACATTATCTTAGATGATGCAACAGCTTTATGGATGATTATATCTTGTTGTTTTGATCTCGAAGGTAAAAGCTTCTAATGTGAATCCATAATACAGAGTGTAAACGGCTTTCCACAACATCAGCACAACTGTTCATTAGATTGGTCTTGTGACATGATGCATTATAAAGGTATGTTAGCTCTAATGAGACATGAGAGGAAGTGGCCAAGACGAAATTAGATTTTCGAAATAAGACCGACCTGTCATACTTCAATGTAATGATTCCCTGTGTGTCTTACCATTGAAGTACGTCTCACTAATGTGAGCTTCAGAATGGTGCGGCCATTAAAATTATTGTTGGCTGATCACATTGGACATTTTGTTTGTAAGGGGTGCATGGTTAAATCTGGCATGGTAACTGAAACATTAGGTTCAAGCATAATTTTAAAACATGTAGATATTGATTTGTGTGCTTGGTTTCCAGGAGAAATGGGCAATGTGAGTAGCCCATACCTAACATGGTGTTATCCCTCAGTTTGCTTGAATATTTATCTTGATGTCGAGCATTAGTTGTAGTTCTCTCTAGAGAGATATGATATCTGATAACATGATGAAGAAATCTTGGTTTATTTCCCTGGGGGTTTAGTGCCTTTCAGAGGCATTATGTGCATACAATGTTCTGTTGTGCATGCTGAAAAGGTTAACAGCATAGTTCAACAAAAAATGAAAGGTCTTCCATCATTTACCTATTCTCATATCATTTAATTTGGCACAATTTTGGTATGATTTTTCTTTAGGAAAACACAAAGCTCTTGCTTTTAGCAATGTCTAAATCATGAACAAATCGTTTTTACTGAATGACTTGACCAAGATATGGAGTCATTAAAGAAAGATGGTGAAAAAATTGAGATATTACATCAAAGCTTGCATCAGGTCCAAAAAAGTTTTTTGCATTCTTTCACACAACTTTTGGATTCTCTTACAAAACAACTGGTAATGGAAATAATATTAGGTGGAAGGAAAAACTATCACTATGTATACATGCTTTTTTATTTTATTTATTTATTTATTTTTTTAAGTTTTCAGCCACATTCATGCTGCAGTGTTTTGGGAATAATATCATGTACAGTCAGGTCCATATGTATTTGGACACTGACACAATTTTCTTCATTTTGGCTCTGTATGCCACTAGAATAGATTCAAACAATCAAGATGAAATTGAAATGCAGACTTTAAGCTTTAATTCAAGGGGTTGAACAAAAATATAGCATAAAATGCTTAGGAATTACAACCAGTATATTTTTATACACAGTCCTGTCATTTGCAGGTGCTCAAATGTAATTGGACGAATAAATATAATCATTAATAAAATATTAATTTTTAAAAATATTTTGTTGAATCCTTCGCAGGAAATGACTACCTTAAATCTGGAACTCTTGGACATCACCAGAGACTGGGTTTCCTCCTTTGTCATGCTTTACCGCCTTTACTGCAGCTGACTTTAGTTGTTTGTTCGTGGGTCTTTCTGCCTTCAGTTTTGTCTACAACAAGTGAAATGCATGCTCAGTCGAGTTGAAATCATATTGACTTGGCCATTGCAGAATATTTAACTTTTTTACCTTAAAAAACTCCTGAGTTTTGCTGTATGTTTTGGGTCATCGTCGCTTTGTACTATAAAGCGCCACCCAATCATCTTTGCTCCATTTGACTGAATCTGGGCAGAGAGTATATCCCTATACACTTCAGAATTCTTCCGGCTGCTTCTGTCCTCTCACATTATCACTAAACACCATTAACCCAGTGCCACTGGAAGCGATGCATGCTCTTGCCATCATACTGCTTCACCATGTTTCACAGATGATGATGATGTATCCTTTGGATCATGAGCTGTTTCAAGCCTTCTCCATACCTTTTTCTCCCTGTCATTCTGGAACAGGTTGATCTTAATTTCATCTGTCCAAAGAATGCATTTCCAGAAGTGGTCTGGCTTTTTTTTAAGATGTTTAATTCTAATCTGGCCTTGTTTGCACCTTGTGGTGAACCCTCATGTCTTGCTCTCGTGAAGTCTCCTCTTGATTGTAGACTGCGATAGTGAAATGCCTACCTCCTGGAGAGTGTTCTTCACTTGGCTGGATGTTGTAAAAGGTTTTTCTTTACCATGGAGAGGATCATCCAATCATCCACCATTGTTGTCCTCTGTGACTATCCAGGCCTTTTTATGTTGCTGAGCTCACTCAAAGTACTGAGCTTGTACTTTTTTTCCCTCAAAATGTATCAAACTGCTGATGTTCCTGCTTGCTCTCTGATGGATTTCTTTTGTTTTTGAAGCCTAACAGTTGTCTGTTTTACTTGCATGCGGAGCTCCTTTGACTGCATGATGTGGGTTCAAAGACCTTTTACCTGCCTAATTGATGTAGAAAAAAAATCGAGGAATTGCCCACAACTGTCCATGAAACAGCTTTTAAGTCAACTGTCCAATTACTTATGGTCCCTTGAAAAAAAGGGGAGGTACATATTAAAGAGCTGTAATTCCTTAACTTTTCCTCCAATTTAGATGAGAATACCCTTAAATTAAAGCTCAAAATGTGCAATTTAAACCCATATTATATAACTGTAAGTTGAATATGTTTTGATCAACAGCTAAAATAATAAAAATTGTGTCAGTATCCAGTGGACCTGACTGTGTAATTGTGGGATTCACTATAAAATTTGCAGAGACTGACATGTTTTTCATGCCCACGAGTTTAAGCGACCCCAATAATGTGATATATATCCCTTGGAATGCAAATTTGACCAGGGGAACCCTGACAAAAGAATGAGTGTTTTACCCAGACCATAAAGCATCTTTTACTGGGGGACCCCCACCGAAACACAATTAGGTTATATGGTGTAGTCACTTTTACCATTGCACAGTGAATCTAGTCATTTCAAAGAGGAATAGATGCAAATGGGAGTTTCATGAAACTAGTTCCATACACGATTCTGCTCATGTTCAAGTTAACTTGCCAAGTGCACCAACAGAAAACTGCCTTTTTGCCTGCAAAATGTCTTTGCAATTTTGCAAATGTGACTGCAACTGTCTAGCACTGAATATAGTACCCTAATCACATACAGTAGATTAGACTTTTACTAATGTTACAATACTTTTACACTTGTATAGGTGCTTAAAAGCTCCATTCCCCATATATCTAGTAATATAGGTATGGAACGACCGAGCTGCCAAAAATTTTAGTTCTGAATGAACTACTCCATTAAGCAGCTGCTTCCTGCATCTTTAAAAACACATTAACTATTAGGCCCATGTCTCAGCTTCCAGGAAAACATGACAAATGAGAGCCATCCAAGGCCAGCATTGAGCTACTGAAGTGCACTTTACCTGTTCCCTTTGCAGTAATGATTTTCAAGTAGGAAGAGGGAAGAACAGAATGTAGGAGTAGAGAGAGGAAAGGTAAATGAGAGTCCTCCTTCAGCAACCCGAGAAGCTATTTACAACAAAACGGGGAGGCAGATGCAGTGCGTTCCTCTCTGTTGGTGGTATTTGATTAACTCCCTTAAGGTCTGTGAATAAGGTCACTAAAATATGATTTTAAATCCCTGCTTTGTGTTAAATGCTCATTTGCATTTTTCTTCTCGCCAAAAGCCAGTGGGATTAAATTAGTCGCTCTGAGTATTCCTTATTTGTCCCTTTAACTTGAATTATGACGTGCATAAAGTTTGATCAGCAGTCGTGGCAGTCATATTTTGCTGCTGACTGGAGGAAAAATAATCCTCCGCAGAGTTTCTCTGCAATTATCATTTATTCCAAGATCATTCTTGGTTTTTAAAATGGCTAATGAGTACAAGTTCTGCATTATTCAAGACAATCGGTTTTTAGAATTTAATAATAGCATGATAATTTATGCTTATTGTTTTTATTCAGATGGATTTTCTCTGATTTTAAATCAGTCTCCTTGTGTCTTTCATCTGAAGTGCAGGCTGGCTGATTCTTTCTTCCTTCTCATTGCAAAAGGTCAAAAAGGCCAAGGCAACGTTCTGTCAAGAGATGTGTCTCCCCCTCCATTTCAACACTAAAAACAAAATAATTGCAGTGACCCTTCATAATTTGTGAGCTAATGACAAACCGAATTTACATTGTGGCCCTGACTTCACGATCCCTTCAAGCTTGAAAAGGTCAGAGAAAACAATCTGTTCTTCCCTAAATGACATTTTTGGGACCAGGTTACAGCTGGTAATTGAGGGACGTGATGCTTATATAAACACAGCGCATCGGAACAGCGCTGGCAGGGTTTGGGAAGTAGGAAATTGAAGAGAGACTGTGGAAAATTAAGGGCTGAACATGCAATGAGATGAGCAGGTTGATTCGGGGGGCTCTTGAGAGCAAAACCCACTGCCTATCACTCTTTAAAAACTTCATTTTATTTATTTTCCCCGTTGGATTAGCTGTCAATCTTGAGCTTCCTTGGAAAGTAGGATGCTTAAAGGGAAAATTCTGTCATTAATTACTCACCCTCATGTTGTTCCAAACATGTAAGTCCTTCATTCTTCTTTGGAACACAAATTAAGATATTTTTGATGAAATTCCAGAGCTTTCTGTCCCTGCATAGACAGCAACACAACTAACACACATTCAAGGCCCAGAACGGTAGTAAGGACATTGTTAAAATAGTCCATGTGACATTAGTCATTCAATCTTAATTTTATGAAGCTAGGTAGTGTGTATTGCATACAATATTAAAACCACAAGCTTCTCTTCATGGCACCAAGACATTAAAATGCAACTCAGTATGCTATGGTTTTTATCCTATCTGTGGTTTATTGTACAGGAAGGTGCTGAAGGAGATTCCCGTTGGTGGTCTGAAACCCAATGAGACGGTCCACGCCACCCAAGAGGCTCAGCTTCTCTCTCAGCTGAACCATCCTGCCATCCTCAAGTTTTACACCAGCTTCCTGGAGAGAGACACCTTCTGCATCATTACAGAGTACTGTGAGGTAAATCGTCTTTTGGGAACACCCAGGCTTTTTTTGGTCACTTCTAGTCATAATAAGCCTGAAGCAAGTCACATGATCTGCTTTTGGAAAACTGTGTTGGCCTGTTGTGGTGACATTTTGAGCAAATGTCTTGTTGTGCCCTAGAAAAACTCGCTGGGGAGGGAATACTATTTGCAGCGATGTTCCAAATGAAAGTGAACAATCTCTTTATGAATGTTCCTTCCCCAAGGGCTTCAGAATAATGTACAGATAATGATTTTTAAAGACAACGTGAAATCAAAATGGACTCTATTTACTTCCTTCATACATGCTTCTGGCATTATTGTGCATGATTCATCAGTACAAAACGGCACTGAAAAGTTCTAACTTGATCTTTTTATTTCCTCTTTAAATTTTCTTGTAAACACATTATGTTACAGAGGCTTAAAGGAGTGGTTCACTTTCAGAACAAAAATTTACAGATAATGTTCTCACCCCCTTGTCATCTAAGATGTTCATGTTTTCTTCAGTCGTAAGGAAATTATGTTTTTTGAGGAAAACATTTCAGGATTTGTCTCCATATAATGGACTTCTATGGTGCCCCCGAGTTTGAACTTCCAAAATGCAGCTTTAAATGGCTCTAAATGATCAAAGCTGAAGAAAGAAGGGTCTTATCTAGCAAAATGATTTGTAAATTGTAAACGTTTTTAGAAAATAACCAATCATTTCGCCAGATAAGTCCCTTCTTCCTTGGCTGGGATCATTTAGAGCCCTTTGAAGCTGCATTTAAACTGCATTTCGGAAGTTCACCATAGAAGTCCGTTATATGGAGAGCAATCCTGAAATGTTTTCCTCAAAAAGCATCATTTCTTTACGACTGAAGAAAGAAAGACATGAACATCTTGGATGACAAGGGGGTGAGTACATTATCTGTACATTTTTGTTCTGAAAGTGAACTACTCCTTTAATGGATTGCAAATGCCATTTAGTTGAATTCCTAGCCATAATTCTGGGCATATTTGCTTGTAACCAGCTTTTAAACACTTGACTTACACCGTCCACCGTTCTCCTCCATCCCTGCGGTGCCTTTCCTATGTTCAACGGTGGATCAGAGATGCTGAGAGCATCCTGACATCGCCCAGAGGTCAGGCTCATCTCCCCTACAGCTTCTGTCTCAATCTCACCATCTGATCTTCTCATCTTTTTCTTGCTTATTAAGACATATCTGCGGGTCAGACCGGTCTCGTGTCATCTCTGCCCTATGCTTCGGAAGGCTTGGTCAGTGATTATTACATTTTGCGCATCTCCTTTATCTTTGGAACACAGGCTGTTGTCCAGAGCTGCTTTGTTCCGAAGGTATCTCTCAGTGAATTTAATGGACTTTCCCCTTTAGGAAAGGAAAATCAGGGATGGGATCTTTGATCGTTTCTCCAAGACAGCATTGAGAATAAGTGGAGAGGAGATGAAGACGTTTGCTTTGTCTGCTTCTCAGATTTTTGAGATACTGACATATATACTAGAAGCCTCAGAAGAGTCTCATCTAGAGTTTTAGAAGATATCTTAAAGGGACAGTTCATCATTTTCTTACTGTATGCCAACAATTTGTGCCCATTTTTATTTCTCCTCAGCAACTTTAAGGGAAACATGAGACAGAGGTGTATTCTCCTGGGTAGCAATACAATTCTGGGATTTCTGGGTCTGTTTTCATACCTTTTTTTCTCCTGTCAAAAGCCAGGGTTTTTTTTTGAACAGAGATACTTACAGCTATGTTACCTTGGCAGTGTGTTTCTTACCCTTGGAATGTTATGGAGATAGTTTGCCTTAGGAAACCATTTTTTTTTTTTTTGTTCACATTGCTGTACTAATTTGATGTGTCAGACCACATCTATATTAAATTATTAGCTTTATTAAACTTGTCACAAAATTTGAACTTGTATTGACCTGAACTAAATTTCAAAAGTCCCACATTTGCAAAAGTAAAACGTCAGATCTCATTTTCCTAAAACTGTCCTCCTTATATCAAACATAACTATATGAGAACACTGACATCTTATCATATATGAGATGAGGAACTATTTCTAAACATTACCATGGTTTTAAAACAATCTGAAGATTTTATTTAATTTTATTTTGACATATTATAAAATTAATTATTATATTATTCTTGTATTTTTATTTAAACAGTTAATACACATTATGGTAGTGTTTGTTGTGTAGAGTTATTTATTTTAGGGCTGTCAAATCGATTAATTGCGATTAATCACATCCAAAATAAAAGTTTGTGTTTACATAGTATGTGTATTGTTTAAATATGTATTACATATAATTCTTAAATATATTATCTGAAATAGTTTATCTTTTGCAACATTATACACTATAGCATTCAAAAGCTTAAAGTCAGTATAATTTTATATATTTTTTGTGAATAATAATAAAATAAATGAATTTCAATAAATGTTGTTCTACTGAATTTTCTGTTCATCAAAAAAACCTGAAAAAATCTACTCGGGTGTTTTCAACAATAATAATAAAAATAAATGTTTTTTTGAGCAGCAAATCAAAATATTAGAATGATTTCTGAAGGATCATGTGCCTGGAGTAATGATGCTAAAGATTCAGTTTTGAATAATTTACATTTTAAAATATATTCAAATAAAAAACAGTTATTTTAAATAGTACAAATATTTCAAAGTTGTACTGTTTCTGCTGTACTTTGGATCAAATATATGCAGGCTTGATGAGCAGAAGAGACTTCTTTAAAAAAACATTACAAATCTTACAGTTCAAAAACTTTTGACTGGTAGTGTATGCTACACACATGTTATGTTAACAAAAACTTTTGTTTTGGTTGCGATTAATCACAATTAATCGATTTGACAGCCCTAAGTTGTTTATTTATTTGCAAAAATCATTGTGTTGGGATCATTTTCATTCTTATTATAATGAAGATGATCCCCCATTACAATAATGAGAATTTGCAGGGAATCGTCCTTAATAGTCATGAAAGTATTGTTAGAATGCAGATGCAAATATGCGAGATGAGTAACTTGTTAGAAATCATGCATGCTCTAAACATCTTACATTTTTTGTATGGTGCATATTATATGTTATTATGATTTTGCCATCTCACACAAATTATTTTATGCCATGTGAATGTGTTTAATTTCTGAAAAAACAGTTTTCAGGTCTATATAGTAGACGAAGTTTAAAAACTTGTGAAGTGTGCAGACATTGGCAGCTTTTGGGCAGAAGAGCTAGTTATAGAAGAAAATGAAACGGCAGCATTTTACCAGTTGATTCCACATTGTTTCCAAGCTGTTGAAGAATAAAAGGTGACAGATGCCATAGAAACAGTTTTAATGTTAATGCTGTTTCGATTGTGTTCTGTGCTCTGGGTTACTGTGTTTCATGTGGAGTTGCTACGTAGATTAAGAGAGATCCCCCCTGTGCTGAGCATGTGCATTGAGGTCCATTCTCCTAGAGACATGGGATGAACAATAGGCCCTAGCATTGGTCTCGTGTCTGTCATTCTCAACGAGGCAAGGTTCACTCTGATCTACAGTTGAAAAAACCACTAAGAAAAAGCTTATGAATAGAATGAAAGCATATCTCTGCTTCTGGCTTCTAGTTCTCCTCGTTCTGTTCGCTTTCATCTTGTACGCGTTTGCCATGATGTTCGACGTAGGTTGACTTGCACCTGACAGACACTCACTATAATCAAGATGAGACTCACTGATCTTTGATCTTCTTTATGTAGTGCAAGTCTAACTGCTTTGCCGTTACATAAGGTTTCTGTTAGGGTTGGGTCGATAGATGATGCCATTTTCCATCACTGGCACCATGTTTTCCTCCTCCTAAATTTTCTGCATTTTCACATCCGTAGAGAGCATTTTGAGAGGTTTTAAGACAATTCTGAGCCGCTGTGACGTTCTGTGCATGACAAATTTTGACTGTCAAGAAATGTCTGGGTTTTTATTATTTTATTTTATTTTATTTTTAATTTTCAAAGCTTTGTTTCATTTTATTTATTTTATTCAATTTTTAATTTTTATTATTTTCTTTTATTTAATTTTAAATTTTTAATGTTTAATGCATTTATTTTATTTTATTTTATTTTATTTTGCATTTTTAAATGTTAGGACCAGATAATTTTCATTACTGTATTACGATAATGAGATTTTTCCCTTCAGAATAATGAGAATTTGAGTGGGAAATGTCCTCATGTTTCCTCCGTCCTAAATATTCTGCGTTTTCACATCTGTAGCAAGCATTTTGAGAGGTGATTAGACCATTCTGAGATGCAGTGACGTTTTGTGCTTGACGAATTTTGACTGCCAAGAAATGTCTGGTATTTTATTTTATTTTATTTTATTTTTGTTAATGTTTTATTTTATTTTATTTTATTTATTTTTTTATTATATATTTTTATTTTATTTAGCATTTTTAAATGTTAAGACCATATCATTTTCATTACTGTATTACGATAATGAGAATGAGATTTTTCTCTTCACAATAATGAGAATTTGAGTGGGAAATGTCCTTAATTGTCATAAAAAAATGTCACCATGCCTTAAGTATTCCATCGACTGCCAGATTTTTAAAAAAGCAAATATGCAGGAGTTGAATTGATAGTCTGTGGCTATTCAGGATACTCTATAAAAGCATAATGGCTGCAAATATGGAGCTGGCTGTGTGTGTTTACTAATTGTCTGGCATACCACCATGCAGTTATTTGTGGAAATGGTGCCTTTGATATAGTCACAAAAAAATATTCTGTTTTAAATTAATAAAAATTTCCTCTACGTGACTCACTGCAGATCTCATTACCACCTACTCCTTTGGATAAATGTCATGTCGCCATGATAAGAGACTGAAACCACAGACACACAGAGAAAGAGGGTCTGGCTTCCTGTTAGAAACAGCTCTGGGTGGGAATCATTAGGGCATGGGAAGCCTCTATTACATTCCCTTCATGAAAACACACACACACACACACACACACACACACACACACACGCGCGCGCTTACATGAAGGAAGTGATCTGAATGCCCCTGAGCACTTTGCACCTGAACTGTTGAACGGTAACAGTGAGCTGATAAAGGATGGAGCTCTGCTCTTTCTCCAGCCATGTGGCTCAGATCTGTTCATGCCAGTCATCTCATCCCCTTAGCAGGCCAGTCTTCACCCCACCAGCTGGTCTCATCTCAAGATATCAAAGAGACTGTTGAGACCAGAAGTGTCATGCCCAATCAAACTGAGAGATTGCAGGCCAGATCTACTTGACGCATAGCAAGTAGATTTTGACTGTGATTTTTAAAAATTAATTTGTATTTTTGATAATCAAAGGGGCAGTATTTTTTGTTGCATTGGTCAAATAACAGTCTTATCTTAAACACCAGTGTTTCCGGCATTATAGACAACCTGGATTTTAGGGATATTTAGAGAAAAAAAATTTTTTAAGGTAGGAAATGGCATGGATTATTTTATTTTATTAAGGTAATTTGCAACTGACATTGGCTGAACTTTCTTTGTATGTTGAATTTTTCTTGGTTTTGTTAAAATATTGTTACATATAAATGATTTACATCACTGTTAAAAGGTTTAGGGTCTGTATTATTACTTAATTTATTTGAAAGAAGTTTCTTGTGCACCAAGGCTGCATTTATTTGATTAATTCAAAAAAATTATACATTTTAAAATGTAATTTATTCCTATTCTGCAAAGTCTGAATTTTCAGCAGCCATTTCTCCAGTCTTCAGTGTCACATGATAAAAACTCACAATTCTGACTTTTTTCCCCAGAATTGCAACTTTATATCTCGCAATTGTAACTTTTTTTTCTCCGACTTGCGAGTTTATATCTCGTAATTAAGACTTTTTTTCTCAGAATTGTAAGTTTATATCTTGCAATTCTGACTTTCTTTTCTCAGAATTGGGAATTTATATTTTGCATTTGTAACTTTTTTCTCAGAATTGGGAATTTATATCTCGCAATTGTAACTTTTTTTTTCCCTCCAAATTGCGAGTTTATATCTCGTAATTGTGACTTTTTCTCAGAATTGCAGGTTTATATCTTGCAATTGTAACTTTTTTTCTCAGAATTGTGAGTTTATATCTCGCAATTCTGACTTTCTTTTCTCAGAATTGGGAATTTATATTTTGCAATTGTAACTTTTTTCTCAGAATTGGGAATTTATATCTCGCAATTGTAACTTTTTTTTTTCTCCAAATTGCGAGTTTATATCTCATAATTGTGACTTTTTTTCTCAGAATTGCAAGTTTATAACTTTCAATTCTGACTTTATAAGACGCAATTGCAAGTTAAGTCAGAATTGTGAGATACAAACTCACAATTCTAAGAACATGTCTTTTCTCCCCATCAAAATTGGACTTTATAACTCAATTGTGAGTTTATATCTCACAATTCTGAGAAAACTCGCAATTGCAAGGAAGTTTTTATCTCACAATTCAGACTTTACTTCTCACAATTTTAAGTTTATATCATGCAATTCTGAGAAAAAAAAAAGTCAGAATTGTGAAATACAAACTCGCAATTGCGAGAAAAAGTTTTTATCTCGCAATTCAGACTTCTCACAATTGTGAGTTTATATCATGCAATTCTGAGAAAAAAAGTCAGAAATGTGACTATATCTCGCAATTGCAAGTTTATATCTCATAATTCTGCCCCGCCAAGTGGAAGCAGCGCCGGGACATAGCTGCATCGCGACAGCGTGCTCCACCGGCGGGACGCCCGTATAGCCCCACACTGGCCCGCCATCAAGGGTGGTGAGGGAGGAGGTCCCACTTGAACTGTTTTGGGCAGTGAAAGGTGCCATCCACGTCCGGGTGAGCTCTGCATGCACTTCCGGGAAGAAGGGCACTGGGGTGGGACGCTGAGAACCAGCACGGGCCACCCCGAGATACCAATCATCCAGCCGGGAGGGGTCGGGACGTGATGGAGGATTCCATTCAAGCCCTACCCTCTCGGCGGCCCGGGCAAGCATAGCCATCATCTCCGGGTCGGTATCCGGCACCGCTGACTGCCCAGTGGACGACAGTGTGCCATCGTCCTCCCCAGAAAGGCTCTCCCTCCGATGCTGCGACCGACATCTGTTCGTCGGGGGGAGCCCCAGAGGTAACAGGCGGTACCCCTAGAGAAGGTCCAACCCGCTCCCCTGAAAGCTCCAGTGGCAACGGAAATGGAGTCTGGTCCGCAACTCCGTGATAGTCATCCTCCCGCAATGGGGGTATGACTCATCCACAAACAGCGCCTCAGCGTGTTGAGTGCCCAGGCACGTGAGGCAGTGATTGTGGCTATCACCCGGCACCAGGAAATGGCCGCATCCGGAAACGCTCGGGGAGAAAGGCATGTTGAAATTGCCTCGTCTTTATAAAGACGCTCACCCGTGAAGCTCCTTTAGAAATTCGCTCTTTTAGGAATTTGCTCTTTTAATGCTGAGGCGCACAGGGGAGATGGCCACAGCAACACAGAAGGTGGGTGGTGAAAACCAGCTGTGTGCTTCCACTCGACACGGAAGACCACCGCCGCTGAAGCGCCGTGCCACCAACACAAAAGAAAAGGAGGTAAGAAAGAAAAAACAACTGCTTCTTGACTCGTCACCGTAGAAATGATCGGCTCCGAAGCGAAAGCTTGTCTATGCATGGCACCTGCTGCTCATTATATGCTCATGCTGTGATCAGCCGCAGCTGGCTGCAATCATGCATGCCAATTTTCATTGGCTCGTTTAGTTTACACACAAAGTAGATTGGTCTATCCAGGCGATATCCCAATTCGTCGGTCTCGACAAGACGTCGAAGAGACCGACTGAGAGGGAACAGGCTTCCATAAAGAACAGCACTTGTTTGTAACCTTAATGTTTTTGCATCCCACTTTTCTAGAGATTGGACTCTAGGTGCCCCGGTTGCCTAATGCATTTGCTCAAAAACTTTGAAAACTTTCAATATATTTAATTTCCGATCCATGACATTCTGATAAATGAAAACACTTTTTTTTGTAGCAAGTGAAATGAAGGTATGATTGGCTTACAGGAATGTTTTCATTTCTTTTCTTCATGCTAGAATGCTTATTCCCAAATTCATTGCTCAATTAAACCATTGCACTCATGAAAAGCATTGATGAAAGCTTTTTGAAAGCATTCGATTTGGCTTTTTGAGTGATGATGGTCATAACCGTAGATAAATATATTAGGGGGCCAACAAATTAGCCAATCCCAATTACCCTCATAATGCGAATCATCCTTCGCTTGGACGAGTGGCGAGCCCCACTTACATTGTGCAAACACTTCCCTCAGGCAATGTGCAGGAGGGCTTATCCGAAGACATTTCAAATGAACTGCTAAGCCTGAAGTATATCTGCACTGGGTGCTAATCTGACTCACGCCCGTCACTGTGTTACCAATAGAAGACTTTCCTAATGGAACTCACTCTCTTGAGACATTGACAAATGTCTGTTGTTATTGAAATGAGGGCTGCTGAGTTCAGCTCTGTGTTCAAACTGAGCTCCGCTTCGTTCGTATCATTAGTGGGATTGATTATTCTTTTGGAGGCAAAACAGAGAGATACTTAACTATGCCGCATGTTTATATGCTCATTCTGATTCCATTATTGTACATTTAAGGAATAGTTTACCCAAAATAATAAAAATGCTCATGTTTTTTTCAAACTTTTGCTCCATCATAGCTTTGTATCTCATTTGCACTGATGGGCGTTCAAACTCAATGGGTACTTTGAATGATCATTCAAAATAAAGCTGCATGTTTATAACAAAGAAATTCATCATTGTCAAACAAATCTTAAGGGTCAGTTTTTTGAAATTGAGATTTATACAGCATCTGAAAGCTGAGTAAAAAGTTTGGTTTGTTAGGATAGGACAATATTTGGCTGAGATCTATTGAATCTATTTGAAAATCTGGAATCTGAGGGTGCCTTAAAAGTTGTTCAAATAAAGTTCTTAGCAATGCATATTACTAATAAAAAATTATATTTTTTTATATATTCAAAGTAGGAAATGTACAAAATATCTCCATGGATCTTTACTTTATATCCTAATGATTTTTTTGCATTAAAGACAAAAAATTATAATTTTGTCCCAATGCAATGTATTTTTGGATAATTCTGGAAATATGCTACTTAAGACTTGTTTTTTTTGTCGTCCAAGGTCACATATTTGTTTAGAACTGTTTTCGATTGTACGGTGCATGATCTGTGCATATTTCTCTCCTGATTAAGGCCCTGTTCACACTTATTCGTTTTTTTATTTTAAAACTACACAACCGAAAATGCATGTCACATGGCCATTCGGGCTACATATATCATCAAGGATGTCTTATTTAAGAGAAGTAACCAAAAGTCTCTATTTTGGTCCTATGTTTTTGAAGGTTTTCAAGGGCTGAAATAGAAACAGTAGTATAAATGACAGGAGTAACTGTAGCAAAAGTAAAGCTTTTAAAACGAAAATGCACTAGTTTCAAAGTAGCCAGATTTGTCTTAATGATGGATGTGTGGATTAGAGTCACAATCCCTCGATTCAATTCGATTACTACAATTTTGCCCCGTGACGAATAACCGGCAAAATACAGAAGTGGAATATTTCTCAGTTGAGACCGTTTTCCAAGACTGCATGATATATTAAACCCATTTAAAATAAAAAAGAATAATGCAATTATGAATTCACAAGTGCTACAATACAATGAAATAAATATATGCAAAGCAGGTTTAACATGCCTTTTAAAAATGTATATGCATGTAGGTTACATAGGTGCAGCTCAGATTGGCTCCCTTCGCAGTAAATGCTGCTCCACACAAACAATTATCATTAAATGTGTGGAGCGTCTCAAACTCCATCTCTGCATATTGCTGCAAGTTTGGGTTTATTAAAATGTTCATCTGGGAACGCAACATTCACCATTTCATCAGATTTGTAGAGTAAATCATTTATAAACCCATGCAAATACAGAATAAATGTATTATTATCTTTCTTAATATACTAATTTCATCACAATTTCAAAATAAAAGCTTACATGTTTTGAGTTCTACATATTTAAGAAGTTACAGGGGCTGTAGCATTTCTGTAATAAAGAATTTGCCTAATACTAATGGTTAAGTGGACATTTGAATTAAATGTTGTTTAGGCAATATTAAACAAATATTAGATTACGCTGTAAAGTGGATAAACAATCGTTAGCCCTTTGGCTTCCTCTGCAGTCATTTGTTTATAATGTATGATGTACATTAGTTCTATTGTTTATAATACATTATGTATTTTAACAGTTTTGTTAAAAAAACCCACATGATGATGCTTTTGATACTTTATTTGAACTAACTATTATTGTCTCATTGCTATTATATATGTATTTTAAGTAGTGGTGGGCCGTTATCGGCGTTAACGTGCTGCGTTAACGTGAGACTCATATCGCGCGATAAAAAAAATATCGCCGTTAATCTATTCTCAAAGTTGGGTTGGGAGCTGGGTCTAAACTACGCAAGATATGATGACTTTCACCTTGATATTTTAGCGCGGATGACGTATATCTAGTTGAATTGCAACGTAGGGGGCGAGAACAAGTCTTCAACTTCTGTGAAATGACCACATCAAATGAGACGCGCAGACACGGATGCAGTTAGCCGCTTCAGGGCAGGTGCGTGCGTTGCTAGACCCTTTTTACTTGGGCACGTGCCCCAGTGAAAATCTGCTGTGCCCCAGTAAAATCTCAAGTTTGAGTTATAATTTACTTTGATAATCCCGAAATAAAGACATTAAACTATATGCAACAACTGAATTGACGCTTCTAAAAGCAACGCAGTTTATTGGAAGATGCACGCATCATCACATAATCCATACCCGCGCGCCTGTGTATTTTACTGGAACGCGCACGTCGTACAGCCTTTTGCGCAGAAGTACTTGGTTACACAAGTTTGTATAGTTAATTGTGTTGTAAATGCAATTGTCAAGCAGTTTGTAATGCATTTTGGAAACAGGAGATGAGCGCCTGGTCTAATGTGCCACCTGGCTTGAGAAACCCGTTCTCGAAGACTTAATTTTAGTCATTATTTGGGTAGCACACATATTCTGAATGCCTTCAGCATAATTCAAATTAGCCATTTTAATCTAGATTAATCTAGATTAATTTCAAGATTTAATCTAGATTAATCTAGATTAAAAATATTAATCTATGCCCACCACTAATTTTAAGTAATTTAAGTCATCAAGGCTATTGTTTGCTTAGGTCTATTTAATTACCAAAAAAAAAAAAGAATAAATAATTTTCCGATTCACTGATTAATCATCATAATAACCGACTGATTACTTGATTACTAAAATAATCATTAGTGGCAGTCCTAGTGTGAATTCCATGTGGATTAGTGCAATGTTTTTATCAGCTGTTTGAATGCTCATTCTTATGGCACCCATTCACTACAGAGGATCCATTGGTGAGCAAGTGATGTAATGCTTAATTTCTCAGAATCTGTACTGATGAAGAAACAAACTTCTCTACGTCTTGGCCTGAGGGTTTATTTTTAGCCAATTTTTGGGTGAACTATTTTTTAACTGATGTTATTTTGTATATATCTGACTAAAAATACTTGAAGGTGAGAGCATTATGCACTAATTTGCACTAAATGCAAAAGATTTTTTTTTTTACCGGTGAGTTGTTTATTTCCATGAACTAAAGAATCTGACTTTTTTTATTGCTCTTGAGACAGAGAGTCAACATTTTATGAGAGCATATTTGATTATCATCTCAGTTCATTTGGTTGTAAAGCTGCAGGCATGATACAGTGTGTTCTTTTATGCTCCATGGAAGAAAAAAAAGTGATAAAGGATTGAAATGACACTTAGTAGGCCGGTAATTATGATAGTTCTTCCAAAAATGAATATTCTATCTTTTTAATTGACACTCAGAATTATTTTTAATCGTCTTTGATCATTAGCAGTGGGGTCTCTTTCTCTCTTGCTCTCTCTCATGCTCTCTGCAGAGGTCTCGGGAGACTCCGGGCATCGTGCTGCCAGTGTGTGTGTGTGTGTGTGTGTGTGTGTGTGTGTGTGTGTGTGTGTGTGTGTGTGTGTGTGTGTGTGTGTGAGCTGGAAAATGTGGGTTTGTCTGAAGTGTAAATAGATGCCCAAAGACTCACACTCTTAAAGACAACTTCACAATCCACTAATGCAAACAGAGAGATCAGAGAGAATGTACACATAAGAGACCACCACAGTATTACTCTTTGAAGTATCTTTTTGGGAACAAAGACTGTTTACTTAATCTACTTTTTGTCTGCACTGTGTAGCCAGGATTCCCAGTGCTTCATGCAAAAAAAGATTGATTTTGATCATGTATAACATTTTGTGCCTCTTTAATTTCTCTTTGTTCCACAGGACAAAGACTTGGACTGTAAGTTGGAAGAGCTGAAACACACAGGCCAGACGTTATCAGAGCCTCAGGTCTGTGAATGGCTCTGCCAGCTTTTGTTGGGAGTTCATTACATACATCAGAGGTAAACACCACTGTCTTTTTTCCCTTGAATAATTCATAACTGACCTATTTTCTGTTTACATTCAAATGTATTTATTTTAAGTCTTTCACAGCTCGCCCTTACACTAAAGTTTGCACTTTACAAGACAAATATGGCCACAATGGTAAACACCTCTATCCATGCTCCTTGCAGCTTCTGTGACTATTGATTCTTGTTTGTCTTGCTTAAACAGGAGAATACTTCACAGAGATCTAAAGGCCAAAAATATATTTCTAAGGAAGAACATTGTTAAGATAGGTAAGCTCTGCTTCGCAAAGGATGCTTGATGTTTGTTTGATGTTCTGGCAGTGCTTTTAAAAGCAACTTTTAATGGCACCAAAAGCCCTCCCATTTGGTAAAACAAGCCCTTCTTTTATGACAGTTAAGACATTCATCTACAAAGAAACAAGATCATTACCCAGTAAAAAAATGTATGACGGGTCACCTATGTCAGATAGTTTTTACAGAATGAAAGAAGAGCAAGATCCTTTTTATATATTTTCAGTTACAGTGCACTGATGGACTTCAAAATTTCCTGTCATACTTTTTGTTATGAACTTGTCAGCATAAAGTCACTTTTAGCTCATTTTAGTGTAGAATAATGGATTTGTGTATTCTTGAAGTATGACATTCTTTTGTACAGCAGACTCACTTGAACGCTAATCTGTGCATTTGTGTTGCTTTACGTCAATTTGAGCCTTAACCTGCCAAAATAACCAGGTTTGCTTTGAACTATTTCTCAGATCACACTGTAAAAAAAAAAACGAAACATTGAGAAAACTCATGTATCATGTCAGGATTATGTAAGATATTTTCAAGTTATAGTCAAAGTGCTTCACACAGTTAAAATGTTTCTTCCGGACTTCCGGGAGACGCGATTTGAGAGTAGGATGCACGTTAAGACGGCTCCGTAATTTTTAATGATATATGTGAGCTAAACTAAATAATATTTTACTGTCATGTCATTGAGTTTAGAGTAATCACTTAAGATGCCAAACAAACCAAAAAGAAACGCAGAACAAACGACAGAAACCCCGAGGGAGATTCAAGATCACAGCAGCGATGAGGTTTGCACAGAGGCTAACAAGGCAGTGCTAGAAGGGATAGCTGCTCTACAATCAAACTTTCTGCTATTTAAGTCGGAGATAGTTGAGGTCATCGACAAAAGACTAGACCAATTCTCCATCTCCATCAAAGCAGAACTAGCTGCTTTAAAAAAGAGACTGATGTTACAATCTCTACCATGAAAAACACGATGGACGAACAAGCTAAAACAATGTCAGAGCTTGAACGTAGCGCAACTTTTACATCTGACACGGTTTCCCAGTTACAAAAAGAGGTAGAAAAGCTAACAAGCAGCGTCTCCCAACTCACAGAGAAATGTACGGATCTGGAAAGTCGCAGTAGAAGGCAGAATTTGCTCATTCTGAATATTAAAGAGGACGAGGAGACTGGGCGCAAAGCTACAGAATTCATTGCGCACCTGTTGAAGAATGCGCTCTCTTTGGAGATTGCCATACTGAAGCAACGCGCCCGTTTTAACCGAGCGAAAGACCTATTGCGAAATCAACCAGGAGTCCCCTTCGGATTTTTATAGACCTTTTTCCTGAATAAACGATGAGCGCCGCTATTACGAATTCTAACGTCAGATTGAATGCTTTTCTGTTCCGGTCTCCATAGGAACCCATTCAAATAGCGTCCATCTGTTTTTAATGTAGCTAACGTCCGCTGCTTCGTGTCATCTACACACTCATTAAAGTTAGACACTGACAAAGGACGGTCATTGCGACATTGCCAAGTGATGGCGCTATGGAGCCATGTGCTTTTTAAAAACATTTTAATAGGTTTAACATTAGTTTATTAGCTCGGAATATACCCTAATTTGACTAGAAACAATGCAGACCGGAAATGCAAAGCATTCTTTCAGTT
Organism: Garra rufa; assembly: GCF_049309525.1. Classification (NCBI taxonomy): domain Eukaryota; kingdom Metazoa; phylum Chordata; class Actinopteri; order Cypriniformes; family Cyprinidae; genus Garra; species Garra rufa. Next base: position 12,824,500 of record NC_133369.1, on the reverse strand, counting down.
AAGAGTCGGACTTACTTCCGTGTTCAGGAAAAACGTCTATACCCTGCAAAGTTGCGGGTCTCTTACAGTGGAGAAGAATTGTACTTCACCGACCCAGGTAAAGCGATTGCCTATGCAGAGCAGCATTTTTTTTTGTATGACGTGACTTGTTATATTTGATGTTTATATACCTCACATTGTGCATTTGTAATGACGGAGCTGTGTTCATGTGCATACAAACTTTCAGAACCCTTATAGGAACTTTCAATCTGTCCCTGGTGTTTTTTTTGGAGAGAAGTGGCTTCTTTGCTGCCCTTCTTGACACCAGGCCATCTTCCAAAAGTCTTGGAAACACAACACCCAAAAGCCCAAAAACACAGCCATGAATAAAGAATGGTACCAAAACACTCTCCAACAGCAACTTCTTCCAACAATCCAACAACAGTTTGGTGAAGAACAATGCATTTTCCAGCACGATGGAGCACCGTGCCATAAGGCAAAAGTGATAACTAAGTGGCTCGGGGACCAAAACGTTGAAATTTTGGGTCCATGGCCTGTAAACTCCCCAGATCTAAATCCCATTGAGAACTTGTGGTCAATCCTCAAGAGGCGGGTGGACAAACAAAAACCCACTAATTCTGACAAACTCCAAGAAGTGATTATGAAAGAATGGGTTGCTATCAGTCAGGATTTGGCCCAGAAGTTGATTGAGAGCATGCCCAGTCGAATTGCAGAGGTCCTGAAAAAGAAGGGCCAACACTGCAAATACTGACTCTTTGCATAAATGTCATGTAATTGTCGATAAAAGCCTTTGAAACGTATGAAGTGCTTGTAATTATATTTCAGTACATCACAGAAACAACTGAAACAAAGATCTAAAAGCAGTTTAGCAGCAAACTTTGTGAAAACTAATATTTGTGTCATTCTCAAAACTTTTGGCCATGACTGTATATATTTTAACTTGGATGTTTTTTTAGTCTGCAGAACTAATTTTTTTAAAATGTGTTATGTTAATATATCTATTTTAAACCCTTTTAAAGGTGACTTTGGTGTATCCTGTCTGCTGATGGGATCATGTGACCTGGCGACCACCTTCACAGGTACGCCGTACTACATGAGCCCTGAAGCCCTTAGCCACAGAGGATACGACTCCAAATCAGACATCTGGTAAGCATAACAGAACCATAGAGTCATTTCAGTTTATTTTTAACCAACCAAAACTTTGGGGTTTGCATTGCATAAGTTTTACATTTGCAGTACAGTACACTTAGTCAAAATTTTGGACACACTTGACTGAATTTATGCTTCTTATGATATTAAAAACCTTCTAAAGGATCTAAAGATTATGCTTGACATTATTTGTGTTGACAATATTCGTAGACAAAAGTTTTGAAGTTAAACAAAGCTTTATGAATAGAAAAAGAGTATTGCAGTATGTTTTGTATTCTTCTTCTTTGTATTATTCTAAACAAAATAGTTTTAACACCATTTTTTCAGTTCCTTGTGATTCAGGGTCACATTTGACTAATGATATATCTTTCAACTGTTTTAGTTCTCAGCAAGTAACTTGCAAAAGTTATTCCCTCATTGAATCGAACTTATAATCTTTAAAAACAATTCATCATTATGCAAAATTGCAAGTAATGAGGTATTATTTTTGATTGCTGTCAAATGCTAGTCTTGCAAATTTGTGAGTTCTGGCAATCCATGAATGCTCATTACATCAGTGTTTTTTTAGTCATTTTAACTAAGAAATTATCTGAAAGATGCAATCAGGTGTAGTTGAAAAATGGCAAGCATAATTAGCATGAATTCTGATATTTCCAGTTGCTTACTGAGCTGTAACAATCTGCAGCTGAGCTCTGTGTGTGTGTATAGTATGTGTGGTAGTGTGGAATATAAATTCATGGCATGAGACGTTTCCAAAGGCACCAAGGCGAGGTTCCCTCTTAAAGATCTTCGCACGACAGCCCCTTAACACCACCGGAGCTCTGTCCTCTCTTCCCCCTCCACTTACTGTATGTGCCGAGATAGATATATGAAGGGAGGGAATGTGGGGAAACAAGACCCACTGGGAAATAGTGAGATAACAGCATATTAGTAAAGTAGAAAAACTAAGGGGGAAAAATGACCAGAAAACAATAAGACAGAATGAAGAAGAAAGAGAGAAGACAATCTCATTTGCCAAACAGCTACAGGCACTAGCTGCTAATTTAAGGGTCATGCTTTTCCTCACGCAATCACCTCGTTGTGTATGTGCAACTGAGAGCCGTGGGTCTCTGTTCAGACTTATAAAGCAGACTATTGGGAATTGGACTCTTCACTCTGTGGTCTCGAGTCTGTAAGAACACAAGCACCAGGCACACTGGAGGAAAGGGGTCACTGCATAACAGAGATAGAGAGCAGATATGTGAGCTAAAATAGAGACATCCTTACACAAATTCTACATATTTTTTCTCTATTCTTTCAAATAGGGCAAGAGAACCTTTTTACGATTCACCTTTTTTCCGAGTAACCGATGAGTGGCGCATGACAATTCTTCTGTTTCGGTCTGGTGTATGCCTCGCGTAAACAGTGACAAAAGAAAACAAGCATGGCTTGCAGCGCTTAAGTTATACTGTGTGTGAAATCATTGAATAATGTGTTGTCTTATCATTTTGTGGACAAAATCCCACAAATTTAGCCCCAATTGGGAGCTTTATAAATGTGCACCTTATGTGTTTTCAATGCAGCTAACCTCGCATCGCTTTATGTCATCTACCCACTCATTAAACTGGTGAGATACTGGAAAAAGACAGTCACTGTAACACTGTAAAGTGATGAAACTATGGCACCATCTGCTTTTTAAAACCATTTTTATAGGTTTAATATTACATTACAGGCTCAGAAAATATGTTAATTTGACTAGAAACACCAGAGACTGGAAATGTAAAGAAAACAACTTTTCAGTCTGGCAAGACTTCCACGTTCAGGAAAAAGGTGGATAATGCTAATTGCAAATTGTATAGATTCTATGGAAGCCTGTTTCCGCCACTGAATTAAAAAAAGGCTGTTGCAATGATGTCAACTTGCAATTGCAAGTTATAAAGTTAGAACTGCAAGATATAAACTCACAATTCTGACTCTCATAATTGCATGATATAAACTCGCAGTTCCAAGTTATAAAGTTAGAATTGCAGGATATATAATCACAATTGCGAGTTATATAGTCAGAATTGAGAGATATAAACTCACAATTCTGACTTTCTCAGAATTGCATGATATAAACTCGCAATTGCAAGTTATAATGTCAGAATTGCAAAATATAAACTCACAATTGGGAGTTATAAAGTCAGAATTGCGAGATATAAACTCACAATTCTGACTTTCTCAGAATTGCGTGATATAAACTCACAATTGCAAGTTATGATGTCAGAATTGCAAGATATTAACTCGCAATTTTGACTTTCTCAGAATTGCGTGATATAAACTCACAACTGCAATTTATAAAGTCCGAACTGCAAGATATAAACTCAATTCTGACTCATAATTGCTTGTTATAAACTAGCAATTGCAAGTTATAAAGTCAGAATTGAGAGATATAAACTGACAATTCTAAGAAAGTTCAAGTTCAAGTTGCAGCCGTGGCCTAATGGTTAGAGAGTTGGACTTGTAATCCAAAGGTTGCAGGTTCGATTCTCAGGTCCGGCAGGGATTGTAGGTGGGGGGAGTGTACAGCACTCTCTCCACCCTCAATACCACGACTGAGGTGAGTCCCTTGAGCAAGGCACCGATCCCCCAACTGCTCCCCGGGCGCCGCAGCAATGGCTGCCCACTGCTCCGGGTGTGTGTTCACGGTGTGTGTGTGTTCACTACTGTGTGTGTGCACTTGGATGGGTTAAATGCAGAGCACAAATTCCTAGTATGGGTCACCATACTTGGCCTCACCTCACTTCCTTTCCTTTCCTTTCCTATAAACTTGCAATTGTCAGTTCAACAAGTCAAAATTGTTTGATATAATGTCAGAATTGCATGACATAAAGTCATGTTATAAAGTCAGAATTGTGTTTCAATTCAATTCTGACTTTATAACTCGCAATTGCGAGTTTATATCACAGTTCTATTACAGACTTCATGTCTCAGATTTAATTTTCTCATAGTTCTGAAAAAAAAAACAGAATGTAAACTCGCAATTGTGAGAAAAAATCTCTGAATTCAGATAAAAAGTTGCAACTACCTTTTTTATTTAGTTATGTAAATGGCCTTCCATAGAGTTCGGATTCATATGGTTTTCAGTGGTGCAAACTAGTTCAGCAAACCATTTTTACAGCAACCAAATGAACAAAACAATGATTTTAATGTTGTGTAACAATGATGCTATTTTGTTATTTTTTAACATTATTTTTATAATAATATTTTTATTTTACCTTTTAAATTATAATGATACCTTTATTCTGTTTTATTGTTTATTCTTCTTTTATATTCTTATTTTATTACACGCTAAGCCAAATCCTCCCAATCTTTCTATTGAAAACTTTAAGATCCAGTAGTGCCACTCTTACTGTTCCATAGCTAAAATTACCATGGCTGCTATATGTAAATATTAAAACAAGCCTTGGGGATGACTTTTTTTTATTCTGCAGAACAAGAAGGTGTTTTGAAGAATTGTAACCAAACAGTTCCCTTTGAATTTAATTTTGTGGACCAAAAATCCAGTCGAAAATCAATGGCGAGCCAAAACTGTTTGGCTACCAACATTCTTCAAAATATCTCCTTTTATGTTCAGTCATAGTCACTCAGATTTGGAATGGTGTGATGGTAAGTAGATGATGACAGAATTCTCATTTTGGATGGACTAACTCTTTAACTCTCCTTCTGTATTTGTTCCACAATTGCAGGTCTTTAGGCTGTATCCTCTATGAGATGTGCTGTTTGACGCATGCTTTTGAGGGGCAGAACTTCTTGGCTGTGGTGATGAAGATTGTAGAGGGACCTACTCCATCCCTGCCAGAACCATACTCACGGCAGCTGAACTCTCTAATGCAAAGGTACCAGAAACAGATGCTGCCCTGCTCCAGGCACAAATCGGGCTCATGTCAACCCACACCAACAGGCTATATCTGTCCGTCTGCCCGCTGTGGATGAGCAGATAGACACAAATCAAAGGCTTGTGTGATTCAGACATTTTTCAAAGCAGATTATGCAAAATCCAAGCAGGTTTAGAAGCATTCAACTAGCCCTATCAGCATTTCATGAGGTCTTAAACATAATTCTCTCTTTCTCTCTCTGTTCTTGTGGTGCCAGTATGTTAGAAAAGGATTCTTCATGCAGGATCTCGGCAGCAGATGCGCTGAGGAGCAGGTTCATTGAGGAGAGCTTGCAGGTGAGGAGCCGCCGTTAATCAGATCAGCCGATTCGAGCAGCTGTTCAGGGTATCTGCTTCAAAGGTTAATGGGAAGGGCCATGATGCACCAGGAAGACTTTGATTGCCGGCCAAGCTCAATAGGTTTCTAAAAGTCTGTTATGCATACTCATCACATCATCGATTCGCCATCACATTTGACTCACCCTGCATGTAACCTTTTCAGATTGTACTTTTGAAATGTCAGTGATTGGCATTGTTGCTGCTTGGTGGTTGTATTGATTGTGGCTTCTCATAGTTGCCCTTGTTCCCTGGAATATATGAATTTTTATGCATCTCTCAAACAATAGATCAGTCTGTAAATGTATAAAAGTTCAGAATGTTCCGCAAACGTTTCTGAACCCTTTTTGGACAGGACCATTTTCTCTGAGAAGCTTACATAAATTTGTTTTTCACAGATTTCAATTCGGTCCAATTTTCTCAAGCAACCCCTGTATAAAATTACAGACCAAAGCTCAACAATAAGGACATTATATTCCAACACTTAATAACTTGTTGCATCTTTTCATTTTGGGGAAAAAAGATATTTATATTTGTTAAAAATGCAAAAAATAAATAGTTAATTTAAAAAAAGTAAAACTGATCTTATGCTAATGCCAGTAAAAATGTTGCCAGGGAAAGTTATAATCTGAGCTACTGGTCTCAATTTTTTTCTAGAATTGCAAGATATAAACTTACAACTGCAAGTTATAAAGTCAGAATTGCCATATATAAATTCACAATTCTGACTTTTTTCCTAGAATTGCGATATATACTCACAATTCAGATTTTTTTTCTTAGAATTGCAAGATATAAACACAGTTGCAAGTTATAAAGTGAGAAATTCTGACTTTTTTCTCAGAATTGCAAGAAAAAAACTCACAATTTGGACTTTTTTTCTCAGAATTGCATGATATTAACTTGCAATTGCAAATTATAAACTCAGAATTGTGAGATATAAACTTGTCACCAGGGAAAGTTAAAATCTAAACGACTGGTCTCACAATTCAGATTTTTTCTCAGAATAGTGTGATACAAACTTGGCGTTTTATTTATTTTTTTTTTTTTTAGAATTGTGAGATATAAACGTGGAATTCTTAGACACAACATCAGTTATTACATCAATGAGTTATAAAGTCAGAATTGCAAGATATAAAACTCATAATTCTAACCTTTTCTCTCAGAAGTGTAAGACATAAACTTGCAATTCTGAGGAATAACGTTAGTTTTTACATCAGCAAGTTGTAAAGTCAGAATTGCAAGACATAAGCTCACAATTCTGTCCTTTTTCTTAGAATTGTGAGATATAAACTCACAATTCTGACTTTTTTCTCAGAATTGCATGAAGTAAACTCGCAATTGCAAGTTTGTTTTTTTCTCGCAAATGCAAGTTTGTATCTCACAATTGTCACGTTTTCCACCACTTCTACCAGTTATTAAATAAAACCAAAAATTATTTTAAGCTAATGCCAGTAAAAATGTTGCCAGGGAAATTAAAATCTGAACTACTGGTCCAACTGTACAACAAAAAAACATATTATTTTTGAGTCCTGAAGCAGTTTTTATCCAAATAAGAAATATTGAAGAAATTTTTTCCCCACAGTGCTCATGTATTTTTGCCTTTGTCAATTAGCATAATTAAACCAAAATGTCTTGTTGCACTGCCTGGTGCGAATTCATTATGGTTCTTGCCATTTTTACAACTTTGTGTAAAATAAACAGTTGGTGGTTGAAGTACTGCTGGCATCCCATCAAACATAAAATAAAGTGAGGTCAAGCGAGTCAGATCACAAAGCGCTTAGCACAGCTGTGTCAGGTACTGTATAATCCTTAATGAATTCTTTCCTTAATTATGCAAATAATGCATAATTGTATCAAATACAGTATATAAGATGTAAACATCCAGATCACATGAACTCTAACGCCCACATCCAGCCAAGATGTCTTGTTAATGACTGCAACCCAAAGATTATGTAGGAATCTAATCTAATGACTGCTTAACATCCTAGAGCTACTGTACATGTCATTAGCATTCTTCATTACATAAAGAATTATGAAACCATCCCACTGTGAAAATATAATTGCACTATAGGCTTTAAAATCTAAACTACTGGTCCATTGTGTGAACAAAAATCCTATAATTGGTGAGCCCTAATGCAGCTTTTATGCATATAAGAAAAAGTTGAGGTCAAAAGTTTACATACAGCTTGCAGAATCTGCAACATGTAAATTATTTTATTAAAATAAAGAGGGATCATACAAAATGCATGTTATTTTTTATTTAGCATACAAGTAGAATACAAAAATTCACATAAGCGATGTTTACATATAGTCCAAAAGAGAAATTAATAATTTAATTTATAAAAATGACCCCTTTCAAAAGTTTACATTACCTGAATGATCCACAGCTATGTTGTTTTGTTTAGTGATAGTTGTTCATGAGTCCCTTGTTTGTCCTGAACAGTTAAACTGCCCGCTTTTCTTCAGAAAAATTCTTCAGGTCCTATGAATTCTTTGTTTTTTCAGCATTTTTGTGTATTTGAACCCTTTCCAACAATGACTATGATTTTGAGATCCATATTTTCACACTGAGGACAACTGAGGGACTCATTGAACGCTCACTGATGCTCCAGAAGGAAACACGATGCATTAAAAGCCAGGGGTGTAAACTTTTGATCAGAATGCAGATGTGTACATTTTTGCATTTACAACTGCCCTTCAGAAGTTCCAGAAGAGACTTACATGCCTCCCAGAAGACAAAATCAGTTAAATTTACCCTAATCTTTACATTTAAATTCAGAAAGTTTTTGAATTTGTTAAAGGAGAAGTTCACGTCCTGGGCAAAAAATTACAGATAATTTACTCACCCCCTTGTCATCCAAGATGTTGATGTCTTTCTTTCTTCAGTCTTAAAGAAACTGTTTTTTTGAGGAAAACATTTCAGGATTTTTCTCCATATAGTGAACTTCTATGGAGCTCCGAGTTTGAACTTCCAAAATGCAGTTTAAATGCGGATTCAAATGATCCCAAATGCAGTTCTAAACGATCCCAGCTGAGGAAGAAGGGTCTTATCTAGCTAAGAGATCGTTTTTTTTTATACTTTTTAACCTCAAACACTCATGTTCAAGACAGTTAGGGTATGTCGAAAAAGTCCCATCTCATTTTCCCTCTTAACTTCAAAATCGCCCTACAACTGTTTCACTCTTTGGTTAAGGGTGTTTTTCTATTTTCTTTGCATGTTCACTTTGCAAACATTGGGTCGGTACTTCTGCAGCGATGTGGGATGATTGTAAAATGATTTTTGAAGTTGAGGGAGAAAATAAGACGGTTTTTCCATCAAGTTTTTCGACATGCCCTAACTGTCTTGAACTGTAAAAAGTTCAGGCAGAGCAAGACAAGCTTTTAAGGTTAAAAAGTATATAAATTGTAATTAAAATAAAATAACCGATCGACTGAAGAAAGTAAATCATGAAAATCCTGGATGATAAGGGAGTGAGTACATTATCTGTAAATTTTTGTTCTGGAAGTGAACTTCTTTAATAACTGTAACCCAAAGATCATGTAGAAATCTAATCTAATGAGCTACTGTACATGTCATTAACATTCTTCATTACTTAAAGAATTATGAAACCATCCCACTGTGAAAATTTAATTGCACTATAGTCATCTTTATCATGTACTTGTAATGGCCCTGTGCATTGATTTTTTTATAGCCCTTGTTTAATGCGTCTCAGTTACAATATTTGCAGTTATAGCACCCTTTCATCACTCGCAGTCATATTGACTTGTTTACATCAGGGCGCTTAGTAATACGTTTTCCTTTGGAAGCCAGTGATCCCCTAACCCCAATCTGAAAGCGCCTGGTGGGATGTATCTTCCACTGGCTATTACACCGTCACCATCTCAGAAACATGTAATCAGAGAAGGAAAGGGCATCTAAACGACAACTCCGAACACAATACTCTCTGATGGCTTTTCCCTCCTCTGTTGTTGTGTTTTCAGTCTTTGTTCTGCCTGTGTAATTTGCGCCTTACAAATGTCTCGTATTGTTCTTTAAATGTGCTCGTGGCAGATTCTTCCCAGAGGATAATATCAGTCTATCTCACCCCTTTCCCGTTTGCTCTGATTCAAGAGTTCTGAGAATCGCTGGAGTCTGTGCGACAGTTTATCCTGATTGAAAAGTAGCTGCTGTTTTGCTTCGTTTTTACAAAACACTACCTTTTACGAGGCCTCAGAGAACAGTATTAACCGATTTTCATCTCTTTTGTTATTTTTCTCAATGCAGAACATGAAACACAAGTTTTTTAGCCAGACACTGCGAGACAAGTCGATGAGGGGAGAGAAAGATGCGTCGGAGATCCTGAGAGCGCTGTAAGTGAATCCACAGTCACAAGTCTCAGAGAGAGAGATATTTTGCAGGCAGTCTCACTTCTGTGTTCCTGCAGTGATGCTGTGAGCTGAGAAATGCATGACACTATCTACACCAGGGATTTCTGGGAACAGGACTGTTTTGTGCTTTTATTTCTTTGTCATTTTTACAGCGGCTTGTTTGGGGGACCTAAAAATATGTATGTAGCTCTGTTGCTGCGTACCCAGTGTTTGGAACATGTTAATCAGGTGGCAGTCTGTGAGCAGCAGACTTTCATTAATTCAGTCATCGCTTTCCATGCTAATTAAAAACTTTTTCACCAGAGCATGTGCCAATCATAATTAGCTATGACCTAGTGAAAATCTATGCAATGTTAAAGCCAGCAGTGCATAGCGAGATCCATCTAGCACAGTTCATTGATTCTGGAGTACTGGGACAAAATAGATAGCAAAAAAGTTTAAAAGTGATTTTTTTTATTTAGCAAGGAAACCATAATGACAGTAATACATTTAGCATGTTACAAAACATTTCTATTTCAACTAAATGTTGTACTTTTGAACATTCTATTCATTAAAGAATTCTAAAAAAAACAAAAACAAATATTCTAAATACAAAATATTAAGCAGCACAGTTGTTTTCAATATTGATAATACTGTAATAAGAAATGTTCCTGGAGCTCGAAATCAGCATATTAGAATGATTTCTGAAAAATCATGTGACGCTGAAGACTGGAGTAATGATGCTGAAAATTCAGCTTTGCATCACAAGAATAAATTACATTTTAAAATACACTGCCATTCAAAAGTTTGAGATCAGTAAGATTTTAATGTTTTTTTAAAGAAGTATTTTCTGCTCATCAAGGCTGCATTCATTTGATTAAAAATACAGAAAAAATTGTTATATTGTGAAATATTATTGTAATTTAAAATAGTGGTTTTCTATTTTAATAAATAGAATTTATTCCTGTGATGCAAACCTGAATTTTCAGCATCATTACTTCAGTCTTTAATGTCACATGATCCCTCAGAATTCTGATATGCTGATTTATCAATGTTTTTGGAACCTGTGACACTTTTTCAGCATTCTTTGATTAATAAAATGTTAAAAAGAACCGCATTTGTTTAAAATTGTAATTTTTTTGTAACAGTATACACTGCCGTTCAAAGTTTGGAGTCAGTAATTTTTTTTTTCTTTCTTTGACAGAATTATACTTCTATTCAGCAAGGATGTTTTAAATTGATTGAAAAGTGATATATTGATTTCTTATATTGATTTCTATTTTAAATAAATGCTGTTCTTTTTAACGTTTTATTAATCAAAGAATACTGAAAAAAGAATTACATGTTCCAAAAAAATATTAAGCAGCACAACTGTTTCCAACATTGATAATAAACCTGCATATTACAATGATTTCTGGAGGATCCTGTGACACTGAAAGGTGGAGTAGTGGCTGATGAAGTTTTATAATAAGTATAATAAAATAGAAAACTTGTTTAAATTGCAATAATATTTTATAATATTACTTTTTCTGTATTTTTTTATTAAATGAATAGAACTTTGAGGATAAGAGACTTTAAAATAAAAACATTAAAAATCCCACTGATCCCAAACTGCAGTGTATATTAAATTATGTTCTAATTGTTCTAATATTTCACAGTATTACTGCTTTTACTGTTTTTTAATTAAATAAATGCAGCCTTGTTGGACATAAGAGATGCATTTCAGACACAGTACATTTATATTATTTGAATATATTATATTATTTATATTTGAATATTCAATACTAAAGTATTCATGAAGTATTGATCTATGTTGTTGTATAAGAACATGGTTTTACAGGTAGTAAGTGATAATGCACATCATAATTTTGACAATATTTGTGGGACATATTTTGTTTTACAGTATGTATCAAAAATGAGCGAGTTCCTTTGGACCTTTATGTCTTCACTATAAGGCATAAAGCTAACCCATTTGCATTTTGTGATATGCAGCCTTAACTTAAACTGAGAAATCGGACTGAACCTTTTGCTCATTAACTCATTCAAACACCATTCTAGTATGCTTGGTGTCCAAAGACTGCACACAAAGCATCTGAAGCTGTCTAACACAAGTTCTCATGAATAACCTAATGATACACTTTTCCTTGTTTGGATTCTACTCTGTGTGTGTGTGTGTGTGTGTGTGTGTGTGTGTGTGTGTGTGTGTTGGAATTATAAATACACTTCCAGTCAAAAAATATGGACACACATTCTCTTTTTCTTATTCCTTTTCCACATTTTAGTAATAGCAAACTAATATATTTGCTGACTAATAAACCCCACTGGCAAGTTCATGAACATCAACAACTTTAGCACATCAGCTCTGAGTTCAAACAATGTCTATAAAGCAAAGGAGTAGTCATCATTAGCCATTTCAGTAAATGTAGTCCTTGAACCCCACAGGCAGAAGAAGGTACATCTGCAGACGCTGCGGGAGAGATCAGAGGTGCAGAAAATGAGCCCGAGAGAACGCATGCGGCTCCGGAAACTGCAAGCAGCGGATGAGAAAGCAAGAAAGCTGAAGTGAGTGACGTTCATTGCGCTGACCGTGTCACACTGAATGTTAATCAAATGTGACTCGCAGTTCATATTCCATACAGTTAGCATGAGTGTCAGGGCTTTTCTGTTTTCACGGTGCAAGGATTTTTGGCAGCATGTCTCACGTCAGCACTGATTCGTTGTGTAATATGTGATGCACTGATAGAATAGGAACAGTCAATGGTCAGTCATATGCCATGCTCAAAAACAAACTGATATATCATGCACATTGTTACACTATATTATTTCATAAATTTTGTTTACTTATGAAATAAAATACTGTCATTTAAAGTATATCACAAAAGTGAGCACATTCCTCACATTTCAGCAACCATTTTAGTATATCTACTCAAGAGTAAATACTAAATGAAACTTAGATATATTTTAGAGTAGTCAATGTGCAGCTTGTATAGCTGTATAGATTTTCTGTCCTCTGAAAATAACTCAACATACAGCCATTATTGTCAAAATAGCTGGCAACAAAAGTGAGTACACCCTAAGTGATAACAACAGTATGTTGTTTAACCATGCAAAGCCACATGTCCTATTCATGATGTTTATGTTTTTGTCTGCTTGAAAGGACCATACAAAGTTGTGTATCTTCTATTAGAGCAGTTATAATTAGGTGCTCCAAGTACAATTCTCTCATACTGACCACTGGATGTTCAACATGGCATCTCATGGCAAAGAACTCTCTGAGGATTTGAGAATTAAAATTGTTGCTCTCCACAAAGATGGCCAAGACTATCAGAGGTTCAGCAACACCCTGAAACTGAGTTGCACTACAGTGGTCATGGTCATACAGAGGTTTTCCAAGATGGGCTCAATTCGGAACAGGCCTTGCAAGGGTTGATCAACAAAGTTGAGTTCTCGTTCTGTGTGTCACGTGCAGAACCTGGCTTAATAAAACAGGCGCATGAGTGCTGCCAGCATTGCTTTAAAGGTTGCAGAAGTAGAAGTTCAGCTTGTCTGTACTCATACCATTCCAGAAGGAAGCCTCATCTGAAGCGGGCTCACAAGAAAACCCGCAAACAGTTTGCTGAAGACAACCTGTCCAAGAGCATGAATTACTGGAACCATGTCCTGTGGTCTGATGAGACTATAAGATAAATTTGTTTGGCTCAGATCGTGTCCAGCATGTGAGGCGATGCCCTGGTGAGGAGTACCAAGAAAAGTGTGTCTTGCCTACAGTCAAACATGGTGGTAGTAACATCATGTCTGGGGCTGCATGAGTGCTGCTGGTGCTGGGAAGCTGCAGTTCATTGAGGGAAACATGGATTCCATTATGTACTGTACATTGTGAAGTAGAACACTAGGCCTCCAGAAACTAGGCCGTTTTCCAACATGATAACGATCCCAAACACACCACCAAGATGACAACTGCCTTGCTGAGGAAGCTGAAGGTGATGGGGTGGCAGTCTCCAGACCTGAGCCCTATTAAGCATCTGTGGGGTATCCCTTAAGCGGAAGGTGGAGAAGCACCATGTGTCCAACGTCCAGCAGCTCTGTGAAGAGTGGAAGAGGATCCCAGCAAAAACCTCTGCAGCTCTGGTCAATTTCATGTCAGGGATGATTAAGGCAGTACCAGATAACAATGGTGCTAACACAAAATATTGACACTTTGGACAAGTTTAATTAGGGTGTATTCACATTTGTTGCCAGCTATTTTGACAATAATTGACATTTTATGGGACAACTATACTGATATACAAGCTGCACATTGACTACTCTGAAATATATGCAAGCATACTGTATGTGCTACACAGAAGGTTAGATTTTCAGAAGAACATAGGGCAATCCAAGATGTAGATGAGGTTATTTGCTCATCTGAGAAGATTTAGAGAAATTTAGCAGTACATCACTTGCTCACCAATGGATCCTCTGCTGTGAATGGGTGCCCTCAGAATGGGATAAAAACATCACAATAATAACTAATCCAGTCCATCAATTAATGTCTTGTGCCGTGACAAGCTGAGTGTTTTGTAATATACCTCCGTCATTAGGATCTTAAATCCTCTATCCATAATATAATTTCTGCAATGAATATGTTTATGTTGTCTTAATCAGGAGAGAAATGCTGGCAGACCAAGCCTTGTTTAGAATCAAAAACAGTCCAGAACCATTCTAAATGATGTCAGTGAATTTTGAAGTGAGAGGTCAACAGGGGATAGACTTTTTCACTGGAAAAAGCAATATTATGGATTATGGACTGTTGTTTTGGTCAGACGTGACGGTTTAAAGTTAAAAATCTCTTAGTGGTGGATTTGTTTCTTAGCTTTTCACTTCATTAGATATTAACTGATTGCTTTGATTGCTTCTGAATTATTGTAATGTTTTTATCAGCTATTTGGACTCTCGTTCTGACGGCACCCATTCACTGGAGAGGATCTATTCATGAGCAAGTGAAGAATCAAACTGTTTGTGTGAAGTCTAACCCTAAATACAGGTTTTGTCTTACTCTAGGCAAATTGTGGAGGAAAAATATCAAGAAAACCACCTGCGCATGCAAGAGTACAAGTCCAAAAATTTTCAGAAAGTCAGTGTGGATGTTTTAAAGGTATGTTGATAATATTCCTGTCAGACATTACGCATAATTACTAGATTTAAGCTTACAGCTGTAACAGCTGTTTCTACTACTATTGTTTTTTTTTTAAGGTTTTTAATAGTGATGTAAACACGAGAAACTTATATATACATACAGCATTTGTGTTTTTACCTCTTTTAAAAGGAGAGAACCGAAGAAGCAGTTAACCAGACTCAGACGATTCAGAGTGAGACACCAAGCAGAAACTCTGAACTGTCAGGAAGCATTTCCCAAAACTCTGATAAGATGTGCAAGTCTGTGTCAAAAGACCATGGTAAGTAGTATTTATAACTGAAGGTCAGATGGGATAAATTGTAGGTCTGGGTGGACACACTTTGGCTGACAAAATCCATAACCCAGGGTTAAAAGCATTGCATTCAGAATTATAAGAGTGAGACATTGGATTCTTGAGGGTTAGACCATAACCCAGGGTTAAGTGTGGCATGAAATGCCCTACAGTTGGAAAAGACCGTTTTTTTTTTCTCACCACATTGTTTAATTAAACTTTCAGAAAGTAGATTAATTAAATCATTTTGAAACCTGGCTCCCCTGATACATTTCTCCTGCTTTTTAAAGTATATCACGAAACCTGTGTCTGATGAATTTCAACCCATCTCTTCCAAATCAAAAAGTCTAACTTTCCAGCAGAAATGGCTTTCTCTTTCTCTACATCTTCATTAAAATTCATTGTGTGCTTGGCGCTCCAGTGCCTCTTTCTCCATGGTTTAACAAACAACAGATCCCAGAACAGAGTTACCATGAGTATTACAGTGCACTGGCAGACACACACATTTGAAAAGATTGAAAAAAAAAAAACAATATTCCATTTCAATTTGAAAGTCAAATGATTCCTAGAAGTTTTAATGATGTTCCACCACATTGATTCATCAGAGCAGACGTTGCCTGCCTTTATGAAGAAATGATAAGGAAAGTAAGAAACGGGCAGTTATTTTCATCCCTTATTGAAGACACGACCCCAGAACTCAAACCTGTGAATGTTTTCTGCAAGTATGATGCCATTTCTAGATTTATCCAGATCAGAGACAACCTACTGTAGTGTGTACTCATGAATAAGGTTTATATGAGCTCCACTGTCAACACATGTCTAAGTACAGAATTACAGATTCTTGGAATATATTTACAGTGTTAAAAATGCTAATCCTAATTTACATGTTGGTTTATTAAAATTTTAACATTTTAATATTTATTCAGCAAGGATGCGTGAAATCAAAATTGATAGTAAAACATTTCTGTTATGACAACTCTCAGAGAGTTTAGAATGCCAACATTGGCAATGTTAGTGTTTGGTCTTGTCGAAATAAATTTGCTGCCAGTACATTTACAAACATGCTGCTGTGAGCATGTAGGAAATACTGCTGCTGCCGCATATATAGCATATGAAATAGCCCCACATATAGACGAGCGTGGAAATCACGCCTGACTCTTAACCTGAAGAATGCTTTGCATTTACAATCTCCAGTGTTTCTAGTCAAAGTAGCGTATATTCCGAGTTGTTAATCTAGTGTTAAACCTATTAAAATGTTTTTAAAAAGCACGTCGCAATAACGTAATTTGTCAGTGCCTTACTACAGAAAAGCATCCAATCTGATGTTAGAATTCGTAATGCTCATCGTTTACTCAGGAGAAAAGGTCTATAACATACATGAAATTACCCCATAGCAGATCTATACAGGTGGAGCTGGGGAAGGTGGAGGCTTTCTAAAGTTCACTGCACAGCATAGGCTCATTGGAAATACGTGCCTCTATATACATTTTTGCTAAACTGAAAAAGCGGCAGTTTCCAGTTGAAATTCCTTTTGTATAGTATGATTTCATACTTTACTATCATACTTTATAAAGTATGATTTACACACAGTTTTTATTAATAAAGCCTAATTTTCACACAGTTATGTGCAGAATATTACATTATGGCTTCAAAACAATTTTAACATCCTACTCGATTT